>NC_136733.1:41490003-41647503 GCF_936440315.1 Barbus barbus
CTGGATTATTACAATTAATGGCTAAATGAATGTTTAACTGTTGAAATGTAAACTGATATTTCCTACTGACACACTACAGCAAAACATAGAAATAACTGACTTAACACCATTTTTTAACTGGAGAAAATACTAGTGTTCTAATCGTTTTGGACACCTCTGTACCTGTGACACATCAGGAAATTCCCACAATGCTGTCAGCATTTACGTGAGAATCCAGCCGTCGCTGAAGCGGAAGTCTCCGATGCCTCTTCGGGCCAAATTCACTGTGTCAGAGCAGCCGGACTGATAAAGAGCAGTGATAGGCATCGGCTGAAGAGACGAGACCGACCATAAAGTGTTTATAGCCATCATTAAACTTTGCTTAGGCAGTGATCATCATGCACTGATTCAGCGCACACCTGCACAACGAGCCACCACGTTCATCAAAGCAAACATGCCCCTTTATGAAATATTGTACTTTAGAAATGCGGCCTGTCGATGTGCCAGAAGAAATGCCTGTCATGTCTGCGTGCAGTTTCTGTAAATCATCATGACCGTCATTTCATGATTCAGTTGTGGTCAGGTCAGTGCAGTGGTAGACAGTAGCAAAGCATTTTTAATTTGTTCTTTCAATTGACATATTTATTACCATTTCTTTCTGCCAACGTCCTATACTTGCTGCACAAATACTTTTCCATTTTAAAGAAATACGGCCATTTTGCTTAAAGAATACATATAGTTATAAACATATAATCTGTCTTTTTTAACTTGATGTCCTTAGGATAGGCCTACATATTTTAGCATATTTAGGTTCAATGTTTTGTTAGTCTATAAGAAGTTTTGGTAATAAAATAAATTGTTAATTTGCATATCAGTACATGTTAAATGTCTACACTAGTCTTTCTTATTACTGCAAGAATAAATAATAGCCTAAACATCAGTCAGTACTTCTTACTGTTAATATTTAAGTCCAAATAATGCACAAATCTGTACATTCATCTTCTGTTCCAGATATTACCACATTATTATTATTTTCTTTAGTCTTATTTAATTGTTCTTTCTGTTCTTATGTCATATGCATGTATGTACCGAGAGCTTCTAAAAAAACACAACAAATTCCATGTGTTTGCACACACTTGGCAAATAAAGCTAATTCTGATTAAAAATCAAGTACTTTTGTACTTTTACTTACGTAAATAAGATTGAAAGTGAGTACTTACAGGGTATACCTGCACTTTTACTGAAGAGCTTGATTTGATCTTACAGCTCCTCACTGCAGAGCAACTATTAATGAAGTTCATAATGTAAGTTCGGGAGGAGTTTGTTCATCTAATCCCGTAGGGTGCATAATGCAGTAAAGAGGAATCCAAGAGCTCCATCTCAGTTCAAGATTGAGCTTTCAGACCAAATCTGAGCAGTTTTGCTCTATGAATATATGATAAAGAGTGCTCATGAAACCTTCATCTGCTAGTGAGTGACTACAAACTGGACACTAGCACAGAAATGACTTCTCAGTGTAACGGGTCACATGATTTCTATACGCTTCCACACACATGCATCACTATGCACACGCTATATAACGATCTGGAATCCGTTTGTGGATTTCGCTCCTGAACCGTGCTTGCCTTCATCTCCTCGGCTTTTGCTGTTCATCTTCCAAGCCAGAAAGCATTTTCATTACACGTGACCTCCAACATTCACTTAATCACTCATTTGCTCTAATAGCATTGTGAGCGGACGGCACTTAAGACTGTTATCGGTCAAATCTACTTAGTGTGCATCCTCTGTAAGAAAGCGGCGTGTGTTTGCATGTGTTTTTCTGAGCCGGTCTGACACACAGTCACAGGTGTCTATTGTGTCCCTTGACCTCGGAGGTGTTCCTTTACTTTCGATTAAGGTCGTGGAATAATGTCGCCGTGCCCTTCGGAGCGACCCCCGCTCAGGAAGAGACGCTAATTTTCCTCTGGCTCTGATTTGGTACATAATTTATAACACTTGAGTGATCTGGGCTGTCCCAGCGACACTGACCTCATGACCTCCTTGACCTTATGACAAAAGTGGGCTTTCCCTTTTAATTGTGAATGGGGTGGGTTACATGACTAACCCCGCGCTCAAGTTAACCTCTAACCCTTCGGTCTGAGGCACGTGATTGAACTAAATTTCATTACAGGCTTTCTGTAGATGAATCGAAATACAACAGAGAACAAAGGCAAGGCAATTTACTGATTTGCAACAAAATAAACTACTGTTCAAAAAATTTGAGAGAGTAAGATTTTAGATTTTGAAAAAAACTAATATTTACTTTCTGCAGTGATGCATTAAATTGATCAAAAGTGACAGTAAAGACATTTATTATGTTACAAAATATTTATATTTCACGCTGTTCTTTTGAACTTTCTATTCATCTGTGAATCCTGAAAAATAAAATGACGGTTTCCACAAAAAATATTGTGCAGCACAACTGTTTTCAACAATGATAATAATAAAAAAATGTTTGTTGAGCAGTAAATCAGTATATTATTATGATTTCTGAAGGATCATGTGACACTGAAGACTGCAGTAATGATGCTGAAAATACAGCTGCAGATCACAGAAATAAATTACAGTTTAACACATATTCACACAGAAAACTTATTTTAATTTATAATAATACTTCAGAATTTTTACTGCATTCTGGATCAATTAAATGCATCTCTGGTGAGCAGAAGAGACGTCTTCCACAAACAGTGAACGTCTGAACAGTAGTGTACAGGTAAGTCATTCATTTCAACTATTAATGTCAGTTCATTCCCTGATATGTTGAATACATAATGAACAGACTCTAAACTAAAATATTAAAATTTTTAAAAATGCATAACATTTCTAATGCATTGTTTTCAGAACGTTTAAAAAAAAATAAACATTTGAATGTACAAATGATGTATCATACAGAGTTGTAGCCACACAAGTTCACTGATAAGAAACATGTCAGATTCAGAAAACAAAAAACCTTTGGATTTTACACACTCAGTTTCTGGTTTCCCGTTTTCTGCCCTAATTCATTTCAAATCCAGCAAGCGATTTTACTTTTAAAAGCTGTTCTCAGTCGTTAATAACAAAAACCAACATCTCGGAGGTGATGATTAATAACAGCAGGTGCAACAACGCAAGTTTGTTCACCAGAAGCGTCACGTCAACTCATCAAATGAGCGAGTGATGGAGATACAAGTGCACGGATAAACCCAGAGAGAACGAGAGCACAATGAGCTGACAGTGAATGGGAGGGCGGGGCCGTCCAGCGGAGCCATACTCAGACAGACAATGGGGGGCCCGGGGCCTGTGGGGGAAACCTGAAGCTCGGCTCTGGTATTTTAAGAGGCCTGAGTGGCTCTGGAGCCAGCTGTCAATCAATAGGTGCACACAAACACGCGAAAAGGCCACAATAACAGATGAGCGAGAACTGGATGTTGAAAATATTGACAGATTACTACAAGTGTGCGAGGAACAGACTTAAACTTCGTCTTCATCAAAGCTCTGATCCAGTTCAGCGGTTGACGAGTTGCGCTTGAGGAAAGGATCGTTTCACATCCAGATTCCAGCAGCTGCTCTGAATGCTGTCGGTGGGAAATGTCTGTTTCACACAGCGCTTTTCTCTCGAACAGGAAAACAGAAAAGTGCACAGAGCACTTGAGATGATTACCTGAAGCAATAGTGCATACAAAATATTTTATTCAGCAAGAAGGCATTAAATTGCTCAAAACTGGCAGTAAAAACATTTCTAATGTTACAAAAGATTTCTGTTTCATATAAATGCTGTTCTAAATGCTTTCAACGCATCCTGAAAAACTGTGTATTACCGTTTCCACACAAATATGAAGGAGCACAACTGTTTTCAACATTGAAATCCAACCCAGACAAAAACATGCATGTGGAAAAATGCCTGCAAAATGATGTTGCACGTTTCACAACCCTTTCACAGTGAAATGCCAAGTGAGTGGCACTAAATGCAAGTTCAGTTTTATCTGAAACAGATGAATGTGAATCTGGCAATGCTTTATTATGCTGGCTATTGCATGCATCATGGCAGTTTGCCAATTAAACGCCACATTTGACAATAACAAATACCATCGACCCTCAACCCGACCCTAAACCTCACTGCAAGTGTTAAAATAAAATGTGAGATAAAAAAAAACATTCAACATACAATCTTGCTTCTACAAGTCTTTTTTAGTGACTCATGTTTCAGTGTTTAAGTGTTTAAGTTCAGTGCTGTACCGGGTGTGATACCGAGCAAGTTTACTACATAAGAAAAGCCACATATGAAGCTGGTTATGTGATGCAAACATCTAATTGTGATAGTGCACAAAACATGTACAATGGTACAATTATTTTAAGCTAATAACATAGTACTGTGCAAGAAAGTGTGAAAATAAGTCTTTAGTAAGCAGTAATCTGTGCCTGTAATCATAATTTTGTGAAAAGGAATAAATGTAGCAAAATGAGTCACAATGAGCAAATTTTCAAAATTGAATTATTTTTATTTTTTTAATTATATGATTTGTAGGAATTAGATGAAAAATGACTGAGCTACACCTGTTTGAAGTTGATGGAGTCAGCAAAGTAAATTTAGAGAAAAACTGATTTCAATTTTTTTGAAGGTTCCAAAGCAAAATCACCAGCAACATTACATTTTTTCCCCACTTCTTTTCTTAATAGTCATTACTAGACCAATTATCACAATATAGCAATTTTTATTTGATCTTTGTTGTTATAAATACCGAAGCACAAAATAAACAAATATAAGAAACATGGGTAACACTTTATTTTACAGTTACACCTATTAGTTGCTTATTAGCATGCATATTACTGGAATATTAGCCATGTATTAGTGCTAATTAAGCACATATTAATGCCTTATTCTACATCCCTAATCCTACCCAACACCTAAACTTAACAACTACCTTACTAACTACTAATAAGCAGCAAATTAAGAATTTATTGAGGGACAAGTCGTAGTTAATAGTTGCCGAAACAAGTATATTACCTACTTTTTACATTTTACATCTCTTCTGTGTATATGTGCATGAGGATAGAGCGCTTTATGTGTGCGCTTCGGATGAGAATCAGCGCGAGAAGCGAGCGAAGAAAAGGTACTCCTTTCAGAAAACGTACAAATAAAGATACTTTTGGATGTTTAATTACTATTTGGAGCATTGGGATCGCTAGACAAGGGCTTGATGAACTTTTTTGTTCTTTAGCCTGTAGCTCGATATTTGACTGTGCGCATTCACACTCGTTTGGGTGTTTTACTGCCTCTAGTGTTTACTTCAGCTGGAAGCTGCAGTGAATTGTATGGAAAGGTACATGTTTGGAGTAGAGGCATGTTTTTCCAATGAGCTTGCGTTATTTAAATCTTCAATGCAGTTGTGTCTATTCCTTCTTGCCATAACACGATTGGATGTGACACATTAAAACCACATGGCATTTGCCTTCATGAATGGCTCAGCTCTGTCCTCACATTCACTGTCCATGTATGGAAAAGAGCAGCTCAGACTTTCTTAAAAACTTCTCCTTCTGTCTCCACGGACATGTTAGTGATGACAGAACCTTCATTTTTTGGTTATCCCTTAAACGTGAACTGAACTCCCTCCCGTCCTTGCCCCCCCTCCCCTCTTTTACCCCATGCAACACTGAACACCGATACTACGACCCCCCCCCCCCCCAGCTCTCCACATCCCCAGGACCCTTCCACCCCCCCCCCCCCCCCAGCTCTCCACATCCCCAGGACCCTTCCACCCCCCCCCCCCCCAGCTCTCCACATCCCCAGGACCCTTCCACCCCCCCCCCCCAGCTCTCCACATCCCCAGGACCCTTCCATCCACCCCCCCCCCCCCCCCCCCCCCACTTAAAAACTGTGACCAGCACCTCTCACTTGTGCAGCATTGGACAGATCACTGCCTCATCCAGCATTGACTGCAAACTACCTCTTCAGATAGTCTGAGAAAAAGACTGTTCTCTCGTCACTTTAACAGACTGATAAGCTCTTGCACTACACATATATCTGCACAGTTCTGTTTTATTTAACTGGTTTGCACTCTATCTGCCATGTGCCTTATGCCACTTTATCTCTTTATTTTTCTACAATGTCCTCATTTGTATATCTGTATAGTTGTATGTACATATGTTTAAACTGTATTTATCTGTATTTAAACATCTACTGTCTACTGAGAGTCTACTGAGAGTACTACTGAGAGTAACGCAATTTCAATTCTCTGTATGTATGTGCCGTACATGTGGAAGAATTGACAATAAAGCAGACTTGACTTGACTTGACTGAAGTGCCATAAATAGAAAATTGCATTTCAGTGTGACAAAAGAAAGATTTGAATGACTCACACACATTGTTTAAAGCTCCCATTTGAGAGAATATGTGGATCTCCTGAGACGCAGATTGAAACTGACCGCTGCCTTCATCAAAAGCAGCGCGTGGCTGCTGTTTGTTAGTGAAAGAGTGAGCAGGACACATCTGTAAGCAGTTGATCACGTCTGTGCTGCGGACGTCAAGCACATGTCAGCCCATTTACCGGAGTGAGGAAGCCCTCCTGGACCCAACGGTTGAACTGTGGCCATCACATGAGTTTATAAAGCTCAGGTCACAAGCTGCTCCTCAGGCATTAAACCTGATTACAGGAGAAACAGATTTACCTTCTTTCATTTCCAGGCTGCTATACGAAAGCATAAAATGATGCAAAACCACTAAATATCTGCCCTGCCATTCAATGTGATATGCCAACAGGTTATATCTCTGCAGCTGCATGGCTATAAAGTAATTCCAGGATTGTTCTTAACTGTTACATCATGTTCTTTTAGGGGCTGTTATAGTTCACAAAAACTACAACCATACTAAAAAAAATATATATATCCATCTATCTATCTATCTATCTATCTATCTATCTATCTATCTATCTATCTATCTATCTATCTATCTATATATATATATATATATATGTATATAAGCAGAAATAAAATGTAACACGTTAAAAACTTAAACTTTAATTTTTAATTTAACCAGTTCCCAAGGAAATATTTATTTTTTATTTACTAATAATTATGTACTAAAATGAGTAAAGCTACTACAGAAATAATAAATACTAAAAACTACACTCTATACTATTACTGTATACTGTAACTATACTCTTCTTTTTAACTTTTATTAAATCAAAGAATTCCTTAAAAATTATGACAGGTTCCAAAAAAAAACTGTTAAGCATATTATAATGATTTCTGAAGATCATGTGACACTGACTGAGTGATGATGCTGAAAATACAGCTCTGATCACAGAAATACATTACAGTTTAATGTACTGTACATTAAAACAGAAAACCGTTATTTTATATAATAATAACATGTCACAATATTAATTGTTTTTCTGTATTTTTTATCAAATAATTGCAGCCTGGATGAGCCTAAGAAACTTATTCAAAAAACATTAAAAAATCTTTCTGATCCTAAACTTTTGAAGGGTAGTGTATATACTGTAGATGTATTAAAAAATTAACGAAAAATGACAAAACACTCAAAATATTACTAAAACAACAAAAAGAAAAAGAAAAATGTAAAAACTAATTCAAAAACTATTAATAAAAAGACAATTGACTCATTGATGCTAAAATAAGACTGGTTCTTTCTCGACGGTTTAACACAAACAGAAATGAAAGAGCAACACGGCTTAAGAGTCATGAGTGCATCCATCATGAGAGCAATCAAAAATACTACACGCATGTATCTTACAACTGTTATTGTGTTTGCTGAAGCAGGGATGCTCTCACAGTGACCCTTGTAAAAACACTTGCATGCAGCTCCGAATCCAAGAAACACAAACCGAGGGACGATAAATTTCCCGCTCACTGTCTTGATTTATTAGATCCAGCTGTGACACACATTCTGCCTTTGAGACAAACTCAAGGTGCGCTGGCGTCCCGTATAAACGGGATGATTTCAGAAGTTAGCTCAGACTCCACAGAGGCGTTGGAGAACAGGTGTGGGTCTCTCGTTCCTCAGGGAAGCGCTGGACTCGCCGCTGGAGAAGGTCATCTCCGTCCCGAACCCCACAGAAGCAGTAAATGGCGAAGGCCTCAAGAATATGTTTCCAATAACCTCTCGTCAGGGTGCGTTAGCATCCAGCGCCGCCGCGCACCACGAGGGTCACGACCCCTTCCGTGGGCAGGAGGGGGACACAAGGTCAGAAGGGCTGGAGTGGCCCGGCAGGTTTAATGTCAGCCCACAAAATCAGATTCTAGCCTGGGGAGCTGCGTCAGTCCTCCAGCTACTACACACTACTTACTGGATCAACTCCACGCTAAAGCCACGAGACTCTGCCATTTACATGATCCGCCGCGCCGCCGGGGAACGTCTGCCATAATCACTGTTTACAGAGAACGACCACAGGGACCTTTCCTCTCTCGTACCTACAGACTCCACAACAGAAAGATCAGTGTGCTTCTGTTAGTGTAGGAGTAGCTGCTTTTGCCTTCCGCTTTGTGCAATGCATTTTAAAAAATCATCAGTATAACAGAAATACTAACAGCTTCGGAATCATTTTAAGTTGTTGTTTTTTTAGAACAATTATCAGTCACTTTATATTATAGTCATCTTTATTTACATAGATATCTATACAATACACATTGTTCCGAAGCCACTTCACAGAAATGCATAGGAAAATAACAGTGTTAATGTTGTTAAATTCATCAGTAATTCAATTCAGCTGGAAAGCAGCTCTACAGAAGACAATTTGACTTAATTCTATTTTTTAATCTTTTATTTTTATTTATTTAAAATAAATCAATAAAGCACGTCTAGAGAAGACAATTTGACTTAATTCTATTTTTTTATCTTTTATTTTTATTTATTTAAAATAAATAACTAAATAAATAAATAAAGCAGCTATAGAGAGGACAATTTGACTTAACTATTTTTTATTTGTATTTATTTAAAATAAATTAATAAAATAAATAAATAAAAAATAAATAAGCTCTACAGAAGACAATTCAACTTAATTCAATTCAAATTTTGTTCTTAGCTGATTATGTCAGTGCAGTTAAATCAAAAATATTACTGAATATTAATAGTCTTTTAAACCCCATTTATGGTTCTGTGTATTCACATAAGTACTAATGAATAATAATAATAATGAACTACAATGGCTGTGTAAGTATTTTTGTAGAAATGCCTGCATTGAAGTAATCAATAATGCTACAACATAAAATAGAGAGATTGATAATAGAGCAAAAACACAAGATTATGCCTTTATTCTGTGACAGACCATGAGCCCATAATGGATCTTGATGACAAATTCGCAGAATAAATAGGTTGCAAATAACAATGTATTAAAAGCATAATTCAAATTGAACTAACAATCACCCCGTGGATACGCACAGCCGGGTTTCATCTTCTTTCCGGCGTCCACCAAGTCACATCCATATTAAACTGTCCTTACATACATACGATAACAGCAATTTGAGCAAAAAGGTTATCAGGGAACAGATTTTTCCGCTTGATAGAGGATAAATAATTATTAATTAGAAGGGAGCCTCATCTAATTAGTTCTGTTGTTAACAGAATAAAGCCAAAGATTTCTGACTCAAATACGCAGCCATGTGTTTCAGGGAAAAGAGGGAACGCGGCCCTGGCTAATTTGAATACAGTCTTATTAGTTTAATGACTAGAGTCTGTGATCAGGACTCATCAGCATAAATGCCAAGCCGCAGCGTCCGGCGATGGCCCAGGGCTTTGCTTCGACCCTTCGACCACGAGGAGAGCCAAACATCGTCCCGCTCGCAACACATGAAGCGTGACACGAGGACGCTACGAGAGTAACTAAAGAACCAACCCGCTCGGCTCTGAGGCACGTCTTTAATAAGAACATCATCTGCGTCATCTTCTAATAGGTGCTTTAACGAGCAAACGCTCCGTATGTTTCTGATGCTTATCAACATGCAGCATTACCTTTAAATGAGTTGCAAGCCTAGAATGGGAAGAACGTTGTCTGCTCGTGTTTTCTGCTCCACATTGCACGAAGATTGGCTGATTATTTTACTGAGAGTTGCAGTTGTTTAATGGCAATATAATGGAAGCGGCCAAAATGAACCGTGCATGCGCTCATCCAAGAGCAAACAATGACCAAGAGTGCAGAGAGAAGAAAAACCATTGCATCAAAATGCACCAAGCATTAGAGAAGTTTCACTGCAAAAATGCAACGTTTTTTAAAGACGCAGGCAAACAAACGGCGACACGTCGTAAGCGTCTGGTGTGAGATGTTTTGCCACTTGCTCTGACAACGTGCCGCAGCTGGCAGAGAAAAGAGCAAAATGCAGCAGTGTGTTAAATCACCCAAGGAAGTGTACAACCTTGTTGACTCGGGAAGGCCGGCACTAATTAAAGTCCACACGGCCGTTCAGAGATTGGCCGCTGGTCGCTTCATCTCTGTTCCACACTACAAACAGTCTGGGCTCTTTATTATTATTATCCAGCAACAACACCGTGTTCCTGTTGATGATGTTTCAGAATCATGCCACACTTTGGCTGCTTCCATTGCAACGGCCGTCCTTTTGTCTCGAGCGTGCGATGTTCCTTCGCAGTGTTTGGCATTGTGATGTATTTCCGCAGTGTCTTCCCTCAGGAGCTGTGAGGTCTCGGCCTCGCCACCAGTACTGTGGTTTTTTCTTTTCACACAGGCCTAGTGTTAACGCCCGCGGCCCAGTTCACAGATTTGACTGACTGTAGTCTTAATGCTGCACGCCTTGTTTTCAGCACTTGTCCCTCCAGATTTGCCACCCCGGCTGCACAATTTTCCTCAAATTCTAATTATTCATCAGCTCGTTATGCCCGCACCCCGCCGCTCGCTTTAATTAGAGCGGACGCAGGCGTCTATTAGAGGCTACCCTGGAGTGAGGAGACCAGTCCAGAACCAGCCCGCGCTACTGGGCCAGCGCCAGCACACAGACGTGATCTGACACCGGCACAGGAGATGAAGGGACGACTGAATCTTATATTTATTAATTTTATGATTTAGGATAGGACAATATTTGTCTGAGATACAACTATTTGAAAATCTGGAATCTGAGGGAGCAAAAAAATCGAAATATTGAGAAAATCACCTTTAAAGTTGTTCAAATGAAGTTCTTAACAATGCATATTACTAATCAGAAATTAAGTTTTGATATATTTACGGTAGGAAATTTACTAAATATCTTCATGTAACATGATCTTAATATCCTGATGATTTTTGTCATAAAAGAGAAATGTATAATTTTGATCCATACAATGTATTGTTGTCTATTGCTACAAATATACCTGTGTTACTGATGACTGCTTTTGTGCTCCACACTGTAAAAAATGCAACTGCACATTTTCCAGTTTACGAAACCTTTCCAGTATTTTTGCTCAGATATTGCAGCATTTCACTGAGCATTTCCATGCAATTTTCTAAATATACCAGACTGGGACTTCAGATGCTCAAATGTGAGGAAATGAACAACAATAATAGCAAGAGTTACTAATCTCTTCAGAACTTCATGACCTTCCAACCTATAGGTAACAAACATCCCAAATGAGGCGCTTCATTTATAAAGTGTGCGTACGCTCAGAAAAACACTCTTTGATGAAAGTGTTTAGCGTTTAGTGACTTTTTCTTGTTCGAGTACTGCAGGTTTTTGGAAATGTAAGCTGTTCTAAATGAAAGGATATGGATGATGACTGGTGATCTTTTATATGTTAATGACCAGTGTTGGGGGTAACGTATTACAAGTAATGCGAGTTACGTAATAATATTACTTTTTTCAAGTAACTAGTAAAGTACTTTTTAATTTACAAGAAAATATCCAAGTTACTTTTTCCAAAACATTTTTCCCATGTATTGACTGACAGTGCTCTGTGTGAACATGTTACTGTAGTTCTAGACTCAATGTGAATGTGCATTAATTCATCCCACTCACAAAAATCAGATTTAGTATTCATCAGAATAAATTAAATCAGTGAAATGCAAACTCAGAATATGACACAAACCTGCAATAATTAAATATGTTAATATCACAAATGTAATGCCATTTTATAAACCAATGTCTTTGCTTCTGACCTTTGATGATCCAGTTCAATAATATTAATAAGCAAAAATGACTTTAGATAAACTAGGAATTGTGCTTGATTGTGTTTTATTGCTGAAGAGTGTTGAAGCTTCTTCTCCTGCGTTCTACTGTACAGACGTCAATTTACTCCTCCTTCAGCCTGAGGTTCATTCATTACACTTTCTGCTGTGAAAGGGCTTTTATATTTGCTATGATTAGTTTGCTATGATTAGAACTTCTTATATTAAAAACAATCAAGCCCTGCTCATATTTAAACAGTAACGTAATGCATTACTTTCCATAAAAAGTAGCTAAATAACATAATTAGTTACTTTTTTTAGGGAGTAACGCAATACTGTAATGCATTACTTTTAAAAGTAACTTCCCCCAACACTGTTGATGACATTAATTAGGAGTCGTTTACAAGGCAGAGAACTGAAACCAGTTGCGCTCGAGTTGAAGATCATTTGCGATTCATAAATTTCACATCTGAAAGAGATGTGCGTTTTCTGTGCCTACGTTCATTCTATGAATCACATGTACGCATATTTGAGAGATGATCGTAACATTCAATTTAGGATGGTTTCTACGTAACTTTTTATAAATGAGGCCCGAGATCTCACATATTTCTCCTAGACAGACAACTGCTTCTCAAACGTCTCCTTCGCTAATACTGTAAAGCTGCTTTGACATGGTAAAAAGTGCTAAATAAATAATAAATAAACTTTACTTGACTCTAGAGTTTCAGAAGAGAGCTCATCATGTCTCAGATTTGCAGATATACCAAAGTCTGCAAGCAAATAACAAAGATGAACTCCAATATTTCTTGTTGAATCCTTTTTAACAAAATCAGGTTTTATAACTTATACTCTTATTGTATGTCAGCTATTGACTCGTTTAGTTGTTACTTCACTGAAACAAATGAGCAAAGAAAGCGCAACCTCAGCATTTTTCTTCTGGGAAGTTATGCAGAACGTAACAGTGTTACTGAAGCGACTGAGACCATCAGAAGAGGTGCTTCCAACTCTGTTGAGACCGAATGACGGCACAAATAACATGAGATTCATTGTTCACCTTCTTTGTTTGTTCTTTTGCAGTAAAAGCCTCCTTATGAGTCTCAAGTGAGACATGCATCAGGAAATCTGTGACATTCATGAGCAAACAGAGTAACAGCCACACACACACACACACACACACACACACACACACACTACAGCTAATTAAAGTCTTCAGTGTGAGCGCAGAAATGTGTAATCCTGACATTTAGTCAAGGGAGATTTAGGCAGATGAGGAGAAATTCTAGCACTGGCCTGAGCCGGGCCCGAGGCGGCTGGCATACAAAAGGACATCAGCGGCAGGCGGAGCTCTCAAAGGTCATCTCCGTGAAAAGGCTAACGTGTCATTGCTTTTGTTCCTGCTCTTCTGAACATATGTTTGGCCGCGCTCCTTGTTTGCCCCTATCTGGCTGAAATCTAAACCCTGCACAAATACAACTTTTCACAACAACTGATGGAAATCCACCCAGTGCAAAACACATGTGCTCGGGTTTACCAGCTCAAGAAGATGAAGATACATACATCTGTATCACTAAGTGGAGATCATTCCAAAGTCACCACAGAAATGCTTGCCGTGTTCATATCCATCATCAAGTCAAATCAAGTCATCTTTATTTATACAGCGCTTTATGCAATACTGATGGTGTCGAAGCAGCTTTACAGTATTAAACAGGATAACTATCCGAGAGCAACAACCATAACCTGCTGAGGATAACTGGACAGATAAAGTGTATGTATACAGTTTGTATGAAACATGTATGCTAAACAAATGGGTGAATCACACACAACACTGGTGAAGAATATGTCACATTTCACCATAAACTGTTTTTTTTTTTTTTTTTACAATTACATCTACATCTACCATTTATTGTAATAATTTGAAATGCAAAATTGCTGTTTTATAGTAATACTAACCATGATTGAGAATAATGGGAATATTTTTTAAAAATACAGTAAAATGACTGTAATTAAAAAAAAATTCATGACATTGACTTTGCACTGTCAAAAAACGTGTTTTATCCACCTTATTTTTCAATGTGGAAGTAAGCCATTTCTGTCAATGTGCGAGGCTTCCAGTTCATTAACCGCTGGAGGGAAATAACGAGAAGAATAACAAAGTGCAGTAAACAGTAAAACAGTTTGCACTACAAACCAGTGTGTTCATAATTAGGGTAATACATTAAAACAATATGGTTAGACACACCAGTTTGAAATATCAAGCCACAAAACAAGGTGTTTTGTACAGCTAAAAATAGCTGGAAGCGGGTGACACCGGAAGCCAGACACATTAAATTTACAAATGATCGCACCCCCTCTTGGATAGGTGGATAGATGAGTCGAAACACTCAGCCTGGCGATTCTGGTGGCTTGAGCAGCAAGCGTCTCCTTCCAGCCAGCAGCCAATCAGACGCGAGCGTGATGATGCGGACTGACCCAGCCAGCAGCCAATCAGACGCAAGCGTGAGGATGATGCGGACTGACCGAGAGAAAGTGCTGAGGACGAACTCTGAGCGAACTGCTGATGAGGCAAACATGTGATTGCTGGAGCGATCTGGCTGCTGTTGAGCTTGTGGTCGGATTCAAGGGTCAAGTGTGCACAAAAACTACATCTGAACCCCAGTCAGATAGAAGTCTCTGCTTAGGGTGTAAATTAGTCCTAGTTCCAGATCTCTGTTCTGACATATCAACCACACAATCTGCTTTGCATTTGGAGAGGTTGGAGAAACACCTGAAAGCGTGGAGCGTTAAAGGGATAGTTAACCCCAAAATGAAAATGAACCCATGATTTACTCACCCTCAAGCAATCCTAGGTGTGACTTTCTTCTTTCAGGCGAATCCGATCGGAATTATATTCAAAAACGTCCTGGCTCTTCCATGCTTTATAATGGCAGTGAATGGCTGTTATTTTTCAATAGTCCAAAAGAAGTCCAATAAAGTGCATCCATCCATAATAAAAAGTGCCTCCTGCACTCAATAAAGGCGTCCTGCAGCGAATCAATGCGTTTTTATAAGAAAAACATCCAGATTTAAAACTTTGTAAATCTCTAGCTTGCGTTAATTAGCATATGTGCATTCATAATAGAACGGCGTTTCGGTTGATGACGTAGGACGTATGAATTGCGTAAAAACTCCAGTGAAAAGAGATGAATGCAGAAGCGCAGAGGAGAGAGCAAAGCAAAACGCTGGTCACGAATTAGAAGTACAAAACAAGAATTTTTAAAGAAAAATGTTGGAGGATTTTGATATAAGCCAAGAGGAGACTGGTTTTCCTTTGCTAAAGAAAGGAAACTTCACTTCCTTTGCTCCTGTAAACAAACATTGGTTCTCACAAGACTAGCATATTCACACCGGAGTTTATGCAACGCCTGTGTTGTGAACGTGCATACGACAATTAGCGGAAGCTAGAGATTACGGTTTATAACATTGTAAATATAGATATTTTTCTTACACAAACGCATCGATTTGCTACAGGAGGCCTTTATTCTTCCCCCGAAGCCGTGTAAGGCACATTTTATTATGGATGGATGCGCTTTATTGGATTTATTTTGGACTATTGAAAAATAACAGGCATTCACTGCCATTATAAAGCATGGAAGAGCCAGGACGTTTTAAAATATGTGACCCTGGACCACAAAACCATAAGTCATAAGTAGCACAGATGTATTTGTAGCAATAGCCAACAATACATTGTATGGCTCAAAATTATACATTTTTCTTTTATGCCAAAAATCATTAGGATATTAAGATCATGTTCCATGAAGATATTTAGTACATTTCCTACCATAAATATATCAAAACTTCATTTTTGATTAGTAATATGCATTGCTAAGAACTTCATTTGAACAACTTTAAAGGAGATTTTCTCAATATTTAGATTTTTTTGCACCCTCAGATTCCAGATTTTCAAATAGTTGTATCTATCAAATATTGTCCTATCATAACCCATACATCAATGGAAAGATTATTTATTCAGCTTTGAAAAATAGATCGGTTTTGTGGTCCAGGGTCACTGGTTTTGTGGTCCAGGGTCACACATAAATCTGATCGAATTCATCTGAAAGAAGAAAGTCATATACTCCTAGGATGGCTTGAGGGTGAGTAAATCATGGGGTAATTTTCATTTTCGGGTGAACTATCCCTTTAAACCAGTGTTCCCATCGCCAGCGTGCTAATGTGTTTTGCTGGTACATTAGCCATCAGGCTTGTGGTTTGTGTGGCTGTCGACACACATTGGGCCGATCGTTAGCGCTGTCGTCTCTTTGACGGTCCCCGCTGTGAAGAACACGTGGGGCGGCTGACGGCCCCTCATTAGTGCTCATGGAGGAGCTGTCAGGAGTGACGGACGGAGGAGTAGCGATGCCCCTAGCATCTCTGACATCAGCCTGACCTACATTTGCATGTGCGGGTTAAAGATGGACGTGTTTCCCGCACATTAAAGGAATAATCGTCTCAAAAAGTTAAATCGAGGGTTCACAATGAGCTCAAAAAGCGCATGAAAACAAAAGCTCTTTTTACTACATTAGGATGACCATATGTCCTAATTTTCACAGACATGTCTTGGTCTAAATTGCCTGAAATATCCAGGATTTGGCAGTGTTTTCCTACTGTTTTCATGCTTGCTAAAGGTAATGACTGAAAAGTAGTTTGACCAATAGCATGCAGACACTGCACATAATCTATCAATCATGGCATGCTAAAAGGGATCTACAGAGAACGGTCAAAGCAATGCAAATACATATAATGTATGAGGACTGTAGAGAGACCGTCAACAGAAAAATAAAGGACATTTAAGACAATTTAGAAATCCTGGCCAGGACATATCGGGGAAAAAGAGAATTAGCAGGTTAAGCTTTATTTCAAAAGTCCACTTTAGACATTCTACATGCAACCCACACTTATTGGAGAATTAGACTGTTGGGTTAGGGTTAGTAGACTAAGCTGACATGTAATTGCAAAAAAACTACTTATAGGTAGTAGAATATCTTAAGCCTGGGACACATCAAACCGACTTCAAAGATCTAGCAGCGACGAAAGCTGACGGTGTTGTCACCTCACGTCGGCTGCGTCTGGACTAAAAAAGCTGCGTCTGAACAAACCGCTCAGACTACAGCCGTCTGCAAACTAGCATGCATGTTCTGCATCTGCCTGAGAGGAATTGACTCTATCACCATGTATCAATAGTCTATATTCGTCATTCAAAAGGAAAAACCGAAACAAAGATATATGTGACTATATACACAGTGGTGTGAAAGTGTTGGCCCCCTTCCTGATTTTTAATTTTTTTGCATGTTTGTCACACTTTAATGTTTCAGATCATCAAACAAATTTAAATATTAATCAAAGATAACACAAGTAAACACAACATGCAGTTTTTAAATGAAGGGTTTTTTTATGAAGGGAAAACAAAATCCAAACCCACATGGCCCTGTGTGAAAAAGTGTTTACCCCCCCCCCCCCCATCATCATCATCTTGATGATCCCCAAGACTTTTGGGAAAATACTCTGTGGACTGACAAGGCAAAAGTTAAACTTTTTGGAAGGTGTGTGTCCCATTACATCTGACGTAAAAGTAACACAGCATTTCATAAAAAGAACATCATACTAACAGTAAAATATGGTGGTGGTAGTGTGATGGTCTGGGGCTGTTTTGCTGCTTCAGGACCTGGAAGACTTGCTGTGATAAATGGAAACATGAATTCAGCTGTCTACCAAAAAATCCTGAAGGACAATGTCCAGCCATCTGTTCGTGACCTCAAGCTGAAGCCAACTTGGGTTCTGCAGCAGGACAATGATCCAAAACACACCAGCAAATCCACCTCTGAATGGCTGAAGAAAAACAAAATGAAGACTTTGGAGTGGCCTAGTCACAGTCCTGACCTGAATCCTATTGAGATGCAGTGGCATGACCTTAAAAAGGCGGTTCATGCTCGAAAACCCTCCAATGTGGCTGAATTACAACAATTCTGCCAAGATGAGTGGACCATTCCTCCACAGACTCATTGCAAGTTATCACAAACACTTGATTGCAGTTGTTGCTGCTAAGGGTGGCCCAACCAGTTATTAGGTTTAGGGGGCAAGCACTTTTTCACACAGGGCCATGTGGGTTTGGATTTTGTTTTCCCTTCATAATAAAAAACTTCATTCAAAAACTGCATGTTGTGTTTACTTGTGTTATCTTTGATTAATATTAAAAAAAATTTGAAACATGATCTGAAACATTAAAGTGTGACAAACATGCAAAAAAAAAAAAAAGAAATACACGGATATATATATGTATGATATATGTAAATAATCTCTCTGTTGATGTATGGTTTGTTATGATAGGACAATATTTGGCTGAGATACAACTATTAGAAAATCTGGAATCTGAGGGAGCAAAAAAATCTAAATATTGAGAAAATCTCCTTTAAAGTTGTTCAAATGAAGTTCTTAGCAATGCATATTACTAATCAAAAATTAAGTTTTGATATATTTACGGTAGGAAATTTACAAAATATCTTCATGGAACATGATCTTAATATGATGATCTTTTTTTTTACCTTTATTTAACCAGGTAAGTCAGTTTACAACCAGTTCTCATTTACAATGACGACCTGGCCAAGTGGAAGCATAAAAAGCAGGTACAAAACAATAAAGACATTATACAGTTACAAATAACACAATTATAAACATGTCGCCGACCAAACAAACTAGCGCGACAAACTTTGGCTTGGTGTGTTCCGGCCTCTCAAATGTTACCCCATAGCAGCTTTCAAATTTCATTCTCCACGTTTTATGGGAAAAGATTCTTCAAAGTTCCTCTCTTTATGCTCCATGGAAAGATTATCAGCATACGACTTTGAACGGATATGAGGCTGAGGAAATAATGAATGCATTTCCAGATGCAATAAATTGCACGCAAATGTTTGTGTTTCCTTTTCTTAGTGCAGTGTCTTTGGTTTCATGATTTGCCATGAATTTTTACAAACACGAGGTAAATCAGAGTGCAGCGATGCTGGTGATGAATTAAAGATGGCGAGGGGAGCGGGTGAGAAGGAGAGTGCGAGTCGAGGCACGGAACAGCGATTAGGCAACGCAGTCGTGGCAAAGGGGCTCTTTGCGGGTCTCAGAGGAGAACATGTACGAGCGGATCCCCGACAGACACGACATCCACTCAGAGCGCATCAGCTCCGACGGGACACTTCAGAGACCAGCCAAAGTGAACACCTATTAGTGCACACATTTCTGTTCATCCACTTCTGGACAAAAATGCATGGAGTGAGTCTGAGTTTGTAGAACTGAACTCGGTTAAAGAGCTGTTCGATAATATTCCTGTATCGATGCAAGGGTTGCATTTGTATGCCAAAACCTCATAGGTGTGCTTATGTTCGCCTCCCTGAAAGCATAAAATGTAAATAAAAATGTAAACCCAAGAAATCTTCAGCAACTCTGGAATTGCACTGCTGCCCACTTTCCTGATGCAGTAACGGTCTGCTTTTCTAGACTTGTCCGATGATGGGCAGGGAAGGACAGTCTCCAAACCCAGACACTTGACACAATCAGGGCGTGAAATGTTAAAAATGCTCCTAGCCAAGAGATCTCAAGTTTCTTTCTCTGCTGAGCAACTGACATTAGTGGGGAATCAGAATTGTGTGTTGCCTTTGAGGTACTGTTTTCTTCACATTTTGCAGGTTCACTCTTAAAACAGAGCGATGCCACAGAAGAACCATTTTTGGTTCCACAAAGAACCATTCAGTCAAAGGTTTTTTAAAGAACCATCTCTTTCTTACCTTTTTATAATCTGAAGAAACTTCTTCCACAAAGAACCTGTGTGTGTGCATTTACTTGACAAGTAAAATGACTTGAGATATTTTGTCTTGTTTTCTGAAAAAAAAGAAAAAAAGTTATTTTTGGCTTAAAACGAGTAAAAATATCTGCCAATGGGGTAAGAAAAATAATCTTGTTTTTTTTCTTACCCCATTGGCAGATATTTTTACTCGTTTTAAGCAAAAAATAACAAAATTTAGATTTTTTTTTTTTCAGAAGAGTCATTTTACTTATCAAGTAAATCCATCTTAATTCCAGAATTCGTAGACATATATACTAGAAAACAAGAGAAAAATACTAAGGAAGAAAATGATTTTTTGCAGTGCAGCGTATCCCAGTGGCTGGCGAGCCGCGGGCGAGAGAGTTTTCACACACGCTGGCTTGTGCTAAACTTTCTGAACGCTCTGTAATTACAGGAGCAGGGTGTCTGAGGTGATGTGACAGCTACGCATCTGTCCTGTCCTCAGCCCTCCGCAGACACGGAGACACGTCGAGGGAGATTGACAGGAGACATGTGAGCTCATGGTGGGGCATTGACAGGGCCGCTGCCCGAGTCTTTTAGCACATGGGGCTGCCAGCTGTGTGTCGCTCCAGACCCGAGACAGTCAGCAGACACACTTCATCTGACTGATACAAACCACCCAGCACCGTCTGAAGGATTGCTTTGAAGTGCTGCGTACTGGAGCTTGTGGTGTGGATGAAAACGCGTCTATATAATGCGGTGATTTGATGACTTTTGAAGAATTCCATTGTATATTCACACACCTGTGGTTTGCAGATAATCAATCTGACCCGCAACACAAAATTGAGTTGTTGGAAATACTGTTTAAAGGGGATATCAGATGCTAAATTCACTTTTACATAGTGTTTGAACTTAAATGTGTGTTGGCAGTGTGTGTACACAACCACACTACCATGATAAAAATCCACCCAGTGCTTTTTTTTTCTAAATCCCCACAAAGCATAAACACTTTCTCAGAGCAAGCCATTCTCAAATTCTTGGCAGAGTGACGTAACTCTGCACAGGCCCCTCCCACAACTGTTGATTGACACAAGCGTTTTACCTTAATCCCGCCCTGAGTGATCTGTCATCAGTCCTCCATTGTTTCGACACCGGAGCAGATGTAGACAAGAATGTCTCCTAAACGATTGAGGTGTTTTTTTGTTGGATGTAATAATGAACATAGCAGTAGTCATTTACTCCCGACGTCTGAGCCGCTGAAGACACAGAGGATTACTTTTGTTTCTGAAGTGAATGCGTCCCCTGATCTGCCTAAAGGCAACTATGTTCGTGCGAATCATTCATGATCCAGCTTCACCTCCAGAAGAAGTGAGTATAAGATTTTTATGAATCTTTGCAAACTGCCTTTCCCAATAATGTGCTAGTAAGCAAGTTTCACAATGAATGCAGCTGACGTTAAGAGTCTCTCAGAGATGGACTTGTCACCCCACGGAAGAGAGGGGCGGGGTCAGCAGAGCTCATTAGCATTTAAAGGAACATGCTCAGAAACGGGTCGCTGTGAACAGAGCTGTTTTTGACAGGGTAAAAAACGTGTCGTTTTACACAATCATTGAGAAATTTTAACCAAATTATGTTATAGACTTTTCATGAAGACCCTAAAGAATCATATCAACTTGTGGAAAATGAACATCCAATGACCCCTTTCACATTTTTTTAGGGTCATGAACATGGCTGCAATGTTTTGTTACTCTGAAGTGTTTTGGAATATGTATATGTGCATGTAAATTTTCATTACATTTATGATGTTCACAGGTAAATTTGACCCACGATTTCATGGATAATGGCAGCTGCACAGACCCAAATATTTATTTGATGTATTTCGCTATGCCAGGTTCTCAACTATTTGGCAGATGTTTTTTTCTGAAGAAATGCATAACTGCACTGAAGGCATATATTTTATCAGCTCAAGCATAGTAATTTTTCTGCAAATCGAACCATGATTTTGGTGTTGCTAGCACACTGCTTGCTCTACGAATAAATAAATAAATTAATTAATTAAAAAAATAATAATTTTACTGAATCAAGTTAGGGTTAATTTGACCCTAGTAGAACATAATGCAAGTGTTAAACGTTGCCAAAATGAGAAAACATTTAAAAATGTTAGAGCTTTTCCTCCTCTGAAAGCACCTCCTTACTTTTTAACATCATGTCATATAGAAACCCTTGTCTACCACTACTCATTTCTACCATGATAAAATCAAGTCCCATCCTACATTTTTACATTTTATATGAAAGCAAAACCAATGCCAGTTCATGTTGACTTCAAAGTCAGAAATGTGATGCTTCTTGAAGAACTTCTGAACTCATCTTCTGAATGCTCTTTCTTCAGTAAATGCATTTAGTTTGAGCTATAAAGAATGGTGGCATTTCAAGCACACAGCAGAAACACTGACGCGTGTGCAAACAGCAGCTGAGGGCTGTGAGGCTGAAGTGTGTGTGTGTGTGTGTGCTTCTCTGGAGAGCGAAGGTCTCGCTCACAGCACTCCTCTCTAACATCAGCCTGCTGCAGAAACCAGTGTCCTGCTGCGTCTTCAATATTCAATGTGCCTGAGGTAAACAAATAGGGCAGCAGAAATTAAGCAAAGTGAATTATTTAAAGGCACCAGTGCATTTGGATGGACGCCTGAAACAGCAGCTCTGCAGAAAGATTCGTGAAAACTCTTCAACATGTGAAATATCACAACTTCAATAAAAAGAAAAGTGAAAGAAAAAAATCACAAGGCTTCTCGGTATATTCTTGCATATATTAAAAGAGCAATATAACATTTATATTATTTTCTTATTTTTTACCTCATAATGTTTACACAGGGAAAACATGCTGAGTGCTAAAACCATTATTTAGTTCACTGAGGGCCACTTCTGTCAAATAATAACGATCTTGGCTTTAATAACTGAAGCAAACTGTTGGTGTTGGCTGAGCAAGTACAGCAACAGATCAAGCCGTTTCATTTGCATTAAAGGGATAGTTCACCCCAAAATGAAGAATTCTGTCATTTACTCTCCTTAACGTCATTTCAAACTTGCATGAATTTCTTTTTTCTGCTGAACACAAAAGAAGATATTTCAAACAGTGTGGGTCACCAAACAGTTGAAATCATGAACTTCCATAGTGAGGAATTTTTATTTAATTATTTTTTTATATAGAATTCAATGTCTCCTGTCAACTGTTTAGTTACCCACATTCTTCAAATGGAATAAAGAAATTAATTCAGGTTTTAAATGACATGAAGGTAAGTAAATGATGACAGATATTTTGATATTTTGTAATACCGATTGCTCACGTTATATAATCATAAGCTTGTTCCTGAATCGCTGAGAGATGCAGAAGTAACTTCACTTGATTTGTTTATTTTGACGGGGTTCTATACACTCATATGATCCCAGACACTCTTGTTCTTCATGTGGCTTTCCTGTAGCTCAAATAGTAGAGCATGGCGCTAGCAACGCCAAGGTCATGGGTTCGATTCTCAGGGAAAGCTAGAGCTGATAAAACTGTAAAAACTGTAACTTGAATGCAATGCAAGTCACTTTGGATAAAAGAGTCTGCATAAATGTCATGCGTTTACTCTGTCATTGGTCTTCTTGTGTCCCTAGACTAGATTCTTCTACACAGGAGGCCAGAAAAACCTCCTTATAACAGTCCCAGAGAAGAAAGAGTGACCTGGGGCCCGTTTCAGAAAGGAGGTTAAGTGAAAACTCTGAGTATGTTAACCCTGAAATCAGGGAAACTCTGGGTTTTCGGTTTCAAAATGGGAGGTTTGTCAAACCCGAGAAAGCAGGGTAAGTCAAGCCCGTTTCTGAAAGAGAGGTAACTTATATTCCGAGTCAGTTACCGTAGTAACTTACTCTGTGAACCTAACCTGGTCGGGAGCAGGTTTTCTTCGGCAAACCCAGAGTTTCTTTCGGTCTCCTCCCCCTTTTTATAGTGTTAGCGAAGTTTAAATACCTTATTCATTCATTCACGCTGCAAAATAGATTTTCTTACCAAGTATTTTTGTCTTATTTCAAGTACAAATATAAAACAAATCTTAATATGCATCTTATATAATTGTCTATATTTAGTCTTTTTTCCTGGGGGATTTTCCTTTTAAGTGCCTTTTACATAAAACAAGTAAAATTGTCCGCAATAGGGTAAGAAAAATAATCTTAATGCAAACGGAAACAAGAATACTTTTAATTTCTTACCCTATTGGAAGATAATTTGCAAAATAAGAAAAATGCACTTTAAAACATCGGAGATGCAGAGCACATTATAGGTCCGCTGTATGCAGATTCTAAGGAAAGTGTGCATCCCTCTCACACCCATTCTGAGAATTTTTTCCTGGGCACAAATCCGTCAAAGAGGGGTTTCACAGGACTGTAGGTCAGTGGTATAAAAATTGGTTTAAATGAGGCTGATCTGATAAATGATGTTCACTTGATAACATCATTCTGTGACGTCTGGAAGTAACCCAATAATCCAAATTTCCTTCAGGACTTCCAGCGTGGAAGCTTGGATGCACTGATGACAAGCATATCCTCACCATCACCCCTTCTGAAAATAAAACCGATTACTTTATGGAATGGAAGGATGCCAGATGGAAGGGTAGTATAAGCCATAACCACCACCACAGCTGTTAAATAAACAAATTAGTCACAATTTTTTGGTCATCTTTATTTCCTAATACAAAAGAAAAAGTTATTTTTTTTACATTTGGATTTTAGAAATCTTCCAATACTTGACCATCTCCTCTTCATCTGTCAGTGGTGCAGGTTCTCCCCCCTTTTTGGGAGCCTCTGCCTTCTTGCTGTCGACAAGTCAGTAGTTAATTTTATTACTGTAATTAAGAAATGTAACAGGTTGGATTAGAGAATATTTAATTATGTGAAAAAAGCTGCAGCGCATTGAAATAGACACTGAATTATATTTAATGTCAAAAGTCATGTAGCCAACACCCATGAACCTTTCATGTTTAAAGCTTTACCTTGATTTAATTGTGTTTTTATACTTTTATATAGTTTTTTAGCTGCTGCCACGTTCTTGTTTTTTTTTGTGATCATGAGATACCATTAAAATGAATTTTAGTTCAATAATTTATAGTTTTCACCTCTGATATTATAAAAGTTATTAAGTTATTGGCAGTTATTAAGAATTAAAGTTATGCATTGACGGAAGTACGCACGCTGATGTCTTTTTGGCGGGAGCTGTTGCCATGGTGAATCGTAATTTCGGCGCTCCGCTGATCATGACTTTTCATAGTCATGGTGCACGAGCTTAACTCAGAGTCAACCTACTCAGAGTTGAGTAAACTAACTCAGTTCAGCTGTTTTGTAACCGAAAACTCAGAGTTTCCTGTCTCAGAGTAAGTCAACTCTGAGTTCATGTTTAAACTCAGAGTTGGTTGAACCTCCTTATTGAAACAGGCCCCTGGAGGGCAGTTAAATTAATCACACACACACACACACACACACACACACACACACAGAGAGAGAGGTCATCATGACAAGATACAGGCTCAAGAAACACCCAGAGCATGACATATCTATATAAAGTTAAATTGTGCTGCGCACACATGCTGTGCTTTCATATACATATGCACTACTGGCCAAAATGTATATAGCGTATATAGAATTTTAAAATGATTTCCATAAAAATAGCAGCAAAAACTATTTTCAACATTCATAATGATAAGAACCATTATTTATGATTGTGAACCAATAATAATTGAGCAGTAAATCAGTATATTATTATGATTTCTGAAGATCATGTGACACTGAAGACTGGAGTAATGATGCTGAAAATACAGCTGCAGATCACAGAAATAAATTAGTTTACTATAGATTCACAGAGAAAACAACTTTTAAATTATAATAATATTTCTTTTTTTTTTACAGTATCTATGATCAAATAAACGCAGAACTGGTGAGCAGAAAGGAGACTTCTTTCAAAAACATTAACAAATCTTAATAAGCCCATACTTTTGTCCAGCAGTGTACGTACAGAGCATCTGAGACACAGCAAGAGAAAAACCCTGTTTTTTGTTTATAACATTTCCATCTATTATATCCACAGACCAGCAACACACAAATGAGATTTGCATGAACGTTACGGCTCTGGAGCAGAAACGGAAGAATAGTCTGCTTCCAATGGACATAAATATTATGGTATGTTGTTGCGGTCAGCGCTTGGCTTTCTGCTGTATTGTTGCTGCACTTTTGGCTGCATTTTAATACTATTGCTTTGCCAATAGCACAGTCAATACGTTTAAGGAGCTGGAGAGAATCGGCATGAGTTCTGCTCCGTAACGATTCCCAATACAGCTGCCTGGAACCGAGCATTGATTCATCGAGAACACCGGCCGTGATATACCGCTGTGTAGGAACCTGTGTATTCTCTGAGAGTATCCGGCCTGATCTTTTCCAGCTTTCTCAGACACACACACACTCACACACACACACTCTCAGGACAATGCAAACAGCACAATCCCACTATGAATTTTTCATAACATCATGCTCAATACTAAACGCAATAAGTGTTTCTTGTAAGACGACTCCCTGGCACTTATAGCGCTTGAGAGCGTGGTGTGTTTCCATTCTCAGAGTCTGTTCTTGTGTGTGATACCCACCGCTGACAGCACAGAGACCCTCAGAGACACACAGAAGGTCACATCAACAGATCTGCCATAACCAGATTCCCTCCGCTCAACTAGAACATCCCCGATCCCTTTAGGAAGTCATGCTACACCAGCGTTTGAGTAATCTGTGCTCATCTGGACACAACACACACTCTCAAACCTGCTTAAGCAGACCGACTCAGTGCATCTGTGCTTTACCAGGGCAATGACTTTGGCTGGATTTGGCCGTTTTAATGGGTTTACATTTTCTGCCTCGAGCAATTTCAAACAGGGGTTGTGATCAGATATTTGAGGCTATTAATCTCAATGGCTTTGTGTGGTTGGAGTCTTTTGCGATATTACATGACACTGGTCATCAGAAAAGAGATTAAAGAACGAGCTATTCCATGTCCTGGGGTTGACTTATATTTTCACTCAGAAACTGCTAGTAAATTTCACAAAGTAGTACAAAGACAAGGCATTGAATTAAACATGAAATTTTAGTACAAGCACTGAAATAATATTTTCTTGTAAAACATACAGCACTCGGTCAATCTTTAAATTTACAAATGATCTTTTACAGAGTATTATCTGTTGTCCTAATTAACTAACTCAAGGGCTTACCAACTTGACATTTGGGAAATTCTCGTCAAGTCATGTCATTAAATTTTTTTTTATAAAAATGTATTTATTTTATAAATAAAACGGTTTTAATATCATAATCTATATTGTTAATATTTATTATTTACCTAAATATATCACTTTATTTCAGTTTAATTTGAGGTCATGTTTTTTGTTCATCTATCAGTATCTTATCCACATGGCATACAGGCTTCAAGTTTGGGAAGACTCCTAAATTAATTTGCTAAATTTTCTATGCTTATGTGCTAAAAGACATTTGAGGTCATGTTATAGTGTGTGTAAATACAAAACAAATATTTTCCATGCACTGTGTCTAATAGCATATTTTATACAGTACATGACTGTTCATAATAGATCATTTGCTAATCAGATCTGATGGGCTTAATCTCCTTGGTTATTTGAGTAAAATGTGTGTTTGTATATGTACATAGGATGAAATAGCTGTTTTTGGTCACCAACAAATGTCCAATGCACAGTCATAACTTTAAGAAGAAACACAATAATCAGTACTGAACACTATCGAATGTGTCCATTAAAGTTCATTTGCAGCAGAGAGAAACTAATGGACGCAGTCAAAGCATCTGATTTAGAGCTCAACAGATACTGACAGACTCATGGAGAGGTTCGCACCAGCATCCATAGCTGTCAGGAAAGTGAAAGAAAGCAGAGCCATGCATATGTGAGCTACCGACCCGGGTTAACAGGTCATCTCCCACCTTTACCACATGACAGCTAGTTGTGTCATTGTGGCATATCCAGTGAAATGACAGGCTTTGTTCAATCGCTAGAAGAACCGTGATTCATATGTGAATCGATTTTTTCGATTCCACCCCTAGAGAGGAGCGCTGCCTTTCGCCCAAAGTCACCTGAACCTGACCGTTTTCTGTGCAAAACTGACCGGACGAGCGTGAGAACTTCAGTTTCCACTGGAAAGCCGTGGCGGCTCGATTGCACGCTCCACTGCCCTCTGTTTTCCCGGGCCGGCACCAGAGTGCACAGAAAAAAGTAAAGTGTCAGGCCGTAATCAGGTTAGCGTGGGCTGTGATGGATTAAGCCACAGTCGGGGAGACGCTTCTCCAACATTAGGGTGTCTGAGATGTCAGTTGGAGAGCAGTCTCATTAATAGCTCTCCTTCAGATTACTGCATTAAGTTTATTAGCAGCTCCAACTCTGGGAGCACTTTGAGCTCTCGCGTCGACTAAAGCCAGGGTGTGGGCGAGCGTCTGTTTGGCCTCGGCGCTTCCGTTAAAAAACAGCAGAGGCCAAATCTTCCCTGGCTTCTCGTAAACCTGCGAACGGGTGGCAGTCTGTCATCTGCATCTCAATAAGCTAATAGTCCTAATGTGTGAAAATTGATTTTTAGGAACATGCAAACCTTGACCTGCTATTCAATTCCTTGTTCGCTTTTGTGTTTTTCATCCTTCCTTGCCTTTGATTTACGCCGGGTCATTATCGATAAGCTGCGATTGATTTTTCAGTGATGCGAAGCGAGGGCTTGGAGTGTGGGATGGAGATGAAGACTTTCAAGGAGAGATCATCCAACAACCCCATCCTTCTTCTGTCCCGAGAGAGGAAAAGCAAGCGGCTTAATCACAGCTGAGCTCTCTATGATCGCCTTAAGTGTCCTTGCCTGGGAACCTCCGAGAAGATCCGCTGATACCCGATCCCAGGTGCGTTCTGTGAAGAAAGTCTGACCCGAGACCCATGAGTTCAGAAACTTAAACCGCAGCTTCAATTAACTCGAACATGAGCAGGTAAGAAGCTTTCGGGACGCGGCCTTCCTCCGTCATCCGTTCACGCAGATTGTTTTCCCAGGGTGCTTTGGGAAGGCGATTCCCTGACTCGGGATCGTCATAACCCTTGGAGAGTGTCACGCTGAATTTCCCATCTCAGCAGTGCTGGTGACACAGGTAGCCGTTTGTCTGCGGAGCTTCATCCCTTCACATGGAGAGGAGCCCGGGTGCTTCTATGAGCCAGTATTAGCTTTCCCCTGAGGGAGAGTTCTAATTAGGTAATTGACTGATGCACAAAGCAGGTGCATGTATCCGTTACAACAGAGCTCGACCTGTTCATTATTAAACAGTGACCCTCTTCGGCGCCTGTGCCAAAGCCAGAAGTGAAAGTCCTCGGAAGATTTGCAGGATCATAATTACGCTTGCCGTTTGCTCGGCTCCAGACGAGGGCAAAATCCTCTCCTGATGTTCACTCTTAAAAAAATAAAGGTGTTTAAAAGTTTCTTCACAACCATTTTTGGTTCCACAAAGAACCATTAAGTCAAAGGTTATTTATAGAACCATCTCTTTCTTACCTTTTATAATCTAAAGAACCTTCTTTCGTCACAGAGAACCTTTTGTGAAACAGAAAGATGTTAAAGGTTCTTTATGGAACCATTTAGACAAAAAAGATTCTTCTATGGCATCGTGAAGCAGCTTTATTTTTAAGAGTGTTGGCCAGGTGAAAACTGCTGTGAGTTTCACTCATAAACCACATGATTAGGGTTGGAATCGAAAATCAATTTCAATTCCAGAATCGGACACTTGTAAAATTAAAATTTCAATTCCGCCTATCAATTCCTGTGTGCGCATCTTTTATTTTTAACTGGCGAAAAGTGGCTGTTAAAAAGTATTTGTCTTTGAATCATTGATTCAAGAGATTAATTTAAAAACACTGATTCATTCAGTAATGAATCAAGTAAATCTTGAGTGAGTCACTGAATCATTCCATGCATAAATTCAATCAGATTTTATTTAGTTGTCAAATATTTTTTCTTCAGAATTGAGAGAGAACTACAACCTCCATTTAAAAAAAAAAAAAAGTCTAAATTTATCCGGAATCGTGGCACTCTATTTTGCACACAAACAGCTCTCAACCGAGTCCCGTTTTTCTGTAGCCGGCTGATTTTTATTCATGGTATTCAACAGCAATTAAATGTTTTGCAACAAGAGACAAAATAAATAATGTTTGATATCTAAATGTTTGACTTTAACCACATTTGAATGGAAACTGGGAATCGATAAGAATCAGAATCAATAGGCAGAATCTGAATTGATAAAATTCAAACGATACCCAACCCTACACATGATATGATCTCAGTGGACAGAAATAAAAAATTAAATCAAGGTGGGCTGCGTTTCACAAAAGCATTGTAAGCCTAAATTGACCGTAGCTTCATTGTTTTCAATGGGTCTACGAAGTACTTACGCTTACAATGCTTTTGGGAAACGCAGCTGTGGAGAGTTATTCTTATCGACAGGTTTCAGCAGTCGCTGATAAAAAAAGAGGGGCTCCCAGTGAATATAAACTGGACAAAACTGAGAACATGCTCACAAAAGTTGTCTCTGTGGCTCTTAGTATGAGAGAGATGTGCAGCTCCTGCAGCCGCGCTGAGATTATTTACTGAAGTAAGCCAGCAGTCAGGATATGGATTGATAGCTGAGAAGTAAATTGATTCAGAGGCTTGAGCTGCAGGAAACACGAGCCGTCTCTGCCATTTTAATTCAGCAGGCCACACATTTCATTTCAAAGAGCCGGGCAGAGTTACGAGAGCCAATCGCTGAGAAGTCGATGTCAACGCCATTTCATCATTATTAACAAAATAAACAAAATAAAAACATTCTTTAAAAATCGAACATGGGATACTTTCTCAAAAGCGCCATTTACTATGGTGACAAGTTCCATCATTGCAAATGGATTCCATCATTAAAAAAATATGATCAATAAATCATGGCAACATATGTTTTTCCATCACTTTAGCTCATCAAATTATATGAGATTTAACCATTTTTTTTAAGTGACTTTATTATAAAGTTGAAATGTCAAATACAGCCATGTTTATTAGACTTAATTTAAGACAGCAACTGAAATTAGGATTTAAAACAGAAGCAGGGGGAATCTTTTTAAAATTGTAGTTTAATAATACAGTGTTTCCAGAAAATATGCTTTTCCTAGACGTAGAAGTAGAATTTCAAACATTTATTAAAGAAGGGATTGTAAAAGTGGAGTGGAGCAAATTTCACATTTCAAAGACAAAAAAAAAATGTTTATAGCTAATATTATTTGTTCTTTAATACTAAAATGCTTGTTTTCTTTTTGTCAAAAGGCAGAATTGTTCCCCTAATCATCCACCATTGTCCCCTAATTAATGCTTTAATTAACCCTAAGTTAATTCGGATCAAACATCCCTAAACCTACCCTACAAAGCAGTAACACACAGCAGCACATGCATTAATAAAAACAACATCTATGGGGCATTTCAGAGAAAAAAAATGACAGATGCACAGATAAAGGTTATAACATGATTCTGTTTGTGAGATGGGACTGATATTCAGAAATCTCATCAGTACAGATTAGTGGACATCAGGGTACATCCAGATGTGGCTCTTTTCCAGAGAATTAAATAATCATAATCAAGCGGCCCTAAACAAATAAACAGACAGATCTCCCGCTGGCGTGATTGGATTTATTGGAGCATTGGTTGACTTACATCAAACAGATCCCTTTGTTTGTATAGTGAGCTCAAACAATCAGAGCATTCATGTAATCCAGTCAAACATGTCCATCGCAGGAGAGTCATGGACTGTGTTTTTAGATTTCAATAGAGTTCTCTCAGGTGCATCATGTTTTACTATCAACCATAATCTCTTTACGTCTCTCTTACAAGCAATAGGCTTTTGTAATCTTTTGCACAAAGCAAACTTCATAGATTTGAATGTTTTGTTCATCTGCTGGTGTATTTGTAATTTATCACAGAAGCCCTCTCATAAAAATCTCATTTTCAGTGATGGATGTTTAATATTGGTCAGCAGCTGCACTGAGTTATTACATGAATGTCCTCGTTCAGTGGACAATTCCTGTCAGCTCTCGAATACGTTTGCGTTCCTGCAATGATGAGCGTCCGTCTGTTTTCTGAGAAACTCCAGACTCTTTCCACAGAAGGCATTTTTCTGACTGCACTCAGATCTTCTGTGCTCTCTGAAATAGGGCTATTAAAAGCAAAAAGTGCTAATAAAAATGATTTTTATGAGATGTAAGTGAGAGCTAAGGCCTCCTCCCTGGAGTTTGGTTCACGTTCATCTTGACCTCAACATATGCTGCAAAAAATTATTTTCTTCCTTAATATTTTTGTCTTGTTTTCTAATATCAATGTCTACAAATTCTGGAATTAAGATGCATTTGACAAGTAAAATAACTTAAGATATTATGTCTTGTTTTCTGAAAAAAAAAAAATTGTGTTAGTTTTAGTTTAAAACGAGTAAAAATATCTGCCAATGGGTTAAGAAAAATTATCTTGTTTAGTCTTTGAATTAAGATTATTTTTCTTACCCCATTGGCAGATATTTTTACTTGTTTAAAGCAAAAAAACTAAATTGGGATATTTGTTCAGAAAAAAAGACAAAATATCTTAAGTTATTTTACTTGTCAAGTAAATGCATCCTGATTCAAATATTTTTAGAAATTTATACTAAAAAACAAGACAAAAATACCAAGGAAGAAAATATGTTTTGCACTGTATCTTAGCCTAACACTGACCGGTCATTCAACAACACACCGATCAACGGGTTTAATGCACATTAAAAAAGAGAACCAGTTACAAGAGAACATCCACTCAGAATATTACGGTTTAAGTTTGAATATCTGAAAACATGACGCTGTAAAACGTGACCTGTTTCTCTTCAGGTCAAGATCACGGCAGAGCCGGAGGTCAAACACACACCTCACGTCTTAATGAAAGCAATAAATCTGATTGGTTTCCCTTCTCCTGTTTTACAAGCGGCGTGCCGTGTGTGGGAGCGTCTCCAGCGTTTCATTCCTCTCACCAGGTGTACTTATGCTGCAAATGAAACTCGATCACAGTTAAAAGTGGCACAACCCCTGAGAGCAAAAATGCTTTTAGGAACTTTTAAAATGGTGTTTAACAGTGCCTTTTTAGTGCCACTAAAACTTCCTCAGAGTTCAGACCCACAGAGACAGCGATGGGAGGCTCTCACCTTCATTTCTTACAGACAGGTAAATATTCTCTGTTGGAACACGGCAAAAAACAAAAAAACGCTTTTCTTACTTGGATTTACTTGTCCAAGTTACTTGTCCTTACTTGTCTTGTTTTCAGCCAAAATATCTAAAAGTCCTTAAATCAAGAAGACAAGTAAAAATTTCAGAAAAAAACAAGTTAAAATTGAGTGCTTCCTTAGAACAAGCAAAATAATCTTATTTTAAACAGAAAACAAGAGTATTTTTGGCAGATTATTTTGCTTGTTTCAAGCAAAAACTCAGTTTTGACTTGTTTTTTTTCTGAAAACAAGACAATAATTTTACTTGTCTAGAAAATCGTTCTTGATTTAAGAATTTAGATATTTTGGCTGGAAACAAGACAAAAAAAATCAAAGCAAGACAAGCATTTTTTGCAGTGAAACCAGACGCATCAGGGCACCACGTTTCATTCTTTTCTTTTTAAAGCCCTCCATTATTCCTGACATTATATTTCTGATCTTTGGGTCTCAGCGCTCCTTTATAGGCATTTTGAGTTTGGAGAGCGTTTCAGTGTAATGTTTAACAACAACAACAAAAACCTTCATATTAACATTGAATCTGAAAGTGGTCATTTTTCCTTTATGGTGGAGCGAAGCGAAGATTAACGCACTGGTGTCAATAGTGGGTGCTGGAGGGCAGAGCCTCTGACCCCTTCACTCGTCTGCTTGTAAAAACAGCTACGGGGGGGCACCGACAAGTCAAGAAATGGAAGCCATGTGACACAAGACAGCGCCTATAAATATGCACAAGATCACAGGCCCACTTAATGCAAGAGAGGGCAGACTTCTCTTTTACCATCGCCACTACAACATCTTAAAAAGTGCCTGTCGTGTCATATGAAACCAATAAAACACAAACACTTCCTTACTCTGAAAAAAGAAAAGAAACGGCCACAATCCGCTGTGTGGACTTCACTCTTACCTTCCCCAAGACGGCCTGACGTCTCAGCAGACAGAATGAGCATCAAACCGCATGGAGCCTGCAGAGTTCAAGAGAAAGACGATCTGCAGTTAGACATCTAAGTAATAGAAGAGCCAAATGACTTTCTCCACTTTTGTGTAGTAGAATGAAGCTCAAGTTCTTTCAAACCTAACAAGGTCAAATGTAAACAATATTGAGAGTTTCCTTGAATGAATATTTCAAAAATGAAAATTCTGTGATCTTCTCTTTCTCCATGTTGTTGCAAACCTGTATGGGTTTAATACATAAGTCATATAAACTTTTTTTGTTATTTGCGTACATTTGAATATTTTAATAAGCATACAATTTCACAGTATGAAGAATGCCTATAAATCTTCTAAATATGCTGTTGTTAATACAGGTTTGGAATGAAGCGAGGGTAAGTGATGAAATATTTAATGGCAAAGTATTACATAATTTTAAACAAATATTTGTCAGTACAAAAAGCATAGTAGTGTAACATATATATATATATATATATATATACACACACACACATACATACACAACTGTCCAAGTTTTTGGACAGTAAGATTTTTAAATGTTTTTAAAGAATTCTCACCAAGCCTGCATTTATTTGATCTAAAACACAGCAAAGCAGTAATATTGTGAAATATTTTTACTATTTAAACTAACTGCTTTCTATTTGAATATATTTTGATAAACGTAATGTATTTCTGTGATCTGCAGCTGTATTTTCAGCATCATTACTCCAGTCTTCAGTGTCACATGATCTTCAGAAATCATAATAATATACTGATTTACTGCTCAAACATTTATTATTATTATCATCAATATTTAAAACAGTTCAGGATTCTTTGATGAATAGAAAGATCCAAAGATCAGCATTTATCTTAAATAAATAAAAAATCTGAAGCATTGTGTGACTGGAGTAATGATGCTGAAAATTCAGCTTTGAAATCACAGGAAAAAATTGCATTTATCAAAATATATTCAAACAGAAAGCGGTTATTTTAAATAGTAAAAATATATCACAATATTACTGCTTTTGCTGTATTTTGGATCAAATAAATATACATGCACGCACACTATATATGTAGGTATGTACGCATGAATGTGTCAACTATGACTCCGTGTTGTAAAGGATACAGCACAACCTCATTTTTGTTGAAATGCAATCAAGAGCGCATTGTGAATGGTAACTGAGCAGGGCTGCACTACTGCCCTTCTATCAGCACATGATTTGAGACGAAGCAGCTCAGAGAAACAGGAAGGATGACATCAAGCCAGAGCCCTTCATTACCTCATAGGAAGGAAATGAGGCTCTGTGCACGGAGCTCCACGAGGGTCTCTGGTGTCTCCAATAAGCAGCAACACCACAGACCCACTGAACATTTCCCCTGCCAGGCTTTGCAGGAAAAATTCATCAAAGTGATGAATGGGACTGCTCTTCACTGAAGACGTTAAACTGAACAAATGGATTCTTTAATTTACAGAGGGTGGAAGGGGTTGGGCTGCAATCAGCAATAAAAACTGGATTTGAGAAATCCGAATGGAAAATAGCAGATGTCTTTTCATAAAGAGATCTCAATGAGCTTCATCGGCCAATGCGCGCGACCGCTTGGGCCCAATCGCTGTGACGAAGAACCCAACGCAAAGAGCCTTCCACGGGTCAAGCGGCTGGTCCGAAGCCTCTGATGCCGAAACGCTTTAATCAGGCCAGAATCCCTAATGAATGGAGGCTGAGAGTCTGCTGAGGACTGGAGGAAGAGGGCAGGCAATTTCTGGAAATGATTACTGACTCATTTCCTTGTTTATCGTGCCTTTGAAAGAGAGAGAACCCCACGCTCCAAACCACCTCCGCCCCCGGCCTGGCACTCTCTTCTCGATCATTGTTGGCCCACTTTTGAACATTTGGTGCACTGGATCAAGCCTGCTCCTGCTTCTTTTCATGTCAGGGGCTGTACCTTCTCCAGCCCTTGTTTCCCTCAAGTGGGAGAGCCAGCTTAGTCTGAAGTTAATGGCTGGAAATCTCCAACTAACCTCCCCAACAGCTGTCTCTTCAACCTCTTTCTCTTCCTCCTTATGATTCCTTCCTTTCTTAGGAGTTCCCCCTTGTTGTTTTGTTTTGCCGTTCTCTCCTCCCCGAACCAATCAAAAGGAGGATAAAGGCAAAGGGCCCGCTTGTTGATAAAACAACCACTCCAGCGAGTTTTTCAAAATTGGCTTTCTACAGACAAGTGGCTGGAGGCCGGAAAAACAGGCTGTGTAAAGCGCTCTTGTTTCCATCCGAGTCTCGTTGAAAAGAAGAATAGAGGAAGCCTGGCCATTGGACTTGTCTTTCATTTGGAGTCCACCCTCAAAAGGCAATTGGGGCTTTCGGTCCCGGCGGAGCGAACATTAATAACGTAAGAGCTCAGAATACTGAACTTCACCTCTATGCCGCCTCATTTATTCTATAGACCGCAAATGGGTCTGGAGGAGAATGAGAGACAGATCTAGAAGGCTTCAGGGATCGAGACCTTGACCAGATCCAGAATGTAGGTTTTTGTTTTTCATCATCCAATCAAAGTTTACAGCAGGGCATGCAAATCCGGTCTGTTTTTAGTCCAGACAAAAACTGCACACAGTCTGAATGTGAATGTAAGTCTCTGTAACTCCACTCTCTGACAGCAGGTGGCGCTTCTGGAGCAGCAGAATTACAGCTGTGATTAAAAACACTACTTTATTAGGTATTACATGGAGCGAAGATGAAAACATTGAATCTTTTCTGAAGACATCAGGGCCTTCAGAAGTACATTCATATGTGACCCTGGACCACAAAACCAGTCATAATGGTCAATGTTTTGAAATTGAGATTTATACATCATCTGAAAGCTGAATAAATAAGTTTTCTATTGATGTATGGTTTGTTATGATAGGACAATATTTGTCTGAGATACAACTATTTGAAAATCTGGAATATGAGGATGGAAAAAAAAATCTAAATATTGACAAAATCTCCTTTAAAGTTGTTCAAATGAAGTTCTTAGCAATGCATATTACTAATCAAAAATTAAGTTTTGATATATTTAGGGTAGGAAATTTACAAAATATCTTCATTGAACATGATCTTTACTTAATATCCTAATGATTTTTGGCATAAAAGAAAAGTGTATAATTTTGATCCATATAATGTATTGTTGGCTATTGCTACAAATATACCTGTGCTACTCATGACTGCTTTTGTGCTCCAGGGTCACATATAATTAATTAATTCATATAATAATTTGTATAATTCCCTTTGCACTCTTTTAAAACCTCACAGCCTTCCACCATGTATTTATTTATCCTGAGCTGTTGAAATCGCTGTAATCGAATGCGGTTTAAATTATATTCAACATACGGTAACAAACCGTGGGGAATTTTATCATGATTTATCGTCAAACCGGTAATCGTTCCATCCCTACATGTAGGCATTGCTGGCTTCTTGTCAAGCATTTGAAAACACACACATCATCTGTTTCTCTAGGGAGACTTTGCCATTTCACCTTCACAAATTTCAGTGGTGCTTGAACTTGTGTGGCAGCGATGACCTCTGCTCACTCCACCTGCTGTTTTTATTTGGTGCCATCTTAATGTTAGAGTGATTAATGGACTAGAATGCCCCTCCGGAGAGCAAACATGACCCTCCGTTCACACACGTGGCTTCCTGCTCATTCTTTCTCTCATCATTTCCACTGACAAGTAAACAATAACCTGCTTGTTCAGAATCAGGCCACTCCTGACGCGCCATTCCTCTACGCACTCCTTGAAGAACTGTGCGACTGAACCTCAGCGTCTCAGAAGATGTGGTGCATTCTGCTCCAAACCCTGTATCCCCGGAGCCACACACTCATCCAAAGCTCGTGTCGGTCGTATCTACACTACCAGAGCGGGTCGAGGGTTGTTTTTTGCGATGTCAGACCTGTCAGCTTTTCACTTGCAGTTAATATCTGCCTGCTTCAAGCTCATCAGTTGTCACAAGTTTAGCACCCAGTCACACGAGCGGACAAATCAGGCTAAGGCAGAATGACACCACTGGTGTGAAAGAAGATACTAATTCTGGATAATTAGCTGACAAGAGCATGAGAGAGAAAGGATGGCGGCGAGGAAGAGGGGAGGAGAGAGAAGTGGCAGTGCGTCGTAAGCATTTCTGTCAACCAGCGATGTCTCTCTCCTCTGTCCCTCTGACCTCTTTCCAGTCTTCTTTGTCCAAGGATCAAATCTTTCTTTTTGAGATTAGACGAAGCCTGAGGTCATAATACAGAGTAGCAATAATAGACGACAAAGGTATTTTTAGACAACTCTTTCAGAAGATGCTGTATTCCAGGGTGCAGCGTGTCCTTAGCCCTTAAAAAGGAAAGCTCTTGTGCTAATGGCTTTAGAGAAACTCAACAATTTTATAGGACTGAAATGCATATGCTCCAAACCGTGCGATCTAACAATGCATGTCAGCATAAATCAATTAATATTGATGATGAAAAAACAGCAAAACAGCTTTCTGTCTGCACAGTCCTTGAGTGAATGGATTGACCGTTCACTGAAAAACTCAATTTCCATTTGAATGCAGTCGCTTCTATTCTCAGCTGTCATAGCAACATTCCACTCATAGTAACATGATCCAAGTGGCCAGCATGTACACAGCAATTAGAGACATCTTTCTTTATAAAATTCCCTAATGTGGCCTTTATATATGTGGAGCATCGTCTGTATTGGTGGGATGGTCAACTCTCTGGTTAAAACTTCAATCTGATATCCAAGAGGTTTCTGTTTGCTTGCCATGGACTGTGTGAGTAAAAGCCTACACTGTATACTTGCGACTGATATCTGTAAAGCAGCATTCTCTGTGCATTGATGTAAATCTAATTCCGACGCACTTTGGTCTCGTCTCTGACGCGTTCGGTGGCCAGCTGTGTTATTACAGGGTTGTGCTGCAGTAATATGACGGGTGTAACTCACAGAGTTTGGGGCATGTAGCAGGTCATTATCACCATGCGGTGGTGTCTGCTTCATCAGGAGAAGATTAGACGACATTCTCTGCAGCAAAAGGCAGGAACAAAGAGAGAAACATCCAAAAGCCAAGCGAGCGTGTCTAAAGGCAAGACTACAGCAAGAATAAACCTGAAAAAGAGGTGCGCTTGATGCTGGATGGAAGTTCTTGCAAATGCAAAGTCCTTGAGCACTACTAATGGCAAGAATTAATTATTGTTATAGAAACAGCACAATACCTGGTAGAGTTTATAGCAAAACCTAAGGCCAGGGTCACTCCAAGGTCACCCTTGAAGTACACACCCAACAGTGCAGTCCCAGAAAAACACACAACACAAATACGCTGGAGTGTTTGTGTGACAGTAACAGTGTGACACTGACACTATAATTAGTCAGAGGTTACAAGCTTTGATTTCTGCCCAGAATTACACTCCAAGCCAAAAAGCCAGCGGGCACGAGGAAACGCGGCTTTGTTTAAAGCACGCTGACACGAAAACACACTTGAAGGGGGAAAGAAACGTTCCATGACTAATCTGAAGTGACTTTTTGGATGTCAGAATTATCGCATCAGCCTGTGGGTTTTTTGGTGTCCATTAAAAAAATCAAAGACTCGAAAGGACCGTTAAAGTTCCACCTCACCATCTGAGCGTTTATTGTCTTTATGCATTCATTTAAAGGAGGTCACAGCACTTCATGCACGGTGGTGGCCAAAATGATTAGAACACTAGTATTTTCAGCAGCTAAAAATGGTTTTAAGTCAGTTATTTCTATGTTTTGCTGTAGTGTGTCAGTGGGAAATATCAGCTTACATTTCCAAACATTCATTTAGCCATTAATTGTAATAATCCAGTGAGATTTTTGAGATCTGATCATCATCCAGTCTGTCTGGAATGACATAAAGAAACAGAACAAAATGAGACTAAATCCAGAAGAACTGTGTCTCCAAGACGCTTCAAGAAACCTCCTGCAAAGCTCCTGAGAAACTCTGCTCAAGTGCACCGAGGACAAAAGCTGCTTTAAACACAAACGATACTCACAAAAAATGTTGATTTGAAGATGGCGCGCTTTGTGAACTGTACAGCGTCATCAGCAAACAACAAACAAATAACCCCGATGGCTTTTTCATCATAGCCGGTGACTTCAATCACGCAAACTTAAAAACAGTTTTGCCAAAGTTCTACCAACATGCGAACTTTGCAACAAGGGGAAAAAACACGCTGGACTTTGTTTACACAACAGTAAAGAACTCCTACAAGGCTGTACCCCGCCCCGACCTCGGGTTCTCGGACAATATCACTGTTATGCTAATCCCAACATATAGACCACTTCTCAAACTCGCCAAACAGGTTCAAAAGCAGATCACAGTATGGCCAGACAATGCCACCTCAGCACTGCAGGACTGCTTTCAGTGCAAAGACTGGAACATGTTTAAAGAGGCAGCCACCTACAACAACCACACAGACCTGCATGAGTACACTGAAACTGTGACTGCTTACATCAAAAAGTGCACCGATGATGTGACAGAGTGTTCATCAGAGCCCGCCAGACTTCTCAACAGCTTTTTCCCCCAGGCTGTGAGAGCCCTGAACTCAAATCACCCCGGCCCCCTCTGAAACACCATGCAAACCCCTACCTCCTGAAACATGGACCACCCCCACCCCAAACACCCCCCCCCCCCCCAACCTTACCACACCAAAGAAAAAAACTGTATGAAACTTTTGTTTTGTGCAATTCCAAGTGTGCTACACAGGTGAGTGGGCCTGTACAAACCACCTGTAGTAACACACTCTCCTCTATGTGCACTAGACACTTTACACACACTGCTGCGTGTACACAATCCCACAAAAGACTCAGCAATATATGCATGTTTACATGCTCATGCACTACAAATCATCCTGCTCTGTTCCCCAACCAGCTGCTTGACTCAAAATGTCTCTCTCTGCACATGTACAGTATTTGTGAAGCATGTGAAGCAGTTTGTATTTTTTATCTTCTATTTTTTAGTTTGCATAGGGTAAATATTTATGTGAAGCATTCGTATAGGTTGTATTTTTTATCTTCTAATTTTTAGTTTGTATAGGGTAAATACTTATATATAGTATACTTATAGTTAAATCTGTCAGTAGGTTAGTAGTGTATAGGTTTATAGTGTTTTTTTACTTCATTGTTGTATGTCTGTATTTATGTAGCACCGTGGTCCTGCGAGGCACGACATTTCGTTCCACTGTATGTCCCCACATGTAGCAGAATGACAATAAAGCTCATAGAAGATAATTGATAAAGAAAATCTATTTATAACATTATTTTTTGACAGCATCATTTTACAACATTTTTACACAAGTGCCTAAATCTTTTAACAGTACTGTAGCTTTGCAGGAGGTTTCTTGAAGCGTCTTGGAGACACAGTTCTTCTGGATTTAGTCTCAGTTTGTTCTGTTTCTTCATGTCATTCCAGACAGACTGACGATGATCAGATCAGATCTCAAAAATCTCTCTGGATTATTACAATGAATGGCTAAATGAATGTTTGGAAATGTAAACTGATATTTCCTACTGACACACTCCAGCAGACGATAGAAATAACTGACTGAGCTTCTGAAAATACTAATACTAATAGTTCTAATCGTTTTGGCCACCACTGTGCTTTGACAGACATGCAGCATTTCCAGCATGGCAGGAGATACTTACCAGCATCAAAACATGCATGGTGTTTCCATCACAATGGCCATGTGAAGCAAACGATTCATTCGAGAACTTGATAAGAGGAGTTAACCCCACAGTTGAGCCCATTCCACTGATCTGGGCAGGGCGCAGGGGTCGGCACACACCGCCGAGGTGGGTTCCGAGACAGCAGAGGCCCTACATATTTGAAATGATATCCATTACTGTTTGTGACAGGCCTTCCCGAGCGCACGCTTTGATGCTCTCTCAGACTGACAAGCTGAGTCCAGTGACACTGATGGCTTTGGGCACAAATCAGAGGCGGTTTTCCGCATCCCGGTGGCTGAGGCAGCGCTCTGTGTTTTAGTGCCCCTCCTGTGTCACAGTAAGGTGTGAATGGGACGCAGCCAAAAGAACGCATTAGAAGCTTAAATCACATCCTCTCTTCCGACCCTCAGCACTCGATGCCCTCTTATATCACTCCTCTCCTGCGCTCCCAAAGCCAAAGAGAGCCATCTTTAAACGTCGCTGAAGAGACAAGGCCGAGCGAGTGAAGGCCATACACATTACACAACAAAAGAAGCTCTTTGCACTGTGTCATTCTCGCTGAGAACTAATGCATTCTGCTCTTGAAGTATTTAAAAGCTCATTTTCCAGCATTTTTCTTGCACGGTTTTACATACAGCCGCTGCATTCATCCTAAGTGAAGACTAAATACTCTTGAAGTGAATTCAGTGCAAGTTCAGCAGGATCATGAATATGTAGGTTAGATGAGAGTGAATTTAAACTGAACTGGCCACACCCACAGGATTACATGTGATCAAAGTTTTTACAAGATTCATTTTGGCTAATTATGCCTACACTGTAAAAAAAGATTTTTCAAAGTTGTAAATAAAATTAAAATTATTAAAGTGCATTTTAAAAGAAAGTACTATTTGCGTTCTTTGACTTCAAAATGTAATTTTCACTGCAAAAATGATTTTCTTAGGTTTTTTTTGTTTTGTGTTCTAGTTTAAATATCTAAACATTCTTGAATCAAGATGCATTCACATGACAAGTAAAATTACTTAAGATATTATGTCTTGTTTTCTGAAAAACTTATCAAAATTTTGTTAGTTTTTGCTTAAAACAAGCTAAAATATTTGCCAATGAGGCAAAGAAAAATATTCTTGTTTAGCCGTTAAAATAAGATAATTTTTTTAACCCCATTGGCAGATATTGTTGCTTGTTTTAAGCAAAAACTAACAAATATTTTTATTTTATTTAATTTTTTTTAGAAAACAAGACTTAATATCTTAAGTAATTTTACTTGTCATGTGAATGCATCTTGATTCAAAAATATTTAGATATTTAAACTAGAAAACAAGACAAAAATACTAAGAAGATTTGATGTAAACAAAGCATTCTGGGAAATTTAATAGCCCATTAAATGTTCATCTATTAAATATAATGGTTTCATTTTATTTTGATTACATTCTGTTGACTATAAGTAACATTGCACCCACATATCTACTAGCTCTCATGAGTGTTAATAGAGTATTAGTTGACTGGTAGGGTTAGGGTTAGAATAAGTTACATGCAAAGATTTTTTATAGTCAGTAGAATCTCACAATAAAGAGTTAGCAGATATTAATCAGACAGTCTACTAATACTCTAATTAGAGTAGTTTGGCATGTAGTTGAAAAGTTACTTACTGTCAACAGAATGCTCAAAAGAGACCATCAAAATAAAGTGTTATCAATATAATTTGATAAAGTGAATCGAAATGTAAAATTTTCCACAAGTGGCTTTCAAAACACTAAGAACCTCCAGATTTTGAGTGCATTTTAACTTTGTTTATTGGAAAATTATTAATACACTTACAGCAGTTATGAATTTAACGCGACTTTAAAATTCAACATGAATTGCAAACGGAATTCTTATTCTCAATTGATCTGACACATGAAATGATCCGGGTTCACACTATATGTGACCCTGGACCACAAAACCAGTCATAAGGGTCAGTTTTAAGAAATTGAGATTTAGTCATCATCTGAAAGCTGAATAAATAATAAATGATACATTTCCATTGATGTATGGTTTGTTAGGATAGGACAATATTTGGCTGAGGAAGCAAACAAATCTAAATATTGAGAAAATCTCCTTTAAAGTTGTTCAAATGAAGTTCTTAGCAATGCTTATTACTAATCAAAAATTAAGTTTTTATATATTTACAGTAGGAAATTTACAAAATATCTTCATGGAACATGATCTTAATATCCTAATGATTTTTGTCATAAAAGAGAAATGTATAATTTTGATCCATACAATGTATTGTTGTCTATTGCTACAGATATACCTGTGCTACTGATGACTGCTTTTGTGCTGCAGGGACACATATATGCTCAGTGTCCTGTAACTGACCCTATCAGACATCTTTAGTCGCATTATTGCCCACTGGAGATGCTCATGTACCCTGATGATTGACAGCCCCTCCCATCCAATCCTGCGCCAGCTCTGCGCTGGACTTGAGGGGTTGTGGCAAGCACACATACATGGACCCTGCCGTCACGGTCCGTGTGTCACAGGCGTTTGTGCAGAGGTAGAGATCTCGCCCCGACAGCCTCTGGCCACCATGCCATCTCTTCAGCCAGTTCCTCTCAGACCTATTTGTGCTGTTATTTCCCCAAGCCCACATTTATTTCTGTCAGTTTCCATATTCTTGTACTCAAAGCTGGTTTGGGCTTTCTTGGTAGATGTCTCCTGTGTGCTGGGCAGATGAAATCGGAGAGCCACAGGCTGCAGTAACCAGTTTCTGGAGTCTGACTGACGGGTCCGCCACAGCACAGCCTCCGAGAAACGCACAAAACCAGTCTCCAGTCCTGCCTGTCGGAGGCGGTGAAATCAGATACGTATATATGGCATCTGAGCATTTCCATGATGTAAAAATCAATATTTGAGTTAAGCATCTCACAAACCGAGAGATCGTTTAGGAGGCTGGCATTGATTTCAAGTTGGAGCACAACTGAAGCAAGTTCTGGTTCTGATCTGGTTTTGAGTGGACTGGGCCTACCTGTTGGTCTGAGCAATATTTAGTAACCTCTGCTTGGAAATGGTACAAACTGTGCATAATGGTAGTATCATAAATGTGGTTACAATTACAGACATTCTACTGACTAAGTAACTACTTTACATGTCAGGCAACTCTCATTAGAGTATTAGTAGACTGTTAACTTAGGGTTTGGGTTAGTAGAATGAATTAGTATAGTGTCTAAAGTGGATTATCACGGCTCCAGACAAAAAAATAAAAAATAATCAATTAAGCAGCCATTGGCTCCTATAAGAAACAAAATTAGGCGCCAAATTATTTTTTTAGCTACCATAGAATAAACATTTTAACATTTCAGTCATACTGTCATGTCTCATCTTTTCATGTCTTTATCAGCATTTTAATCTATCTTATAGATGTCCTGGGAACTAAGGTTCACTTAAAGTGGGAACTAAACGTCTTTTCCAACTGAAACTATATATAGTCACAAAGAATTGTTTATTACACAGAATCTGTGTCAATATCATGGACCATAACTCAGCATCCAATCCTCCTCAATGCATGCTACTGAACATGTTGTCATATGTCATGCACACATCCAGTCTGTTTTTCTTCATTAGTAACATGCAATTATATAGGAGGAGTGGAATTTTATCTTTAGCTCCTTGCATTCTTTCTTATGTAGACAACAGAATCAGTAAACATATGGGCCACACTTTAGGTGGTCTTAACTACAATGTACTTACATTAAAAACTAAGTACGATGTACAATGTTCATATTGTATTACAAAACACTTTTGCTGCTATTGAGGTGGGATATGGGTAAGGTTAGGGGCAGGTTTGGTGGTATGGGTAAGTTTAAAGGTGGGTTAAGGTGTAAGTGATGGGTCAACAGTGTAATTATAAATGTAATTACAGAAATTAATTACAGATGTAACGACATATAGTTTTTTTTAAATATAAGTTCAATGTAAAAACATGTATGTACAAAATAAGTGCATTGTATCAAATGATTAATATAAATGTAAGTACATTGTAGTTAAGGCCACTTAATATAAAGTGGGACCAAAATATGAATATGCAATATAGCGCATACATTTACCAAAATGCTCCTCTTTCTAGTTATTTTTCTAGCTGACTAATGAGCTTATGGATGCCAAATACTTATTCTGAGGTAAATATACTGTCACAGTAAATTTTTTACAAGCTTTACATGTTTTCCGCAGTTTGAAACACTGAATGAGCGATTACATGAGACATTTCAGTAAGATGTACTGTAGGCTCTTATAATATGTGACCCTGGACCACAAAACCAGTCATAATTACAAGTCGTAATGGCGGCGCGCAGTGGTGCAGCGGCTACTCAAGCTCCCGGGATTAAGCCTTATAATAACAGTTTTGAGGCTGTTTTCAGCACTAGTTTAGCACTAAATTTGCCTATAAAGTATAGTCCAACCGAACTTATGGTCATCATGGATAGTTCGGTTATCACAATCTCACCAAAGCTGAAATCCACACTTGGAAGACAGCGGCTTCTGAGGACAACGGAGTGGTGTAGTAGAGTACGGGGAGCAGCGGGCAAGAGGAAACGATGTGCCCGGAGACAAAAGAGGGGGAAGCGGGCGGGCGCGCTGGCACAGTTAAAGGCTCACAGGCCGCCGATTTCAACTCTCTTTCTGGCCAATGTCCGCTCTTTGGATAACAAAGTGGACCTGTTACGTCTGAGGCTGAGTGTTTCCATAGAGATGAGGAACTGTGCTGTTCTCTGTCTAACGGAGACCTGGCTAAATCACAACATGCCAGACTCAGCCTTCCAGATTGACGGACTACAGCTTTTCCGGGCAGACCGTGATCACCGGTCGGGGAAAATGTGGGGAGGAGGACTCTATGTGTACGTGAATGAAGGTTGGTGTACAAACTGTGGACTGGTAAAAAGTTATTGCTCCGAGGTGATAGAATTTATGACAGTGAAATGTCGGCCGTACTATTTGCCACGGGAGTTTACTGCGGTGTTTATCACCATTGTTTACATCGCGCCGGGTGCAAATGCTAATGCTAACGAAGTGTTACAGGAGTTACATGAAACCATCAGCTCGCTGCAGACTAGGCACCCGGAGGCGTTTTACATGGTTGCGGGAGACTTTAATCACGTGAAACTGATGGACACTCTGTCCAGTTTTTACCAGCATGTTACCATTCCCACAAGGGGAGATAACATTCTGGACTGTGTGTACACTAACATCCACGGTGCATACAGGGCTCTTCCTCGCCCCCATCTTGGCCTCTCCGACCATATCTCTATCCTGTTAGCACCAGCTTACCGCCCTCTGCTGAGACGGATCAGGCCAACAAAAAAGATTGTCACTGTGTGGCCTAGGGATGCAGCCTCTGTGCTCCAGGATTGCTTTCAGTGCACAGACTGGCAGGTCTTTAGAGACGCGTCTATGTGTGACGGAGAGGTGGATCTGGAGGAATATACTTCCTCTGTCCTCGGTTTCATTTCCAAGTGTGTTGATGATGTCGCCATCACCAGGATAGTAACATGCTTTCCGAATCAGAAACCCTGGCTGAATGCTGAGGTGAGAGCTCTGCTGAAAGCTAGGGATGCTGCGTTCAGGGCAGGTGAGGCATCAGCGCTGAAAGTGGCGAGGAAAGAACTGACGGCAGGCATTGCGAGGGCTAAAGCCACATATGCTCGGAAGATTCAGGGGCATTTTACCTCCAACGACCCCCGGACCATGTGGAAGGGCATTAAATGCATCATGGATTATAACATCAGGGATGCACAATGCCCAAGGGATCCCTCTTTACCAGATGCACTCAACAGGTTCTATGCTCGCTTTGAGGATTATCCGTGAAGATGCACTTCTCTCTAAAGGCGCGTTTAACGAGGAGATGTCGAATCCTTACTACTTCCCCCCCATCGAGACGCTCTTGACAGTCGCGGCAGCTCGGACTCATGTTGTTTCCACCAGCGCGGCAATTTTATTTTCATCAATAATTGATGGATGTCTAAAATATAAAGATAAGGAGAAGCCTAAAACAGGCCCGAGGACCGGCCCGCATCTGAACTATGACGTGACTATTGGCCCGAAGCCCGGCCCTAGGGACATAAAAAAGTCGGATCCGACGTTAAATAAAAAAAAATTAAAAAAATTGGGGCTAAAAGTGTGTTGTAACGCAAGCATTACTGAACATGTACCGAGTAAAATATTACTGAAAATTAATTAGTAATGCCTTACACTACTGCGTTACATCAAAAAGTAATACATTACTGTAATGCATTACTTTTGTAACGCGTTACTCCCAACACTGCTGATCAGCTAATACTAAATATAACTGCCACTATTGTCCCTGTCCCAAAGTGTTCCACAGTGACAGGCCTGAATGACTATCGACCTATAGCCTTAACCCCCGGTAGTCATGAAGTGCTTTGAGAGGTTGGTTATGGCCCACATTAAAGATTCCATCGACGTCACTGTGGACTCCCACCAGTATGCCTATAAGAAAAACCGCTCCACGGATGATGCCATTTCATCAGTGGTTCATACAGCCCTCACCCACCTGGAGAGTAGAAACTCCTATGTTCGTCTGCTCTTCCTGGACTTCTCCTCGGCTTTTAATACCATCATCCCACAGACCCTGGTACAGAAGCTCTCCTCCCTTGGTCTGAGTCCTACACTGGGGAACTGGGTTCTGGACTTCCTGACCAATAGACCTCAGACTGTCAGGATCCACAACACCATCTCCTCCTCCATCACTCTCAGCACTGGCTCGCCACAGGGCTGTGTGCTGAGCCCCCTCCTGTTCACTCTGCTGACGTATGACTGCTCGGCAAGACACCCTAGCTGCCATATAGTGAAGTTTGCGGACGACACAGCAGTAGTGGGACGCATCATTGACAATGATGAGTCGGAATACAGAGAGGAGGTGGAACACCTGATGCAGTGGTGCAGAGGGAACAACCTCTGCATCAACGTGAAGAAGACCAAGGAGATGGTGGTGGATTTTAGAAGAGACAGGCGCCCTCCTCCTCCTTTGTACATTGGAGGAGTAGCTGTGGAAGTGCTCTCTAGCTTCAGGTACCTGGGTGTGTATATAACCAAGGACCTTACCTGGAGCATCAACACCATCCGGCTGGTCAGGAAGGCCCACCAGCGTCTCTATTTCCTCAGGAAGTTGCGGCGATCTGGACTTGGGAGCTCAGTCCTGAGGAGCTTCTATCACTGTGCGGTGGAGAGTGTCCTCTGCACCTGTATTACGGTGTGGCATGGCAGTTGTACTGCTGCTGAGAGGAGGGCTCTGCAGAGGGTGGTAAGGGCTGCACAGAGGACTATGGGGAGCAGGCTTCCCACCATCACAGACCTCTACACAGCACGATGTAGAGGGAGGGCCCTCCACATCATGAAGGACTCCACTCACCCTGCACACGGACTCTTCGAACCCCTCCCCTCAGGCAGACGGCTGAGGAGCATCCGGAGTAGGACCACCAGGCTCAGAAATAGCTTCTTTCCTGAAGCTGTTAGACTGTTGAACTCTAGCCATGCTCTGTAGGCACTCCATCTCTCCTTTTGAACACGCGCATACGCACATACACATACACACTGACCTGCATTACAAACACTTTATCCACCTTAAATGCAATACTTATTATAGGCGTAATACTATGGATTATCTCCCTTGGATAATTTCTTCTTGCTTTTAAACTGGGACCTGAGTTCTAATTCCGTACCATAACATGGAAATGTGAGTTGGTATGACAATAAAAGTTCCTGGAATCCTTGAATAAGGGTCAATTTTTTTAAATTGAGATTGATCATCTGAAAGCTGAATAAATAATCTTTCCATTGATGTATGGTTTGTTATGATAGGACAATATTTGTCTGAGATACAACTATTAGAAAATCTGGAATCTGAGGGTGCAAAAAAATCTAAATATTGAGAAAATCTCCTTTAAAGTTGTTCAAATGAAGTTCTTAGCAATGCATATTACTAATCAAAAATTAAGTTTTGATATATTTATGGTAGGAAATTTGCAAAATATCTTCATGTAACATGATCTTTACTTAATATCCCAATGATTTTTGGCATAAAAGAAAAATGGATTATTTTGACACATACAACACAATGTATTGTTGTCTATTGCTACAAATACACCCCAGAGACTTAAGACTGGTTTTGTGCTCCAGGGTCACATATACCTTTTGATGTCCATTTATGCTCATTTAATACTATAGCAGTAAAAATAAAGATCTGATTGGTTGACATGCCGCTTGAACTGAGGCACTAAAGCAATCGCTCATGAAGCATTAAGGAGTGCCAAAACGGTATTTATTGTTTAAATTTCGTTATGAATTTGGCAGAATTTTAAAGCTGATAGTTTGTTAATTAAAAGGTAACAAAGCACAAAGTTTATTGTGATTATTGGATGGCAAATGCACTACAAATAATATGAAGTTCACGCATTAACAGAACAGCATATAAACTAAAGATCTTGATAACAAGAAGCCATATTAGTTTCGATTATAAACAAGAATGGTTAATGATATTGCTAAGATCCAAAAAGCTGACAGCTTTACCTGTTGTAGTTTGTTCAAATTGTGCACAGAATAGACCGCACTTTTTTGCACTTACTTCGTACATCTGTCATTTTTTTTATCTCTTTAATGCTGCCACAACTGGACTCTGCTTTTAGCAGGTGTGCCATCAACGCTGGCGATTTTTCCACAGAAATTTTTATGCACATCGTCTCGTCGTCTGACGTTAATTACGTCAACATAAATGATCTGATCGCAAAACAAGCTGGAAAAAAGGCATTATGTGCATATTTTAAAATTATAGCCTAACATGTAAATTTATATAGTCGCCAGTGGTGACCTCAACAAAAATATCACTCTCGAATTAATATTTTTGGTCCCAAATGCGATCTGGAGCCATGACTATGAAAAAAAAAAGTGTTACCTAAGTAGGCCTATGTGAATGAACTATTTGCTGACAGCAATTTTTTTGGAAATCTTCACTGCAAAAAATTATCTTCTTAGTATTTTCGTCTTGTTTTCTAGTATATGCAGTGCTTAGTTAGAAGTCATAGAGATGTTTGGTCAGCCTTCTCTTGTCCAATCTTCCTGATGGCTCTCGGCTTTGCTTTGCTCTTCTATTCTAATGGGATGAGTCAAGCATGCATTGATCTCTACGCTTCGCTTCAGACCCTCCCGATCCTGCCCTGACATAAACGTTAGAAGAGATTTGTCCATTATATCGACGCCACTGATTTACCGTGAAAATTCTGTCCACCCCTCCAATCATAGCTAAAGACGAGACCTCCCACAAGCAATGAAAGCCAAGCCACAACTCTTCCCGAAGTGATCGGCCCGCCACAATCACATGCTTTATGTGCAGCTCACTGCCTGGCGATCGCAGCTGAAAGAAGTGCTATTGTAAAAGAGCTGAGAGCTGCGATTTCCCAAGCCCTGGTCATGGAGGTGCTCTTGGGATCGGCCATCTCTGCCCGCCGCCAGAGTTCCCTGGCAGATCATAAAAGATAATTGCGGCGCAGCCTGGGCTTTTAAAGAGTTTCAGAGCAAGAGCTGCAGGGTGGTCAGGAGTTAATGCATGTTCTCCAGGACCCGGATGCACGCTAGACAGTGTTGTAGCACTCAAGAACGGTCTTAAGAACATTTTTGAAGGTCTTGGTCTTGTCTCAGACTAAAATTATTTTATTTGGATTTTTATTGGTAGGATAGCGAAGTCCACTAAAGGAGGTAGAGCTTTTTCACATTTGTCTCCCAAACTCTGGAATAGCCCTCCTGATAACGTTCGGGGTTCAGACACACTCTCTCTGTTTAAATCTAGATTAAAGACACATCTCTTTAGCCAAGCATTCACATAATGCATCTTATAATCTTGTACTGCAGTTATATCTGATCAAATGCACATTATCATTCTTTGCTTGGGTTGAACACATAATTTTTGCTTGGTAGGAACAGCAGCTACGCTAATTATGTCTCTATTTGTTTCTCTGTTTCTAGGAATTACAGAAGCTTCGGTCTGGATCCAGCCCTTACAAAGATCTAAGAAGAGATGATGCCAACCCCCCAGAGGACCTCAGATGATGCCAACCCTCAAACAACATACAAAACTACCAAATTTTGCTAAAAGTTTAATCGCAACATATAATCATTGCAGTTCATAGTGTTGCCCATCTGTTTGATTACATGACATTAACTAACTGCATGATTTTTACTGTACATTTCTGCCATATGGACATCAACTTGAGATAGTCACCACTGATCAGCAGTGTTGTACAAGTCACTTTCAAACTGTAATACATTATAGATTATTCATTATTGTTATTTAAAAGAAATTCTTTACTTTACAATATTACTGTCTCAGAATTGTAATGCGTTACATGACTCCTGTATTATTTTTGAGTTACTTTCACCAAAATATCTACAGAAGTAGAACTTAACATTCTAAAATGACAAAATGTACTAGAGCTCTGCCCTAATGGCAAAGTGTTTATATTTCGTTCCAGCTTTTTATTAAGTTCATTTAGAAAAAAACATTTGGAGCATGTTTCATTAAATAAGTTTTTTCTTTCTTAAAGTAACGACCAAGCGGCCAGCGGAAGACCAGCAGGCTGATCATAGCTTATGTTTGATCAATTTAGCCTTCTCAAATCATCATGACTTGCCTAAAATAAAATCTATAGATATACTAAAACAGTTCAAGCATATAACAATGTTTAAAAGTTAAACCTAGATAAATGTGCGCTGTATACTGTAGTTTGTGCGGAGAGTGGAAGCTAAAGCGCAGGACATGGAGGCGCCAGCGCAATCAATTACAATTTTTTTTCAATGGAAACAACTTACGCCATCATTTTTGTTAATAAAGGTAAGAGTAATACATCATTCGTAACTGTAAAGGGTCTACTTTTCTTTGTGTGCACTCACAATATCAACAAAACGTCGTGCTAATCAGCTAATACTAAATATAATGTAGAAACTTTAAAATAGAAACTTAAATTTTCTGTGAAGATGCTTTGCAATGATATGTATCATGAAAAGCGCTATACAAATAAACTTGAATTGAATTGAAATATTTCAAGACCGGTCAAGACCACAACTGCAGGGATGTCACTAAATTGCCTGAATGGTTTGTTAACATCATTAATGTGATGTAAAACTTCCTGCTTTAAGCGCAATTAGTAACTTATTTCTAATTTGATTTATTTTGATACTGCTTTGCCCTGGTCAGAATTTAATGGGGGAATTGTCAAAAATTTCACCTAAATTAATACAAATTACCAACAATTTTAAGATATGATTGCAAAAAAAAGTACTTGAGATCTTGTTTTTTCATATTATATAAAATTAAACAATATCACAAGAGCGAGAGAGCTGTTTTCATGAATATGAGCATGATTACAAAACATGATATTGATTTTATGCAGACATTAAAGAAACAAAAAAGTTAATTAAAGTGTTAGATACAATTTAATTTGTTTTCTTTTTGCCATTTCGGCAACAAAAATAGTTCCAAACAAAGTCCAGCAATCCATAGCATCTGTTGCATTTCTGAGCAACACGCAGCAGTGATTCAATACTGAACAAATCAGTTGCTTTGATTTGAACAAATCAGTTGAGTAAATAATTCAGTGACTCACACATCAAGTGATTTGCTACCGACTGGTGGTTTCAGTGTGACATTCATGTGTAATTTATTTTTCCATCATATTTCTATATTCAATTTTTTATTTTTAAAACATCACTCACAATATTTGTGCAACTTTAATTGTATCAATTCAGATGCAATTTCTGTGATGTGCTTCGATGATTTTTGTTGTTTGATTGGTAACAGCTCTATATAGGGTCTAATTATTCTAATTGTATTTATTGATTAAACATTAGTTTTTGTCTGGCAATAAATGTAGATCTTTCAGATGAATTTCAAGAATGCTGGTATGGTCTTTGGTCTTGTCTTGGTCTCGACACACTCTTGTCTTGCCTGCCCCTTTCCAGTTTCTGTGCTGGCTTGGGTCCCTAAATCAAAGTGTACAGAAAGCTTTTCATGGCGTAGCTGTCAGGTGGAGAGCCGCAAAACACGCCGTTTGCCAGACGTTCCTCTGGAAGTTGACGAGGTGTGAGGGCAGGTAACAGCAGACCACAGTCACAGTAATCTGGGCCACACAAGAGCAGCAGCGGAAGCCCTTTCTTAACGAGGTCCCTACACCAGAACATGAGAACCGTCCTAGAGATGAGATGAGACATGTAGAGGACTTTCTTTTGTTGTAATTTGTGTAGATTTATCATGATAACAATGTACACTGCAAAAAATGATTTTTCTTAGTATTTTTGTTGTCTTCTAGTATAAATATAAAAAATATATATTGAATCAAGGTGCATTTACTTTACAAGCAAAATGACTTAAGATATTATGTCTTGTTTTCTTGAAAAAAAAGTAAAAAATCTTGTTAGTTTTTGCTTAAAACGAGCAAAAATATCTGACAATGGGGCAAGAAAAATATTTTTGTTTAGCCTTTGAATTAAGATCGTTTTTTTTAATTCAATTCAATTTTTGCTACAATTGCGCCAAGACTCTGGAATGATCTGCCCATTTTTGTTAGAATGGCTTCATCTGTGGCTATTTTTAAGTCTAAATTAAAAACCTATCTGTTCGATAAGCTTTTAATTCTGGTTGAAGCACTCTTTATCCTTGTCCTATGTTTTTGTTGCATGTTATGATGTATCTTTTTCTCCTTTCTCTTGGTTTTACTGCTTTTATTTTTCATTATGTTATTGCTGTTTTTAGTTATTCTATTGTAAAGCACATTGGTCAACTCTGGTTGTAGTAAATAGCGCTATATAAATAAAATTGCCATTTCTTACCCCACTGGCAGATATTTTTGCTTGTTTTAAGCAAAAACTAGCAAAATTTTGATAACTTTTTTTAGAAAACAAGGCTTAATATCTTAAGTCATTTAACTTGTCATGTGAATGCATCTTGATTAAAAAATGTGTAGATATTTATACTAGAAAACAAGATGAAAATAACATGCAACAAGGTCACCTTAAAAATAAAGTGTTACCCAATGTAGATATTTGTGCTGGAAATTCACCTCCAAAATATAACCATGTGGTAATGCTTGGAGACATATCTAGGGCCAAGGGCTGGATTCACGAAAATCTTCCTATGAAATAAGTTAAGAAATTTCTTAAGATAAATTCCACAAAGTTTGCAAGATGATCTTCAGTGCAATTCTTCAAAAATTCTTTGAATTTCTCAAATATAAGATCTTTTTTTTCTTAAGAAGAAAATTACGGGCTTTATCTGACTGAATACATGGCTGAAGACAGACTGATAAACTCGCACTTCAAGGATTGTCTTTTTGATTATTAGAGTAATCTAAAAAAGATAATCATAATAAGCGCACACTATTTTTGTCGCGACCAGCTTGACTGGTGCTCAGCTTTGCGTTTTTAATGCGCCATGTTTTTGTACAGTTACTTTTAAAGAGCCTGTCTCAAGATGAAGCAATCTATTTCATATTTGTCGTATATGAATGCTAAAATTAAAAACGAGCTCCCTATATGACTCATTTTTGTAGAGTTGTAACTGAGATTTGAATTCAAGTTCAAGTTCAAGTTGAGCTTTATTGTCATTCTGCTACATGTGTGGACATATAGTGGAACGAAATGTCGTGTCTCGCAGGACCACGGTGCTACATACCAGTTAAACATACATAAGATAAACATACAACAATGCAAGTATAAGAGAAAAAAAAACAAAAAAAAACAGAGCATCTGACTATACATATACTATAACTACTATACCTACTTGCCTAGACATACACAAACTGAGACTGTACAAGAACTTTACATATATACTGTACATGAAATTGTGCAAAAAGATAAAAATTAAAATTGTATATATATTTTGTACATTAAATTGTTGTGCAGATTAAAGAGAGATTTTGTGGGAAGCAGCACATAGTGCAAAAAGATTTGTAGTGCAATGCTCAAGTAAACATTTTTTTATTGAGTCTTTGTAGCAGGGAGTGTTCATAGAAAGTGTCTAGTGTGCCTATAGTGGGATGAGTGCGTTACTACAGGTGGTTTGTATAGCCCACTCACCTGTGTGTAGCACACTCAGAATTGCACTTGGGAAAAGTTGTCAACTGTATTAATGAGTTGGGTGAGTGGGGGGTCAGAGGGGGACAGGGAGATTGGAGTTAAGAGCTCTCACAGCCTGGGGAAAAAAGCTGTTGAGCAATCTGACAGAGCGAGCTTTGATACTCCGGTACCTTCTACCTGATGGTAGGAGCTGGAAGAGGTTGTGGGAGGGGTGGGTGGGGTCTTTCACGATACTGGAGGCCTCTCTGGAGCATTGTGCAAGGAAAATGTCCAGGATGGAGGGGAGAGGGGCACCGATGATCTTTGCGGCAGTGTTCACTGTCCATTGTAGGGTCTTGCGGTCAGCAGCACTGCAGTTCCCATACCAGACATTGATGCAGGTGGTCAGCACACTCTCAATGGTGCCCCTGACGAAAGTGGTGAGGATGGGTGGCGGGAGACTTGCCCTTTTCAGCTGGCGGAGAAAGTGGAGGCGCTGTTGTCCCTTCTTGTTGAGTGACGTGACGTTGGTGGTCCAGGTGAGATCCTCTGAGATGTGCACCCCCAGGAATTTAGTGCTGCCGACTCTCTCCACGGTTGAGCCATCGATGGTCAGTAGGGGGTGGTCAACAGAGTTTCTCCTGAAGTCCATCACAACCTCTTTTGTCTTACATTGAGGGACAGGTTGTTAGCACCACACCATTTCGCCAGCTCTGCCACTTCCTCTCTGTAGAGCGTTTCATCGTTGTTGCTGATGAGGCCTACCACAGTTGTGTCATCAGCAAACTTGATGATGTGGTTGGAGCTGGACTTGGCAGTGCAGTCGTGGATCAGCAGCGTGAAGAGCAGCGGGCTGAGCACACAGCCTTGTGGGGCACCTGTGCTCAGTGTAGTATTGCTGGAGGAGTTGCGGCCAACACGGACTTACTGAGGTCTTGCAGTTAAAAAGTCCAGGATCCAATTACAGAGGGGGGTGTTAAGGCCCAGCAAGTTTAGTTTGTGGATGAGCTTTTGTGGGATTATAGTGTTGAATGCTGAGCTAAAGTCGATGAACAGCATTCTTACATAAGAGTCTTTCTGTTCCAGGTGAGTAAGAGCTAGGTGGAGAGTGGTGGATATTGCATCGTCCGTGGAACGGTTTGGACGGTATGCAAACTGGAATGGGTCCAGTGTGTTTGGGAGACTGGACTTGATGTGATGCATGACTAACCTCTCAAAGCACTTCATCATGATTGGGGTCAGTGCTATGGGACGATAGTTATTCATACAGGACACGGGTGACTTTTTTGGTACTGGAATTATAGAGGTGGATTTGAGACACGTGGGGACGACTGCCTGGCTCAGCAAGGTGTTGAAGATATCTGTTAGGACATCCGTCAGCTGTGCAGCATAGTCTGTCAGTACACGTCCAGGTATGTTGTCAGGGCCTGCAGCCTTTCGTGGGTTAATCTGGGACAGGGTCTTCCTTACGTCAGCTGGAGAGAGACAGAGTACCTGGTCGTTTGGACATGTGAGTAGTTTCTGTGCAGGTGTGTCGTTCTGTATCTCAAATCGTGAGTAGAAGTTGTTGAGTGCATCTGGTAAGGATGTGTCATCATCACTGGCCTGTGGTGGGGGCTTGTAATCAGTGATGGTCTGAATGGCTTGCCACAGGGACTGAGTGTCTTTGCTGTCTGTGAAGTTGTTGTTGATTTTTTTAGCATATTGTGGTTTTGCCTTCTTGATGCCATGAGACAGATTGGCTCTTGCTGTTTTGAGGGCTGCTTATCTCCTGATCTGAATGCTTCATCTCTGGTCTTTAGCAGCCCACGAACCTCTGCTGTCATCCATGGCTTCTGGTTGGCACGTGTGGTAATGGTCTTGGTGACTGTCACATCATCTATGCACTTTTTGATGTAAGTAGTCACAGTTTCAGTGTACTCCTGCAGGTCTGTGTGGTTGTTGTAAGTGGCTGCCTCTTTAAACATTTTCCAGTCTGTGTCCTGGAAGCAGTCCTGCAGTGCTGAGGTGGCATTGTCTGGCCATACTGTGATCTGCTTTTGAACCGGTTTGGCGAGTTTGAGAAGTGGTCTATATGCTGGGATTAGCATAACAGAGATGTGGTCTGAGTACCCGAGGTGGGGGCGGGGTTCAGCTTTGTATGCGTTTTTCTCTGTTGTATAAACAAAGTCCAGTGTGTTGTTTCCCCTTGTTGCAAAGTTCACATGTTGGTAGAACTTTGGTAAAACTGTCTTTAGGTTTGCATGGTTGAAGTCACCGGCTATGATGAAAAAGCCGTCGGGTTTATTTGTTTGTTGTTCACTGATGACATTATACAGTTCACGAAGCGCGTCCTTAGCGTTTGCACATGGGGGTATGTAGACCGCGACAATAACACTTAAGTCGTTGACTTCATGAACGAATGAATGAACTGCCGCGGCAGATGGTCAACACTTCACAACCATAAACTCCACCAGCGATGAACAGTGTTTTGATATTACCGCAGCATTGTTACACCAGTCTTTGTTGATATACACCCACAAGCCACCTCCGCGGGTCTTACCAGACAGTGATGAATCTCTATCCGCTCGGTAGCTGGTTAGCCCGTGGTGCTGAATGGCAGAGTCCAGGATGTTGTCGTTTAGCCATGTTTTGGTGAAAACAAACACACAACAGTCCCTTGCCTCATGCTGTGTAGACCGACTGAGTTGAATTAAGTCTAGTTTGTTTTCCAGAGAGCAAACGTTTGAGAGCATGAGTGTTGGAAGAGCCGGTCTTGTGGGGTTAGCTCTTAGCCTAGCTCGTATACCTCCACGCTTACCGCGCTTCCGTCCTCTCTCACACTGCTTGCGACGCTGCCTTGTGCGTGTAGCAGTAAACAAAGGCCTCGTAGCTTCTCAGTAGCCGCCGGTGAGAGTTGGTGTTTGGTGTTGGTGTCAACTAGGGGTTGTCTGCCCACTGTCAGTCCACCAAGAGGGGTGTGGTAAGCCGAATATGCTCGACGCTTCCCATATCAACCTCCTCAGAGGAAGACACGAGAAATGCCGACGCCGCTGCCCGAGGGGAAGTAACCGCAAGGCGGGCTTCCGAACTCGAGGAGCAGTCAAGGGATCTGACAGGTGAGGATGGAGATAGAGATAGCTCGTGTCCGATATCTCCATCAGATCCCGATGCGAACCCCACGAGCGCCGTCCTCGCTCTGCCTCAGCAGAAGCGGGGCAGCGCCGCAGGGAACGCCAAACACACACAAGCTGTGTGTATCCCCCGCACACAAAAAAACGTTTGCAAGGAGGAACACACAGCTCGTACTGCGCTTCTCCCATATTCCAAGCCTTAAACTGGCTCTTCTTAGACATAGCTAAAGACAGACAACAGTAAATAAGACTGATAGAAACACAGAGCGCTAGCTGAATGACAGAAAGCTGACGCCGGTTTCACCGCACGTGCTTTTATACCAGCTGGTCATTACGTCACCTCGCCCGTGACGTCCCTCCCATCCATTGGACAGATTTCATTGGTATTCAGAGTCGGTTACACTGTAGGCGTTCCCCAAAGTGTCTCCTGACGCAGCTCGAGTTCCTGAAGAGGAGCTATTGATTTTAAGGAAGATTCTTTTCAAGAATTTGAATTCTTCTTAGGTGTTGTCTTAAGAAAAATCTTAAGAAAAAAAAGATACTTAACTTTTTTTAAAGTTAGAAAATAAGGTAGTTAAGACAAAATTTCTTCTTCAGAATATTTTGTGATTCCGGCCCTAGATTTATTAACAGCTTGAGCAGTGCAAACTACCATAAGTATTTACTAAAGACATGCAGCAAACAAACAGTGATAAAAAGGCGTGGACAGTTTATTTTAATTTTTTTGCATATTTTATTTTAAGTTGCATGTGCACCCGCACCTAATTATCATCGGCTCTGCTTGTTTGTGACCCGACGCTAATTTGTACTGCTTTTGTGTTGGTCATTAAGAAAATGATCCGCATTTGTGCTCTTTAATTTGCGGATTGACAGTATATTTCATTTTTTATCAGATTGCGTTCTCATGCCTTGTTTAATAAATTTGGCCCCTAAAACATCTCATGCCGTTTATTTTAAAAAATGTCAGATTTTTTTTATATCATGGTCTCATATCCTCTCTGTCTGAAGTCAGAGAAGCCTGAGGAGTGGAATTCATTTGCTGACGCTTTATTAAATCAATGCTGTTTCTCCTGGAGTGAGACGATACAACAGATCCATGGTAATGCAGTGCCCAGGAGCAGCGGACAATCACATTACAGCAATACACTTGTAAAAATAAAGGTGCTTAAAAGGTTCTTCACAGCGATGCCACTTTGACTGAATGGTTCTTTGTGGAACCACAAAGAACCATCTCTTTCTTACCTTTTTATAATCTGAAGAACCTTCTTTCGCCACAAAGAATCTTTCTGAAACAGAAGGATGCTAAAGGTTCTTATGGAAACATTTAGACAAAACAGGTTCTTCTATGGCATCGTGAAGCACCTTTATTGTTAAGAGTGTTGTGTGCTGCAGTTCCTCAGTACAGAAACAGGTGAAGGCCTTGAGGAACATGAAAGAGCGGAGCGCTGCGCATGCTTTGGTGTGATCTACAGCGGCGTGAAGGTCTCGGGGTGAGGTTTTATTCTCCTGAACTGCTGCAGTTGTTTGATCTGTCTGACCTGTCACTGGCGTACGGTGAGCACTGACACGAGCCACACACCGAACAAACTTAGCTTAGAAAAATGTTGTGGAAACACGGTTTTGAAATGTTTCTAAAACATTGAAATGTCCAGCTTTCTTATGATTATAAAATAACTTAAAGGTCACAAAAATGTTTCTTAGAATGTTCTACTAACTCTATTTTCACCCAAAATAACATGTTATTTGACAGATTAATTTTTATATTCTAAGATGTCCTGCTTTCTTGTCCTGATTCTAACATTATTTAAAGGTTATAAAAAAGCATTTCTTGGAATGTTCATCAAGCACAACGTTTTGAGAATGTTGATCTCAGAACATTTACTTTCAACATTTTCTTTAAAATATTAATAAAGTTATAAGAACATTCCATAAACATTACTTTAAGAATGTTCTTCCTATATAACTTTTAAAAAACATCAGTGAAAGCTGGGACAACGGCCCCCTTTCCACCTCTCATGTCTGACGGAGTCAAAACCGAGGATATTATACATGTTATTTATATATTCTTTCACACATTGTCAGCTTGTCATTTTGGAGAGCTTCCTGCTGTGAGGTGACGGTGATATTCACTCAAACAGAACTCAAACAGTCCAACATCAAATAACCTGTGTTGCTATCTACTTTAATAGTTTTTTTCTTTTGGTGTGTTTTAAGCAAAAACTTCATAATGTGAATAAGATCCTATGCTACATGAATGTTGCATAATAACCGTCTGTTCTTTTTTTAAATAGTAACGTTCTTCAAAACTGTTTCCAACAGGAGAAAGAAAGGGTTTGAAATGACGTGAGGGTTATGAAAATTAACCATGGTTTTATTATAGTAAAAGTGTAATAACCATGATTTTTTGGCGTATTATTATTTGTATAACCACAGTTTTACTACAAATACCATGGTTAAACTATGGTTAGTGTAGCAAAACCATGGTTAATCTGTGGTTACCATGGTTTAACTATAGTAACCATAGTTTTTTGGTTTAATTTGTAGTAAAACCATGGTTAATTTTTGTAAGGGTTGGTAAATGACAACAGCTTTCGAAGCCTGCAAACATGCTGGAAAATACTGAGCCGCAAAAGCTGAATTCACCAATTACGTAAATATCTAATGATTAAGGAAAAACCTTATTAAAAGATGCAAACCCAGCAGATGTTGTATTTCCAGAGCTACAGGAATGTAAATGATTTCCAGCACCAGTCTGAGGGTCAGTTTGCTGTCAGTGGATGTTTACTGGACATACAATCCGTTAAATACACTAAACACACACACACACACACTGATGTACGGGCCCAAGACCCCAGAGACGCTGACATGACCCACATAATTGGCAAGAAGTCTTGCTTCCTACAATTGGATCAATTTGCTGCATTCGGTCACTGTGGGCCGCTCTGTCCCCCGCAGACACTCGGCCCTGTGTTTCTCCCCAAATCAGCGTGATGCCTCGGCTCGGTCATCTGCTGGCGTGACAGTTTGTCTGCGACCATATGCCACGTGGCAATAAAGTCAAGCTGATCTGCGCAAGGTTGGGGCAGCGCCTCCAGGCCTTTCATGAGGACTTCAGCCTCGCTCTTTGTCTCCTTAAATCTTCTACAGTTATGTGATATAGTCCGAGTTTATCCGCAGTCACCAGGCCTGCAGTGTTGCCGCTGTGCTACTGATCTTTATTTTTCTGATATTTCAGACGGCTCTAATAACACTCATGAAGTTTGAGAGAAGAGATACTAGAATACAAGTCACAGTCTCTTTGGTTTGGCTCGTGTTTCTCGGTTTCTCTGCTGCCTTTATATAAAGTCAAACCAAAATTTACTCAGACACCTTCAACATTTCTCAAGTTATCACAGTTAATTCGCTCTAGTTTAGAAAATGCTAATAAAATATGAGAAGAGCTCAGAGTAAAACTGTGTCAGAACAAATTGATCTTGATAATGTCAGATAACTTTGATAGAAAGGTATGTAATGAATTCAGTTGAATAGTTGTCAGCTGTTAAATTTAAGAACACAGTTAGATAATACCATTTTAGCTCAACCAAGCAATGCTTCATTTAGTTCAGTCTGTGGTGGAAAAGATCACATTAGCAATTAAAGAAAAACACTTAAAGGGATACTCCACCCCAAAATGAAAATTGTCAATATTCACTTACCCCCATGTCGTTCCAAACACGTAAAAGCTTCGTTTGTCCTCGGAACACAATTTAAGATATTCTGGATGAAAACCGGAAAGTGCACAAAGTGCGTACGCTATTCTCCATCATCAGTAACGCATGGATACGCTGTTTCCGTTCAAATCAGCGTAAATAAACGTACAATACATATCCATGCGTTACTGATGATAGAGAATAGCGTACGCACTTTGTGTCCATCGGATGCTTTCCAAAATGGCGCTACGCTGACACAGAGAGACAGAGAGGAGACGAGTTGTTGAATAAATGTTGTTATTTTTATTTTCTTTGCGTACAAAAAGTATTATCGCCGCTTTATAAAATTCAGATTGAACCACTGATGGCAGATGGACTATTCTGATGATGCTCTTCATACTTTTATGGACCTTGACAGTGCAAGTTACTATGCAGTCAATGGGACAGTCACAAGCCTCCTGGTTTTCATCCAGAATATCTTAAATTGTGTTCTGAGGACAAACGAGGCTTTTATGGGTTTGGAACGACATGGGGGTAAGAGAATAATGACAAAATTTTCATTTTGGGGTGGAGTATCCCTTTAAGCAAAACATGATCAGGTCAAAGTGTCTGAATAATTTTTGGTCCCAATTGTTATCAGTTTTACTGGTAGTTCACTGTATGAATAATTTTTGGGTATAATGTGTCACAGTTTACTTTATTTTGCTATCCTCCCTTACATAAATGGGCTGCGCTTTATCATGCGAAACAGTGGTAAAATCATGTTTCTGAACAAGAAAACCCATGCGGTTGGTGGACAGAGTTTCCACCACAGACCACAGGTCAGTGGAAGCGTAAGCTGATTCAGGTCCAGCTCCAGGGAAAGCAGTAAATGTGACACGCGTTTCAATTAGCTGTTCGAGCAGACCACACCAGATCAGGGTGCGTTTCCCAAAAGCAATCCGTCATTACCAATATAGCTCAATGGAACTAATGACCATAGTTAGCTAACGATAAACGCACCCCAGGGTCAGTGACAAGAATCAGGACAACATGGAGTGGTGATATTAATAATAATAATAACAAACAAACAAACAAACAAAAAACCTTTGTGATATAAATTCAGTGTGTTATAGTAAATAATACAAAAAGAGCACTAATGACTTGTTTTAAGGCCAAGTTGAGGACTGGTAACTAGACTGACAATGAGTTTGTCGCACCTCTGTTATTTGTACATCTTTAACTGTGTTAGCAGCCTTCATCAGTCACACCCCACACACACACACGCACGCACGCGCACACACACACGCACACACGCAGGCACACACTCACTCACACACACATTCACTCACTCACTCACTCACTCATGCACACACACATACGCACACACATACACGCATGCGCGCACACACATACACACACGCGGGCAGTCACATGTGATTGCCTCTGATGAGCCGCAGCATCTGCAGGGCAGAGCCATGTGTGTGTGTGAGAAAGAGGTGGCAGGTGAGTGACAGGTGTCCTGAGGAGCAGCGGGGGAGGGCTGCCACAGGTGGGGAGATGCCACAGCCGCACACGCCTGGTGTTTGAGGACACTGCTGGGCATGAGTGACACAGGTGAGGACGGAGACGAGCGCAGCGGCTCAGGACACGCAGAACATCGGCCAGACAGACCTGCATATTGTGCACAAACAATAAATCCTGCTGTGTCTACATTACTGCAGTCACGCCAATCCAGACAGGCCTTCATTAGAGCTTGTGCTGAGACCAACCTCGCCACACTGTTAGAGCTCTGCAGACCTGAGCAGGGCATCGCATGAATTTGATCAATTCCGATTCTCATTCTGCTTATAGATTCCCAGTTTCGAATCCAACGTGGTTAAAAAAAATGAAATCAAATATTTAGATATCAAACTTTATTATTCTGTGTTTCTTTTTGCAAAACATTTAATTATTCTGTGTTTCTTTTTACAAAACATTAAGAGTCTGTACTTCAGGACAAGTTTCAACACACGGACTGGAGTATGTTTGCTTCTCAGGCTGCCAGTGGCTCTCACACGGACATTGATATCTATACCACCTCTGTACTGGATTACATCAATACCTCCATTGACAGTGTTACAACAGAGAAACAGATCACAACGTACCCTAATCAGAAGCCATGGATGAACAAGGAAGTGCGGCTCCTGCTGAAAGCCCGCAACACTGCTTTCAGATCAGATGACGCTCAGGCCTACAGCATATCCAGGGCTAACCTGAAGAGGGGCATCAAGAAGGCCAAGCACTGCTACAAGCTAAAGGTAGAGGAGCTTTTTTCCAACTCTGACCCCCGGCGCATGTGGCAGGGCATCCAGGTCATCAGTGACTACAAACCATGCAACTCCACTCCGACGGTCACAGACGTCTCCTTCCTTAACAAGCTAAATTACTTTTATGCTCGCTTTGACAACAACAACAAGGAGACAGCCACCAAGATCACACTCTCAGGAGACCATCAGACCCTCAAACTCACCTCCACAGATGTCTGCACAGCATTGAGCCGGATCAATGCATGCAAGGCTGTTGGCCCCGATGGCATTCCTGGACGTGTGCTCAGGACATGTGCAGAGCAGCTCGCAGGGGTCTTCACAGACATTTTCAACCTGTCACTCACCCAAGCAACGGTGCCAACATTACATTTACATTTACATTTATTCATTTAGCTGACGCTTTTATCCAAAGCGACTTACAATTGCTATATATGTCAGAAGTCGCACGCCTCTGGAGCAACTAGGGGTTAAGTGTCTTGCTCAGGGACACATTGGAGTCTCACAGTGGATTCGAACCTGGGTCTCTCACACCAAAGGCATGTGTCTTATCCACTGCGCCATCACCACCCACCATGCTTTAAGTCCACATCCATTGTGCCAGTGCCGAAACACTCCTCCCCAACGTGCCTGAATGACTACCGCCCCGTAGCACTCACACCCATTGTTATGAAGTGCTTTGAGCGATTGGTCCTGGCACACCTCAAGAACTGCCTCCCACCCACACTGGACCCACACCAATTTGCCTATAGAAGTAATAGAAGCACTGAGGATGCAGTATGCACAGTACTGCACTCGGTACTCACACACCTGGAAAACAACAACACATATGCACGGATGTTGTTTGTTGATTTCATCTCAGCATTCAACACCGTCATTCCCTACAAGCTGATCACTAAACTTGGAGACTTGGGTGTTAACACCTTCCTCTGCAGCTGGATTATGGACTTTCTGACCAACAGACCTCAGCATGTTAGGTCAGGCCACACCTGCTCCACCACCATCACACTCAATACTGGCGTACCACAGGGCTGTGTGCTGAGCCCATTTCTCTACTCCCTCTACACCCATTACTGCAGGCCTGTGCATGGATCCAACTCCATCATCAAGTTTGCTGACGACACCACAGTGATTGGCCTCATCAGAGACAACGATGAGACTGCCTACAGGGAGGAGGTACAGCACCTGGCTGCATGGTGCACTGACAATAGCCTGCTCCTCAACACCAGTAAGACAAAGGAGCTTACTGTGGACTTCAGGAAGAAGAAAAGTGGAACGCATGACCCCATCCACTTTAACGGGATGGTTGATGAACGTGTCTCCAGCTTCAAGTTCCTGGGAATCCACATCTCGGAGGACCTGACCTGGACCACCAACACATCCAGCCTAGTCAAAAAGGCTCACCAATGCCTCTTCTTCCTTAGGACACTGAAGAAAAACCACCTGTCTCCGGCCATCCTGGTTAACTTCTACCGGTGTGCGATTGAAAGCATCCTGACCAACTGTATCACAGTCTGGTATGGGAACTGCTCAGCTGGTGAAAACCACCCAACGCATCACAGGGACACCACTTCCTGCCATTGAGGACGTCCAGAGAAAACCCTGTTTACGTCGAGCTCGCGGCATTCTTTTTTTTTTTTTTTTTTTTTTTTTTTTTAATAAAGAGAGAACAACAGAAGAGAAAACAACAGAAGACACATCAGAGAAACTGCAGCAACAACCAACATCTGTATGAATCACAATAAATTCTAAATGTTAAATGTTATTGAGCAGCACACATAACTAATATTACAAAATAAGTTTTGAAGCAACAGCAGATTAAGACAATGTGAGTCTGTGAGCACCTGTTTTTACACCAATGTAAATACTTGAGTGTACACCTGTGTGTGTGAGCGCGCTTGTGTTCATAAGGTTCCTCCATGTAAATGTTTAATAGTGTGTGTGGGGAACAACAGCCCCAACCCGCAAGGTATGAAGCAGGCATGGAAAAGATCCGGGCCCCAAACATCCGGAGGCCCCCCTGGGCACGGGACCCCCAGGAGAACCACCCCAGAAAAAAGGGCAGAGGAGAGCCCGAAGGTGGGACATCCGACAGCCACAGTGTAGTGCTGTGGCGGCAAGCCCGCAGGCTCCGCCGGCAGCCGACCACACCAGGGCAGACCGGTCCCTGGGCCCGGAGATCCAAGGGCCCCCCACCCCCCAACCGGGGCCCAGCAAAGCCAATAGGGACAGGCCCCGCCAAGCGACCGCCGAAAGTGGGCCAGCGCTCACCCGAGCACCCTGACCCGGCGCGAGAAATCACCAATGCACCGGCGGCAACCTCCACCGGCAGGGCATGGTGGTGGGGTGGGGGTTGATTGAGATGAGGAGTGAGGTGGAGTCTAAGGCCCGAGCTCGCGGCATTCTTAAGGACTCCTCTCACCCTGACCATAGACTGTTTAACTTACTGCCCTCTGGGAGGCGCTTCAGGAGCCTCCGAACAAGGACAAGCAGACTCAGGAACAGCTTTTTCCCTACAGCTGTTTCCCTACCAAACTCTGCCCGATGATACCCCCCCCTAACACACCACTACAAACTCTCCACACCTCCCCATCATTAAATCGGTTTAAAAAAAAAAACAAAAAAAAAAAACGTCTCAGGTTACGTATGTAACCATGGTTCCCTGAGAGGGAACGAGACACTGCGTCCTCTAGAGGTCGCTATGGGGAACTCCATCTACGTGACCCGTGTCTGAAGCATATATACAAAAACACCAAATTTTGGCCGGCGACAGCCTATGACGTCACTCCCGGTGCGACCACATTATAAAAGGGCGCCGGGAGAAAGCATCATCCACTTCTTCATCTGAAGCGGCATCCGAAGCATGGCCTGAAGTCTAGAGGACGCAGTGTCTCGTTCCCTCTCAGGGAACCATGGTTACATACGTAACCTGAGACGTTCCCTTTCAAGGGAAGGCCTGAGTTGCATACCCCGGAACTCACATGATAGAGGCCGGACCTCCTGGACCCAGGGTAGAGCTCAAGGCTTGGAATCAGAAAAGGGATTCCTTTAAGGGGATACGACCAAGCGCTTAGGATAGTAACTAAGCCTGGCCTGTCACCCAGGGGCTACTGCTTGCTCCTACAAGAGCTAGCTGAAGGAACTGTATCAACAGATCCTTAGTAGTAGCCCCTGTTCAAGTAGTATCACTGGGGATACATAGGTAGAGTGGGGCCCAAGGTGAAAATGGGCCTAACCGACTCAAAGAATGGGTACGAAGCCACAGCGCGTAACCCATACCATACAGGATTTTAGAAAAGACCGCAAAACACTCGGTGTGCGATCTTACCACAGCGTGGCTTTCAGAAAGTGCACAAAGACTAGCGTGCACACTTACCATAACATGGATTTGTAAACATCGTTCTTGTCAAATGCTCTGGAGAGAGCAGCATGCTCAAAAGGTGACCCTCTATAGTGAGGGGAGCAATGCTAGCTCTACCAAGGCAGAGCTCTGGAGAGCGGAGAACTCAACTCTCAGCATGAGAGGAAACTCAGACGCTCAAAAAGGGAGCGGCATGCTCATAGGTGACCCTCTATAACGAGGGGAGCAATGCTAGCTCTACCAAGACAGAGCTCTGGAGAGCGGAGAACTCAACTCTCAGCATGAGAGGAAACTCAGACGCTCAAAAGGGAGCGGCATGCTCATAGGTGACCCTCTATAGAGAGGGGAGCAATGCCAGCTCGACCAACAAGGAGAGCTCGTGAGGGAGCAGCATGCTCATAGGTGACCTTCTATAGTGAGGGGAGCAATGCTAGCTCTACCAAGGCAGAGCTCTGGAGAGCGGAGCACTCAACTCTCAGCATGAGAGGATACTCAGCACATACATAAGTAGAGTGGGACTCAAGGTGAGAACCGGGGCCTGACCGACTCAAAGAATGGGTACGAAGCCTCAGCGCGTAACCCATACCATACAGGATTTTAGAAAAGACCGCAAAAGACTTGGTGTGCGATCTTACCACAGTGTGGCTTTCAGAAAGTGCACAGAGACTAGCGTGTGCACTTACCATAACATAGATTTTAATAACGTTTCTCTCTATCAGATGCTCTCTGGGGGGAGTAGCATGCTCATAGGTGACCCTCTCTCGAGAGAGGAGCAATGCCAGCTCGACCAACAAGGAGAGCTCGTGAGGGAGCAGCAAGACCCTCCATAGTGAGGGGAGCAATGCTAGCTCTACCAAGAAAGATCTCTGGAGAGCGGAGAACTTAACTCTCAGCATGAGAGGGAACTCAGACGCTCATAAGGGAGCGGCATGCTCAAAAGTGACCCTCTAAAAGAGGGGAGCAATGCTATCTCGACCAGCAAAAAGAGCTCCTGAGGGTGCAGCATGCTCACAGGCGACCCTCTAAAATGAGGGGAGCAATGCTATCTCGACCAGCAAAGAGAGCTCCTGAGGGAGCAGCATGCTCACAGGCGACCCTCTAAAATGAGGGGAGCAATGCTATCTCGACCAGCAAAGAGAGCTCCTGAGGGAGCAGCATGCTCACAGGCGACCCTCTAAAATGAGGGGAGCAATGCTAGCTCTACCAACACAGAGAGGATACTCAGCACATATAAATACTCATAAGTGACCCTCTAAATAAGGGGAACGATGCCAGCTCAGCCAACAAAGAGAGCTCAAAAAGGGAGCAACATGCTCATAAATAACCCTCTAAAGTGAGGAGAGCAATGCTAGCTCGACCAGCTATGAGAGCAACCTGACAAGGAGGCCTAAAGAAAGGCCTGACGTGCTGAGGTTTCTGAATAACAGAGCTCTGGGAGCGGAGACTCGACTCTCATATGAGAGGAAACTCAGACGCTCAGCAGGGAGCGGCATGCTCATAGGCAACCCTCTATAGCGAGGGGAGCAATGCCAGCTCAACTAACAGGGTAGAGCTCGGAGGGGTACAGCAGCAACGAGGAGCAGGTTGTTAAGTAACAAAGCTCTGGGAGCGGAACTCTACTTACAGCAAAAGAGGGAACTCACACGCTCATACGAGAGCAGTATACTCAAGGTGACCCTCAACAGTGAGGGGAGGAAAACTAGCTCAACCATGATAAAGCTCTAGAGAGCGGAGAATCTACTCTCAGCATGAGAGCTCAGACACTCAGGAGGGAGCGGCATGCTCATAAATAACCCTCCACATTCTAGGCGAGGGGAGCAAAGCCAGCTCGACCTACAAACAGAGGGATACCTAACAACCCGAACAAGCTGCTGGAAAAAGTATCAGGGTAATAGGTAGCTGAACAGAAGGCAACAAGGGCTCAGGGAAACTGCTACTTAAAACCCTAATAAGGGTGGGCAGTTCTAAGCTAAACCTCATGCACCTATTATGGCCTCGTTTGAAGAACAAAAGGGCCAGACTTATAAAATGCTGCTCCTCAGAGCCAAAGCATTGTACTCACCCATCCATGGATCCCGCGCAGAAGAACAGTCCAGTGTAGGGGCTGAAATAAGGGCGCAGGAGGTGCTCACCTAACCTCAGTCAGGTGGTAGAAAACTGAGGTTGAAGGGGAATTAGAGAGGGGAAGATGAGGGCTTTAGATGTACAGGCCCCCTGAGGGAAGGAGAGATGTTCAACTCTTACCCTGGCCTGGGCGAGAGCGTTGCAACGCCCCGTCCGGACCACCTCCCTCAGGTCTTGCTACCTCTCTTTGACCCGCGCCGCCCTTGAAACCCTACCCGCAGGCGGGGAAGGGCGCGAGTCGCGACACTAGCCTTCTGTGCCCATCTCTGATCCTCAGATCGGGATGGGCCAGGACCCCTGCGCTGTTTGGGCTCAAACCTGGACGTTCTCATTTAAATTAAGGTTTTAAAAGCCGCTGAACACGCCTTTGCCTCCCTAAACTTTTAAACCACCGACTCGACGGAGGTACCAAAAAGTACAGAAGGCGAAACCGGAGCATTGAGAAGAAAGCCCTTCTCTCTCTTCCCAATATCTGCCAGGTTCACCCACAGATGTCTCTCCGTTACCACCCTGGCCGCCATAAAACTGCCCATAGCAGAGGCGGCCTGCTTAGTGGCTCAAAAAGCCAAATCGGCGGTGCGGCACAGCTCAGCAACCTCATCAGGTATATTTTTTTTTTTCTTTTACAAACCTTTTATACCTTTTTTACAAACCTTTTATCCAGGTCTTTCAACAGATCAGCCTGGTATGCCTGAAACACTGCCATAGTGTGTAATGAGGCGACAGCCTGACCTGCTGCTGCATATGCATTGCCATTCCAGCGTTTTTTTTTTTTTTTTTCTCAGATGACGTCAGCGAAATCGCGTCATTGTCATCCAACAGCTCGCCCTCGCTCGCGACTGACGAGCGCGAGAAGGAAAACCCCTTCTATAACTCACTGGCGAGAACCACCTGCAAACCCCATGAGCTCATTTTCCTCCGTGCTTCAGCAGCGGAGGGTCCTGAACCGCGGGAAGCAGACGGCTGCCCCTCTTTCCTCGAAAAGAGAGACAGACGAGAGCAGAGCTTTTAGAAAAACGCTCGCAGTACGCACAGCGCGCAAACAAAAGACGCAAAGATCATGTGAGTCATCAAGCATCAGATAACGTGGATACGGATGCACACATCTCTTAACGCCTTGCTAGTGCTCGCCTTACAAAAGTAAACCATACTTATCTTGTAAGATGCACGCTTCAAACAAACAGTCATTGAAGACGAAGAAGAGGATGATGCTTTCTCCCGGCGCCCTTTTATACTGTGGTCGCACCGGGAGTGACGTCATAGGCTGTCGCCGGCCAAAATTTGGTGTTTTTGTATATATGCTTCAGACACGGGTCACGTAGATGGAGTTCCCCATAGCGACCTCTAGAGGACGCAGTTCGAAGTTCCCTTGAAAGGGAACAATCTACACACTGAGTACTATGTACTGGAAATTTTTATTTCTATGCACTTTCAATGTTCATTGCACTAGTGTTTATATATCTTAATGTACAGCTTATTCATATCCATTTGTAATTATATTCATAGTTTTTGCTCATAGTGTACATACATTTACTGCACAATCCATCTGTATAGTATGTTCATATCACCCATCTGTATATCATACTGATAGTATTTTAAAACTTGTAAATTATGTCCATAGTACTACTGCCTTATCTGTATATTCTGTACATATGTAACATTGTAGGCACTGTATATCCTGTACCTCTGCTTATTGCACTTCTGGTTAGATGCTAACTGCATTTCGTTGCCCTGTACCTTACATGTGCAATGACAATAAAGTTGAATCTAATCTAATCTAAAACATTACTGCTGAATACCATGAACAAAAATCAGCCGGCTACAGAAAAATCGATTGAGAGCTGTTTGTGTGCAAAAGAGAGCCGCATGATTCTGGATAAATTGAGATAAATTGTATTTCTCTTACAATTCTGAAGAAAAATATTAGACAACTAAACAAAATCTCTTCAAAATGAATTTATGCATGGAATGATTCAATGACTCACTCAAGATTGACTTGTTTCATTACTGGATGAATCAGTGTTTTTGAATGAATCTCTTGAATGAATGATTCAAAGACAAATACATTTTAACAGCCCCTTTTCGAGATGCGCACACAGGAATTGGTAGGCGGAATTGGAGTTCTAATTTTACAACAAGTATCCGATTCCTGACCTTAAGTCTGATTCTGGAATTGATGTTCGATTCCATCCCTAGATGTGAATGATTCCTCAGATCACGTGTGATGCTGAACTGCCACTGTTTTGTTTCTAGTCAAAATATCTAAAAACTCTTAAATCAAGATTATTTTTCTTACCCCGCTGGCAGAGGACTTTACTTATTTTAAGCAAAATGCACTTAAATTTAGATGTTTTCCCCAAAGAAACAAGACAAATAACTTGTGTTATTTTGCTTCTAGTAAATGCATCTTGATTAAAGAATGTTTTGATATTTTGGCTAGAAACAAGACAAAAATACTAAATAAGAGGAGCCTTTTTTTGCAGTGTTCAGACCATTTTCTCCTGCTGGACCAGAAAACAGGTGCAAAAATCCCACAGACAGATCTCAACAAGACAGATCTACAGACCAGAAGATCACGAGACCCGAGGAGACCTAGCAACCATCCACAGCACCCTAGAAACTGTCTTCAGTACATGGCATTCTATTTGCAGCATATTTTCTAAACACACTGTAAAGGTATTAAGTGAATGAAGTTTAGTATATTCATATACTGTATGTAATATTTTCCTCTGTTAAACAATTGTGTAAAAAAACACTGTCTACGTTTTAACAGTTTGAAATGTGTTCATGTTGTTTGTAATAGTGTTGGGTGATATGCTCAATTGTCATATCGTTGTTAGCCTGTGAGGTCGACGATACACGATATTGTCGTGATCATTTTTCATTATTTACTTGCTTAGTCTCATTGCTGGAAAGTGGACCAACTCCAGCATAATGCTAAACGCAGCCTAATGTTTTTATTATGACTGAATTAACATGATCATTTAATAGAAACATTGTATTGCTAATCATAAAGCTTACATTTCCTCAGTTATTCAAACAGCAGCTACATAAAACAAGCAAAGATCATTTAGATTACCAAAGAACATCATCACTGACTTCAGTCTAGCGTGAGTTTATGCTCCGTTATAATCAGTGAAGCTATCTACACTGTATGATGAATACATCTCTTATACTTACATCTGCACTTCATTGTTTATGATGAGAGAATTCGTGAAAGAGCTGAATTCAGTGCATTGAACAACAAAACTCCAGTGCTTCAGCGATGGCTCATCTGAACGCCTCTGATTGGCCGTTGCGTTTATAAACTCAACAAAACCGTCTGTGATTGGTTATAACACTGTAAAAACACAGAAAAATAAATATGATGGAACAAATAAGCCCTAATATTAATTAGATTGTATTACTACCCAGATAATAATAATAATAATAATAATAATCATCATCATCTTGATATAATCAAAACATGCTTTGTCTTGTTTCCAGCCCAGATATCTAAAAATTCCTAAATGAAGAAGGATTTTCTAGACAACAATTATTGTCTTGTTTTCAGAAAAAAACTAATCAAAATTAAGTGAGTTTTTGCTTAGAACAAGCTAAATAATCTGCCAATGGGGTAAACTAAATAATCTTTATTTCAAACAGAAAACAAGATTATTCTGTTTACCCCGTTGACAGATTATTTAGCTTGTTTCAAGCAAAAAAACTAATTCCTTTTGACTTGTTTTTCTAAAAACAAGACAATTTGTATTTGTCTAGAAAATCCTTCTTGATTTATGAATTTTTTGATATCTGGGCTGGAAACAAGACAAACTCTAAGTAAGAAAAGCATTTTCTGCAGTGTATCCAACAAGTAACAAAAACACTGCTGATGAAAGCATTAGAGTTGCACTCAGTAGCTGACAAACATTAAGAGAGCAGAGGTATATTACACACAGCTCCTGGAAGCATTATCCAAAGCGACTTACAGAATCTTATTACAGGATCAGAGAAAGGCACAGTGATGATGGCTGATGGCTCAGGCCTCGAATGACTTGATTATTAATCAGTATTGGCAGTATATGGTAGTATTAAGAAATGTTCAACAGTGTGTGATGTTACAGAAACTCTTCTGAATCTTGAAACAAATGTGAGCATGTTAAAGAGATTTTTTCAGGAGGACATGGCGAGAAACATTAGACAGCTCATTTCTGATTTTGCTGTGCTCTGGGTTTATCCACCCAGAGAGTCATTTTAACCATTTCTAACAGTGACCTGCTGCCTGTCTCCTCTGATTCCACGCTTCGCTGTGATTACAGTCTCATTTCTCAGTGGCCTTTTAGCATGTATTAGATCCATAACTGCATTAAAAAATGATTGAGTGCCCCATTGATCGCCTCGCCTCCACACGTGATCAGCACTTTTTCATCTTTGAAGGAAGTTGTCTCGTTTTAACCCTCTAGTTTCTTATGTGCATTTTCTGTGATTAGCAGCTTTTCTCTTTCCCTGGCAAATGTATTAATACATGTATAGCGAATAAATACATAATTTGCACCACCTCTGAAATCACTTTCCAGTTGATCTCATAAGTCCGTCATATTCTTCAATCTGCTGTCACTGATAAAATCAAGCCCCAGCCTTCTCCCACTGAGTATCCGGTTTCGCTTAAGTAAAATGCATTATGGAAGTATTTCCTAATTATTGTTGTCATTAATAAAATACAGCATCCGTCATCACTCATTGTGCAAAGAAAGACAGGCTTAACAAATCTGAGGCTAATGTCTAGTGCGAGACAGAAAATGTGCAGAAAACACACTTCCAGATCACTTTCTCAGACAAAGACTTTGGTTTGTCACCGAGAGATAATTTATTGAACAGATGCATGTTTTATTCAGGTCGACAACGGCATAGTCTGGTCGACATTTCAGCGTTGCGTCGCGTCGCATCCGTCACTGCAGGAACCAGCTGTTTATTACTGTCATTCAGCGCTCATAATGACACATTAACCTTCTTACTCACAGCTGCAAATGGAAACCTCCATTCAGTCACAATATGACAGCAAGCGCCGCTGAAGAATCACTCAATCTGCATTTTCTTTGCCTGACAGAGTTAAAGCGGCTTCAAAACAAGCAGCAGCTCAGCTGTGAAATGAGGTTGCACTAGCCTGCGAATTGAAATGCCAAACATCCCGGCATCCAGAAGCCCAAACACAGTCCATCTACAGCGGGTCACGACAGGGTCACGAGTGTCTTGGGTTCCAGACCGATAATCCTCCCTACGATCTGAAACTTTGCACCCTTGCGTGTTTTGTGCCGTAACGTTCAGACCCAAGCACAAGTCTGCTGATTGATTGGCCAGTGACGCCCCAAATAAATGAGCCAGCTTGAAGAAAGTCCATGGATTAAGTCCAGAGGTCCCACTGGATAGAAGGGAACGTGGGTAATTTGTCAGAGCGCTTCCATCTGTTTGGGCGTTTCCGTCTCAAACGCGGCTGGCAGATCTCTGAGCGTCATCCGTCAGGCCTCGGCACGCATGGCATTCAGAAACAGGCACAGAATGGCCATCAGGAGAACCGGGCAGCTGATTTGGCCTGGGTTTTTTATATTACTATTATTATATAATTGCCTGTCGAATGTACTAAAGCGATTACTTCCAAATTCACTATTCAATAATAATCGGTTAAACTGCAAAAAATGCTTTTCTTACTTGGATTTTTGTGTCTTGTTTCCAGCCCAGATATCTAAAAATTCCTAAATCAAGAAAAATTTCTAGACAAGTAAAAATTATTGTCTTGTTTTCAGATTTGTTTTTATTTTTGCTTGAAACAAGCAAAATAATCTTGTTTTCTGTTTGAAATAAGATTATTTAGTTTATCCCATTAGCAGATTATTTAGCTTGTTTTTTTCTGAAAACAAGACAATAATTGATACTTGTCTAGAAAATCTTTCTTGATTTAAGAATTTTTAGATATCTGTATATAAGACAAAAAATAAATCTAAGTAATAAAAACACTTCCTTAGTATTTTTCTCTTGTTTTAGTATAAATGTCTACAAATTCTGGAAATAAGATGCATTTACTTGACAAGTAAAATGATTTAAGATATTATGTCTTCACTGTAAAGAAAAAAAAGTTTAAGGGAGCTTCAGCCGATTTTTGAGTTCTCAACTTATTTTTGTAGGAGATTTTTGAGGTTTCTCAACTTTTTGTTGTATAAACTTATCCCATTGGCAGATATTTTCTGAGTGTAGTCTTCACAGCAGGTCAGGGAAACTCCTGGCAGGGGTCCGAGAGCCTCATTCATCTGCAGCGCTCGCTCATGAACGCAGCCAAACACACATCTATCATGTGCTTCTCAGCTCCTGACCATCGCTCTGTGAATAACGGCACCGCTTTGATCCATGAATTAATACACGCTGCCGTTCAAACGTTTGGGATCAATAAGATTTATGTTTTTTAATGGAGTCTCTCTATATTATTATATTATAAATATTATTCCAATTTCTAATATTGGTTTCCAATTTTAAAATATATTTAAACATTTATTTCTGTGACGCAGCGCTGAATTTTCTTCATTACTCTAGTCTTCAGTGTCACATGATCCTTCAGAAATCAATCTAATATACTGATTTATGATCAATGTTGAACCTGTTCTGCTGCTTTTTTTTTTACCTGTGATACCTTTGTCTTTAATTCTTTGATGAATAAAAAGTTTAAAAGAACAGCCTTTATTCAAAATAGAAATCTTTTCTAACAATATAAGTTTTTATTATCACTTTTTATCCATTTAACACACCCTTGCTGAATAAAAGTATTCATTTCTTTACAACTTTATTAATATTTGATATATGTTTTCATGTTAAGAGAAAATGTTCTTATAAGATCATAAGGCCGTTCCTGAGAATGTTGTTCTTTGTAATCAATGAATGTTTTCATAATGTTGAAAGCGTTCTTGGAATATTAAAAATGAACATTCAAATGTCATTTATTTTGAGTGAAAATATAGATAGTAGTATGTTGTAAGAAACATTTGACTAACCTTTAAATAATGTTCTAATCATGACAAGAAACCTGGACATTTTAACATTCTTAGAATATAAACAAAATACTCAAATAACATTTTATTTTGGGTAAAAGCAGCAGGACAGGATGTGTCAAGATAACACAGCCATAAGGAATATAACGAAAACGATCTCATTACGGTGGAATATTGTGGTTATAAGGCAACACCTCCTCCTTGATTTCATCTCTAATGTGTTGTTGACAGAGTAATAAAGATTTTACACAAACCTGTTTGGCTTTCTGCAGCGTGCACATGTCGCCAAGAGCACTATGTCATGTCAGTCTCCGTCTCTTCTATCACCAGCACACACATGATATTTTACTGCCATTCAGTTTTCTGACCAGGACACTTCAGCTGTGACTGCAGCTCAGGGGAACGAATGCACTGCTAAATATGGAGCTCCTGCTTGTGTTTTATATAGTTCATATCTGCAGAAAGGCCCTGAGAACACAGTGTGGGAATTCCTGGCCCCCTGGTGTGAACCGGCTCAACATCTGAACCCAGAACTTCAAGAAACAACACACGATGACCGAGAGCACAACCAGCACATTTACAGTGTTCTTCATTTATCAGGAGATTCACGAGAGGAGAGCGAGTCGATCGAGCTGACTGACAAAGAAGAGTGAGGTGAGAACGACGATGGCCAAACATTTCGTTCTGAAACGAAAGGCAAAAGCACCCGCTTTAAAAATATTTGGGATTTTGAAAAGCCTGTTGTCTTTTGCCATATATGTGTCCCTGCAGCACAAAAGCAGTCATGAGTAACACAGGTATATTTGTAGCAATAGCCAGCAATACATGTATGGATCAAAATTATACATTTCTCTTTTATGACAAAAATCATTAGGATATTAAGATCATGTTCCATGAAGATATTTTGTACATTTCCTACCATAAATATATCAAAACTTCATTTTTGATTAGTAATATGCATTGCTAAGAACTTCATTTGAACAACTTTAAAGGAGATTTTCTCAATATTTAGATTTTTTTTTGCACCTTCAGATTCCAGATTTTCAAATAGTTGTATCTCAGACAAATATTGTCCTATCCTAACAAACCATACATCAATGGAAAGATTATTTATTCAGCTTTCAGGTGTAAAAAAAAACAAAAAAAAACACTTATGACTGGTTTTGTGGTGACATACACGTATATCTAACTTGATTTTGGAAGATTTTTATTTTTTCAACATTCATTTCTTATTTATATGGTTCCACTGTGTTTGCTGATTAAATTTTTTTTTTTTCAACTATGTGTAAATTATTTGTTATTTTATATTAGGCCTATAGCACAATGTTTTTGTTTAATACGTTTTGTTAATAAAAATTCTATGTTTAATTTAAGTGAGTTTGTCGTTGTACTGTTTTGTTGTTGTAAATTCAAGCAATTGACGCCGAATTCAATTCAATTCTAAATTCAAAAGTGAAATTAAAATGTGCACAGGCATTTGCAAGCTATTTAAAAGCAAGGGGGAGAAAAGGGAAAACTCTATCATGCAAAAAATGCTTTTCTTCTTCTTTCCAGCCCAGATATCTAAAAATTTTTAAATCAAGGTTTTTCTAGGTTTTTCTTCAGAAAAAAACAAGTCAAAATTAAGTGAGTTTTTGCTTAGAACAAGCAAAATAATCGTTTCAAACAGAAAACATTATAAAACTATATTTTGCTTGCTCTAAGCAAAAACTCACTTAATTTTGATTAGTTTTTTCTGAAAACAAGACAATAATTGTTTTGTGTGTTCTTGATTTAAGAATTTTTAGATATCTGGGCTGGAAACAAGACAAAATCTAAGTAAGAAAAGCAATTTCCTCACCGTCACAACCCTAATCTACAGCCGCTGTGCATGAAGCATGTTACACAGCCAAGGAAAGCTTGTAATCAGTGTTAGAGGAACTGAGCAGACTGATGAAAAACCCACATTAACGGAAAGAGAAGAAGAACTCTGCACGAGTCAAATACTTCCTGGTCAAACTTCCATTTGTGAAGTCGTAAAGTCACAACAATGGCACTTTGACCTTGCCATAACAACTTCAGCTAACGTTATCCCATTCTCCAGCATAACCCAAGACAAGAGGCAGCTGGAGCACAAGGAGCGCCAGCTTGGGAGGAAGAAGAAGAAGTAGTGTTCTTCAGGGCTCTGACAGCATATTGGGTGACAGTCTATAACAGCGGCATGAACTCGTAAAGCTTACAGCCCCTGACGTCCGTCTGAGTCACCCATGCCTTCTCTCGGTTCCTTGCACCATCCTGATGGCAAGTGTTCATATATATTAGTGTTCTGGATGGTAACTGCGAGGGCTGACCGCAGAACCGCTGACCTCTGGAAGGAACAATACCCCATCCGTGAGGTGGCCCGTGTGCGCCATAGAAACTCAACACAAGCACGGCTAGCGACTCTGAATGGATGGAGGTTACAGGTCTCAGTTTAATGGCCCGTCGTGTTTGAGGGAGGAAGGGGGTTCACAGCCCTCAGACAGGATTGAGTTAGCGTTCCTGCTCCAAGCCTCGGTTCACAGTGACTTGTTGGTGATTTATCTGATGGAAGGAATTCAGTGAAGGGCTGGGATCTCTACTGTAACCTTTTACCCCCACCAGATGTTCGCTCTGAAAACACGATAATGTTCATCCCTAAATCCCCATGCAAACATATCAAGTGGCTGCTATGTGTGTTTGTGGGGAGACTTAGTGAAATGACAGAGCGGCGATGGGAAAGGATTTTAAACAGAACCGGCGCGGTCAGATGCTCCAGGAGAACGTAATAAATACTAGAAATCAGTGTTGGGCTAGTCACTCAGAAAATGTCATTTAATACTCATTACTAGTTACTCCTTTCAAAAGTACAGCAATATTATTATGTTACTTATTACTTTCTGGCAGCAGTAATTAGTTACACTATTAGTTACATTATGTTTCTTTCACGTCCCACAGAAGTTGAATATCTTCCCCACAAAATTCTTCTGAAATGTTACTAACGATATATTTCTGCCTCATTTCACCAAAATCCACACTGGATCGCAGCCTGAAGTTATTACTAACGCTCAACTGTGATTGATAGTGTGTTTAAGTAAAAGTGTTGTATTATTCTCATTGTGTAGCTTGAAGTTAATTGTAGCTATAATTTCTCTGTTACCCATATACGATTATATTTCATGATGTATTTTATCAAAACAAATCACAAATACGTTGATGAGAAAATTTTCTAAAAAGATGTTTTATTTCTAGTAATAGAATTTATATCAGGATCAGAGGGATGTGGGTGGGCAAGCCATGTAATAGCAGAGTGCCACAACTTACACATCGATGTTCAGATCATCTTTTCTCCTGACAAAATCAATGTAATGGAAATATTTCCATCCGCTGAATGTAAGCTTTTTCATATTCCATATGCCTGCTGCTCTGGTGACTTCATGTGCCTTTGCAAGTCATAAAAATTATGAAAATAAATCTAGGAATTACTGGATTTCAAATCAGTAGGGTTTGAGGCATCAAAAGTAACTAAGGAGCTGTTTTATGGATGTAACTAATATTATTATTGAAATCTTATTAGTTACAATACAAGTTACTGCAAAAAGTAATAATTACTGTAACTAGTTTCTGCCTAACACTACTAAAATTGCACAACGCGCATATAAAACAAACATAATGTCATACTTTGAGAGTGAATGCATTTCATAATTAGAGTTATGAAGAAAAAAGCTTTGTTGTAGCTTTTGTTTCTAAGATGTATTGTTCACACCATCATCAAAGACAGGAACCATACAGTCGTTTATACTCACAAAAATTTAGTTTAACACAACTGGATTTCTGCCGGAGAGTTTAGCTTATGTGATTGTCTATCTAGAGACTAAGAGCACACCGTCAACATGGTGCATGTTAAGCGCAAATCGTCACTTCCTGATAAATTGTCACTATAAATCACTAAGTAGGAGAAGCAACTGTATATAATCATTTTCATATATAATAAATGATTTGCGCCTCAGAGCGAGCAGACGAAACACAATGAATGCAGTCAATGCTTTCGGAGGCGGATGCTTCTGTTTGGGAACGAAGTCGTGGAAGAAAATTATACAGAAATACTTTGATGACAGACTTTGCTCAGGCGTTTCAGAACGACCAAAACAACACATAGATGCTGTGAACGAGATCGGTCCGCTGGTTAGTCAAGTTATCCCATCTCATAGCACAAAGTCACATGACTTTTGATGCGCATGGAGGAATTTATTTGCAAAATGTATTTCCATCTCCCATTATTCACATTAACACTTCTTCGCACAAGTCAAAAACCACCTCAAGCAAGCGTAAATGTTTTTGCGAATTAAGGGATTTTTATTAAAAATTTGGCATTTCCATTACTCGTTTCTCATGCGATACTTCAAAATGCGCATTAAAATAGGGTGATGGAAACATAGCTACTACTCAGTTGCCATCCCAGATTTCTAACCACAAGGTTTTGCAGTCGCTATGATATTCTTGGTGATGGATAGGTGCTTACATACTGAGCAAGGTCAAATTAATGTCATGTCGTGGTTTCAAGTTATGCACCACAGTTTCATAGTTAGAGTCAGGGGTTTTGTAAAGTAAAAGTGATGCCTGACTTAGCAAAGACCACTGATGATAAACCCTCACAAGACCGAATCAAACAGCTTGGCCTCATTTCTCAGACAGAGTTTCAGCGGCTGGTTAATAACTGAATGAGAGTGATGGGACCAGACAGACAGAGACAGAGACTTTGACAGTCCCAGCCAATATTTGTCACTTCAGAGTACATGAATTCTTGATTTGATGTGCCTTAATTGATTCATCTCTGCTTACCACTGGCTGTCTGTGGGACAGGACACTCCTGACCCCTGTAGGAAGGGTCGTGACCTTTCTGACCTCAGCACCAGACACAGCAGACAATCATGGCTAGAAACAGAAGCTGTTTCTGGAACATTTCACTAGTAAACATGTCTTTAGTAAGGGCTGCTCATATGGGAATATTTGGAAAAATCATTGCTTTCTGTTCCAATGCTTTAAACAGTGATGTATTCCCGTTTTAATTCTTTGTGCATTTCATCTACAAAGAGGAGTAATAAAACTTCATCTGTCTATCTTTTCGATGGCTGCGAACCTCGCTCTGTTACTATGGTTTTCTTACCAAGGTTGGCACAGGTCTTTGTGAATGTTGTTGCATACTGTCATTGTAAAACGAAATGAAGGTAAAATTTATAATTTACCTTGGGGTGTTCTGAAAAGCCCCCCTTCACCTCTCCACAAAATTGATTTAGACCTCCACTTCACAATGAACTGTTATAATTGAACATCTCAGTGGACTGACCCTCGAAGCGAGGAGAATTTGAAGGACGATTTCCTAGTCTCTACCCAAGGATTTGGGACACATAAAAATGAAAGGGTTAATCATTAATGCTTAAAAAATATAAAGTATATCTCCCATCCTCGAACATCAATGAGGTCCACTGTCATCAGGTGTGATTGGTGACATTGACACAAACTGGGCATTATGATGTTATGCACTGAAATATTCTGGTGGAGTAGTATATAAGCGTGCTTTGTGGTGACAGAACCTTGGAAAACCCAACAATTTCTTAAAACATTATATGGCCACTCTTGCTATTTGAAGTACACTTTATTGCCTTTCTCTGCCTTTCAAGTGTGCCTCACTTCAGGCATGCGATACCTTTAATCTCGCTGTAAAGTTTACCATTTTATGATTAATTGCGAATAACAGAGAAAGGGCGAGACGAGCCTCTTAAGGCCATGTCAACGGAGAATGTAGCTTCCTGCATGATAGCTCTTAAAGTGGGTGCTACGGAGATCTTGTGATCACGTTAAGTCCTTCTTGAAGGGAAAAAAAAGGTGCGGACGAAAGCTTCCTAAAAGCTCCGGAAACAGTAATCGTCATGGAGCAAGTTGCCAGTTGGAATTTTATTAAGCACACGCTCGACCGCCTGCTTCCCCTCTCGTCCATTATGTGCGCGCTAATGTCACATTGATTATGCTGATCGTAACCTGCCTTTGTTTGGCTTCGCCTCCCTGTCAGTCAAAGTGTCTGCTGGGACGGGAGCGAGTCTCTCTAAAAGCTGCGTTTTCCGTGTTTGTGGCCGTTTGAAGCAACTCTGAGCATGACGCCGTTCCCCTAAGAGACCCCATTTCCAGCTGCATTTTGGTGTATTAATTGCTTTTTAATGTTTTCCTCCTGTTTCAAATGTGACTGTGTACAAACGAATCAACAATAATGGAGGCTTAAGTATTTTTCTGATTGGGTCAAGAGCAGGAGTAAAAAGGATGGCACTGAATAAACCATAGAGGCAGGGAATGAGGCGACGGCGCTCCAAAGGATTGAAGATTGTCCTGCCAGAAGCCTCGTCCCATGTGAACTATTCCCAGTCACAGAAGCGATGCAAGAACCAGTGCTTGGTGAACCTTTCGGGAACAATTTGAATGCATCTGACAAGTTAAGGAAGCCGTTTTAACATCTCTATTTACTTTTTCATCTGGACCAAAGTTGGGCGATATGAGACTTTTATGGGACGGTGATAAATTTTTAATTCGCTCAGCCTTTTACCTGATGGACGTTCTCATTGTGTTATATTCAGAGCGTTTCAAAAGTGCAAATGTTTTTTAAATGCATGCCGGCCAGCTTGGTTAAATGCTTTGGTAACACTTTATTTTAAGGACCTATTCTCGCTATTAGCTAGTTGCTAATTAGCATGCATATTACTAGCATACTGGCTGTTTGTTAGTATTTATAAACCACATATGTGACCCTGGACCACAAAACCAGTCATAGAAGGTAATTTGTTTTTAATTGAGACTGAATAACTAATCTTTCCATTGATGTATGGTTTGTTATGATAGGACAATATTTGTCTGAGATACAACTATTTGAAAATCTGGAATCTGAGGGAGCAAAAAAATCTAAATATTGAGAAAATCTCCTTTAAAGTTGTTCAAATGAAGTTCTTAGCAATGCATATTACTAATCAGAAATGAAGTTTTGATATATTTATGGTAGGAAATTTACTAAATATCTTCATGGAACATGATCTTAATATCCTAATGATTTTTGTCATAAAAGAGAAATGTATAATTATGATCCATACAATGTATTGTTGGCTATTGCTACAGATATACCTGTGTTACTCATGACTGCTTCTGTGCTGCAGGGTCACATATTACTGCCTTATTCTGCATGGCCATATTTTACATCCCTTAACCCTACCCCAAATTTAACGACTACCTTACTAACTAATAAACAGCAAATTAGGAGTTTATTGAGGGAAAAGCTGTAGTTAATAGTGAATGTGTTACCTATTCTAAAGTGTTACCAAAGCTTTTTTTGAGTAACGCTACAATCTGCTTGAAAGTTTACATTTAGATAACGTGTTAAACATCCACCACCAAGACTGATCTCAAAAACTTTCCTAATATGCATGCATGCATGTTTCAGGGAAAAACGAGCAATGCTTTTACTAATAAGGTAATTGATTTGAAAGCTGGGACGTCCTTTTCTAAGCTGCCATATTTAATGTCACAATTTCTCATTTATTCACAGTCGGGGGCCTGTTTTCTCCTTACACCGTCTCTGATAACAAGCCGTTTTGATGCCGTCTCATCTGCCTAATAATCTAACAGCAAAGGAAATATGGAAAAAGAAAACTGTAAACAAACAAAACCTGAAATCCAAAAGTGAGGCTTGTCTGCTTGGATTTGCTGCTTGAGGAGAATCAGTATTTGGGCTTGAGTTACACATCTAGCATCTGCCATCCGGACATCAGGCACCGTATTCATCATTTGGCAACATGGAGCCCAGCGTCTGTACAAACAGCCAGAGGAAATGAAGTCTCTTGGCCAGACAAGAATAAAATTAGCTTGATGACTAAGTTCCTCCCCCGTTCCATTGGGAATAAGACCCTTCATTTGTTTTCATTACCTCCCTTTGCCTTGGACAACCAGAGTGTCATTCAATTCATTCTGCTGCTGTCAAGAGCACAAGACATCTACAGAACTTTGCATTTTTTGTCATCATTTGATACTTAGTTCAATTTCTGGAATTGTTTCCTTCATTTGAAACCACAAACATCAAGAGAAAAAAAAACATTCACCTGGATCAAATGTACCCTAATTCGAAGCACATCAGCATAATTTAGATTTACTTTACGGTTAGAACAAGCATCTCCAAATAGAACTGCAGAAATTATGAAAATAATATTTATAACCCAAAACACAACAGATCTGCATTTTAAAGTGCCACAAACTCACTGTGCTTACATAATCGGCATACTTTTTTAAAAATGGCTGTATATTGAATGTGTTTTTTTGGTGTGATTTATTCAAAATAATTTAAAAATGACACTGTTATTCATGCCTCCTGACCCCTCTGAACATTTTATAAGCAGCAATTTTCTTATAATCAATTAATGACTGAATATCACACCATGTGTTTGCAATCAAAACAGAATGCAGGTGTCTCGATACACTCCTTTAAAAGCTGCTTTAATGAAACCTATTTATTTTCTACATGCATGTACATCTTGTGATTTGACCTTGTAAGGTAACTGTATGATCCAGTGACGTGTCAGTCTTCTCTCTGGTGGCATATACAGGGCTTCTCCAAGTGTTTAGTGCTCTTAAAATCACTCCAACATCTCAGCATCCAAACAAAAACTGATGCACCAAGACCCATGACACCTTTTATTTTTTGATAATCTGGATGTGTCACAATACATTGTCTACTTCAATTTCATTGCTTTACATTCAGGTTTCATTATGTTATACAGGCACCACAGCTGACTTGAAGTGATAGTAAACTTTCTGACTTTCTTTATTCTCACTGCAAAAAATGACTTAGTATTTTTGTCTTGTTTTCTAGTATAAATATCTAAACATTTTTGAATCAAGATGCATTCACATGACAAGTAAAATTACTTAAGATATTAAGTCTTGTTTTCTAGACATTGTGCTAGTTTTTGCTTAAAACAAGCAAAAATATCTGCCAATGGAGTAATAAAAGTGATCTTAATTCAAAGGCTAAACAAGAATATTTTTCTTGCCCCATTGTCAGATATTTTTGCTTGTTTTAAGCAAAAACTAGAACATTTTTTGTTTTTGTTTTATTTTTAGAAAACAAGGCAATATTTTAAGTCATTTTACTTAAGTAAATAAACCTTGATTCAAGAATTATTATATATTTATACTAGAAAACAAAAAAATACTAAGAAAAAATTTTTTGCAGTGCTGTTGATTTTCATTGTATGAAAATAATAATAATAATAATAATCATCATCACAGGCATTTTTCAAAATACCTTCTTTTGTGTTCCAGAGAAGAAAGTCATACGGGTTTGGAACTACACAAGGGTGTAAATGAGGGCAAAATGTCAGGGTGACCTTTAAAGTATAAATGCGTGTCACTGAACACATTACTGTCCTGACTATATTAACACGACTAGATTCCTTCCCATTGGGATGTTTGGTGAAGGCACAGGCACTAATGCAGGCGTTTACCCCGGGTGCCTGTTAGAGGTAAGTGAAGACATCTTGTACATGTTTAAAGCCTGCAGCATTAACCCTCTTGCCCCCGGAGTAAACCTCTGCTGACCCACAGCCGTCCAGAGCACTGCACCAGAACCAAGATTGTTTTAGTCCAGACCCCACAGGGAGCGTCCAGACCGCCTTCAGCTGTGTGTGAAGAGAAGCCACCTCTCCGCATCCATTCCTCTGTTCTATTCTCATTTGTATTTTGCATGATTTTTGTATGATGTAGATCGCAGAGAATCAACATTAACCTTCATTTTTCCCTCGGGCCATTTTGACCTGGAATGTTTTGGGGGTTTTTTTATTTAGTGTTCATCTATGTGGTAAAAGACTTTGTGACTTTTGTTCCACTTGAATTTTGAACACACACACACACAAAACAAAATTTGACTCGAGTAGATTCGAGGACTTTATGTGGGTGTAAAAACAGTAAGAAATCCTTCCCTCACGGGTCAATTTGACCCACTATAGGAATGAATGGAACGTCGGGGGGGAAAAAAAAATTAATTTCATTTTTTTTAATTACAAAATCTGACACAATCCAGACAAAATTTATATCCAAACAAAGAGCTGAGACTACAGAATATTCCCAAGACAAAAAACACTCACACAGACACATGGTACTTGCACACACATAGAGGCACATTATAACACGCATGATTCAGGTAAACAAGGTAAATAAAACGAGTTAAAATAAAAATCACAAAAAAAAAAAAATTAATTAAAAAAACCTACAAAATTACAAGAAAAAAAAAGATAAAAATGGATCAATATAAGCTTTCTGGACCAAACATTTTTTATTTTAGGCCTTCGGGTCATTTTGAACCGTGAGGGAAGGATGAAGGTTTAAAAAAACGAATGGATATCAGCAAATCTGTGCATTCACTGGTTCCACGTGCTCACTTGACTCTGCCGTATCACCATAATTAAAGTCCTGCGACCACGGGTTAAATTACATTTGCACTCAAAGAGGAGATGATGTGATTGGCTCTTACAGCTCCATCTCTGTAGCGCATTTACCGTGCCCGGCCCGTGGAGGAAGATACGGCAGCGATCAGAACGGGGTCACGATGAGGATGTCACATAAAGAGATGAAAAGCTCAATATCTTTGGCCGGAGGCACCCAGGGGACGTGTAAGCCAGAGGAAGTCTTCTCAAGAACAGGTTCCTGACGGCGTGATTAGAGGTCTGGATTTACAGCCGCCGGGGGTGAAGACTCGCTGCTTATTTCCACAGCCAGTTAAAACAAATCACGCTCGTGTTTCAACCGTAGGCCCCCACGTTTTCCTCCGACCTTCTTAGCTCACATTTTAGTACAATGTTATTCTTCTGTAAATGATCTGAATTACTCCAAAATAAATACCATTACACCAGGGATAAGCTATGATTGAAAAAAGCCTGGCCTTCCCTTTGCATGTGGATCTAGTCTTAAAACAGTTCAAAATTTGGTATTATCATTTATTTTATTACAGAACAAAAGGTTTGTGATTAATTTTAACAAGCACTCATACGGGAAAAGTTATTTTGTGCTCAACATGCATTTGAATGCATGGGTATCATATGAGACATACATATAACTACAGATATTATAACAATTATTGTAAAGCAGCTATCAATGCATGACAAGAGTGGGGTTAAACATCTAATTATTTTGAGTTTGTGATGGAAGATGGACAGTTGTGACCAATATCAATATAGGGGCTCAAAACAGGAGGAACCTTTTTGTAGTTTTCAGAACTATTGGAGAAAGTTCCCGTGTTCGCACCGCAGCTAGGAACGTGTTTGGTTCTAGGAGCTGGGTCTAAAACTAGAACTATCAGTGACATAAGTGTACGCTGTTTGGCCAAACGCATTCGAAACCCGGCATTTTTAAAAAGCCATGTAAACATTTACTCGACAAACATGAAAAACAGCGATAACAGCTTTGACCTGTTGTCTGCAGCATGTTGTGTCTCCCAAAATGTTATAAACATGCTTTAAAGGGATAGTTCACCCAAAAATTAAAATTATGTCATTAATCACCCTCATGTCGTTCCAAACCCGTAAGACCTTCGTTCATCTTTGGAACACAAATTAAGATATTTTTGATGAAATCAAAAATAATTTTTGGGTGAGCTATCCCTTTAAGTCCTGGTGTCCTCTACAGTGGATCTGTATGAAATTGATGTCCTGTTTCATAACAGAAAGTCATATTTTGATTTGAAACACCATAACATTTCCCTTTAGTGTATGATGCTCATCCATAACTATTTACAAGCAATTGTATGATGCCTAGTGTTTTAAAATTATGCATATAGTATTTATAGAGTTGTAACTTTTTAGTTTTAGTTACTTTTTCTTATTTGTAAGTCGCTTTGGACAAAAGCGTCTGCTAAATGACAAAAGTAAAAGTAAAGTAAAATCTATTCAGATTGAAAGTCATGTAGTGAATTGTATTCCAGCCTTTAGTCACACTGTACAGAGGAACGAAGCTACAAGAAACGGAAGAACACATTGGATCATTTCCTACTGTGTTGATTGGGACGCTGGACCTTGGTAACCTGAGAGACTGGTTGAGCTTTTCTCCACAGGGACCAGTGGTCTGTTTTTTTCATGTTAACAATCAGAAACAGATGTGGTGGAGAATTACAGGCCTGCGAGTGTCATCACTCAGACCGCACTCACAGACGGCTTCATACGTGCCGTTTATAAACCAGAAACTTTCTTTAGATGCCAACGTACATCGAGTTCATAAAAGCAAGAAGACTTGTTGCAACTGGTTGAGCACAGCTCCCTGCGATCCCTGACAAATGATGTGCCCGTGGAGCCACTGTCTACAGGGAGTGCAAGTGGACACCAGGCCAGCAAGTTAACTTGTCTGGCCTGCCAAGAGCTCCGACACAAAGCATTCCAGATCCAGCCGAGCCTCTGGGGAGGAGGAGGCCTGGCACCCATGTCATTGTGCTCTGGCCTTCACCGATCGGTGCCAGGAAGGGTGCGCACTTGGAAACACAGGCTTTGTCCTGCAGCCAAAGTTTATTACTAGTGACAGGTTTCACGCTGGGGCAGTGACAAATCTCACCGCTTGTGACAAACAACCAGACAGATTTGTGTTGTTGGTTTTTTACCATTTGCTGACAAACAGAGCAATAAGCGAGGTCACGCTGTGACATTTACCCTTAGGTTTGGCTTACGATGTGTGAGCTGCTGTGAAGATGCTTCATATTTCTGGAAAAAAGACTTAATGCTTCGCTTGTTGCAATGCTAGTGCGAAGAACACTAAATATACAAAAGCATCAGTTTTGTCAGTAGCAGTCACTGGTAAGAGCAGTAGTAGGGCTGAGCGATATGGCAAAAAAAAAAAAGTATCTAAATTTTTTTCAGAACGTTTGGCCAATTCACGATTTTTAACTAGTAAATTTTCAAATGCAACTACAATATGATTCAAGTAACTTTTTCTTGATTAACCCTCTAGTTAAAGAAAATTCTATTCCAAGTGCAACACACATGAAGCTGTCAACATGATGTAAATGTTAAACAAATCACTTGTTAAATATCTTTGCAGAAAAGATGCATGAACTACAACTACGTCTTATACATAGTTTGTTCAGAAATAATACGAGGAAAATGCTTTAATAAAAAAAAAAAAAAAAAAAAAAAAAAAAAAAAAAAAAAACTTAAGTCAAGGTAATTCAATTTCAAATTGACTGAAAGAATAAGACCAGTAGACTATTAACTATAAATGTTATGAAAAAATAAATGAACAGCAGCTTTCAGTCTGTCACCATGATAAAAACATGAAATATGAGACATACAGTAGTTCTTCAGGTTTTAGTTTTTTCGATTGCACTGCTTTTTTATTGTTTTTTCTATGTAAACATGGACCCGTTTTACTGTTGTGCTCGCGTCCAGAGATTTTGATCAGTGTACAACAAATCTCAGCAAGTTCAAAGTCATTAACCAGATGAGAGACCTGTAAAAGATTAACAAAAGAAAAAATTAAATAAATGCTCGAGTAACGCAGAAGGAGATGGTGACCGATTTCTGATGATCCCTAATACATATGAAATTATCACATAGCCCTAACATCAAAACACATCTGAATATTCTCATCACAGAGGGAAATCATCTGAAGTTCCTTCTAAAAACAACACGAGAGCATCACCCAAACAAATAAGAATAGGTACAAACCCTTCGGATTCATTTTCTGATCACAAATTAAAGCTACAAATTGTGCATATTTTGTTAGATTTTGAGTGGAGGAGAGGGAATTTAATAAATAAAGAATCGAAATCAAACCAAAATTCGGTAAAGAAAAATGCCAGTTAATAAATGGACATTTGAGCTGCTCTTTTGCCGGTACCGTCACTCTTTAGTCATTTGGAAAGCTGGACATACGCCTCCGCCACTCCTTTCAAATCCGCAGGACACAAGAGCCATCTAAGATCTTGCATTTATTTGTAATTTGTTCTAATGCCGGTCCCCTTCACCTTTATTTCAATCTATATTTCACAACTGGTCTCTACCAAGCAATTAACCTTGGTGGAAATCAGCAACCCTACCTTTGGAGTGTTTTTTCGCCCCTGATTTTTTTCCCCCTGTATTTTACTTTTCAGCAATTTAACAGAGGGAACGGACTCTGAAAGGAAAAAGAATGTTCTTTCAATAGATAATTAGGGAGATTGGTTTACCGGGCCTACTCCAGACCCATTCAGACGCAGGGACTGTGCTAGCTTGTTGTCTGCGGGATTGAAGAGGTCCCCGGAGACACATTCCCTACGGATTCATTTCTCAAAGCAGGTGCCTGGCAGGTAGTCATTGGCAATGCAGGGCCGAGAAATAAGAGGCCAAGTAAAGAGGTCAGTATCATGGGTCGGAGGTCAGGAATCCAGGGTCTTTAGGTCAATGGCCACTGCAGTGAACAGATGACAGAAGAGTCTTGTAACATCTTTGTGTGGTAATGGATTTTATTGCAGGAAATTCATTCCAGAGGGGTTGTGCACCCATTTATTTGTTTGCTTGTACAAAAATAAGATGGCACCGCTGTGTTCGGACACCGTCCAGGTCGCTCCGCTAAGATTGCGTTTTTATTTACTTTTACCTTCTCTTTTTACACATTTCACGTCGGCACTGATCACCTATAACAAAGAAACACTTTTGGACATTGGAAACCTCTACACTAACCTGTTCAGGACACTTTATCCAAGAATCCATCGTGGCCTCTGGAGATTCTTCGGAACGCGGAGATAAACAATAATCAGACCATGCCGCCATTTTCCTCACAAACAAAGGCTCGTTCAGGATCCTCCTGTGCAGAGAGTAGTGACGCGCTGGTCCTCCCACTCAGAGGCTATGCTGCAGGCGGCTCTTGATGACGTCGACTGGGACATGTTCCGGGCGAGTTCTTCTGACGTTAGCGAGTTCACAGATGTAGCATTAAGCTTTGTAAACACGCTAACCGAGCAAGCTACAGAAACATTTACATTTATTCATTTAGCTGACGCTTTTATACAAAGCGACTTACAATTGCTATATATGTCAGAGGTCGCACACCTCTGGAGCAACTAGGGGTTAAGTGTCTTGCTCAGGGACACACTGGTGTCTCACAGTGGATTCGAACCCGGGTCTCTCACACTAAAGGCATGTGTCTTATCCACTGCGCCATCACCACCCATAGAAACAATAACTATACGGACATTCTCCAACCAGAAACCGTGGGTGGACAGAACTATCCATGCTGCGGTTAACACACGCACTGCCGCTTACAATGAGGCTCTTCTGACCGGGAATATGAGCGAGTACAAAGCATCGTGCTATGCTCTCCGACGCGCAGTAAGAGCCGCCAAACACGATACAGAGAGAGAATTGAGTCTCATTTCCAGCTCAATGACTCTCGACGGATGTGGCAGGGATTGAGGACCATCTGTGCCTTCGGAAACAAATCCTCCACGGAGGTGAGAGCAGATCCGTTGCTGGCCGACGAGTTAAATATCTTCTATGGCCGCTTCGATTGCAACGGCAGCAGCGCGACTCTGCCGACCAGCGCATCAGAAAGCAGCAGGCACAGCAGCGATGATCCTGTAATCACAGTGTTGGAGGATGAGGTTCGGAGGGCGCTAAAGAAAGTGAACGTCAGGAAAGCAGCCGGACCTGATGGGATAACCGGCCGTGTTCTGAGGTCCTGCGCCGATCAGTTCGCTGGTTTGTTCACTTCTATCTTTACATTTACATTTAGTCATTTGGCAGACGCTTTTATCCAAAGCGACTTACAATTGGGGAATACAAAAAGCGATTCATCTTGAAGAGGCAGTCAGACAGAGGAAGTGTTCGTAACACCAAGTCTCAGTCATTGTTCAAATAAGTACAAGCTAGTAGGTGGAGAGAAAGATAGAGGGAAAGTTTTTTTTTTTTTTTTTTTTGAGTTTAGGATGAAGTCAAGTACTGCCGAAAGAGATGAGTTTTCAGTTGTTGCTTGAAGGTTGCCAGGGATCCGGCGTTCCGGATAGGGGTGGGAAGATTATTCCACCAGCCAGGAATGGTGAACGAGAATGTTCTGGAGAGTGATTTTGAGCCTCTCTGTGATGGTACCACAAGGCGTCGCTCACTAGCAGATCTCAAACTTCTGGAGGGGATGTAGGTTCGTAATAGTGAGTGGAAGTAGGAGGGTGCAGAGTCTGTGGTAGATCTGTACGCAAGCATCAGTGACTTGAACTGGATGCGAGTTGCCACTGGTAGCCAGTGCAAGGAGATGAAGAGAGGTGTAACATGCGCTCTTTTGGGCTCGTTGAAGATCAGTCGTGCCGCTGCATTCTGAATCATTTGTAGAGGTTTGATTGCGTTTGATGGCAGACCAGCCAGAAGAGCATTGCAGTAGTCCAGTCTAGAAACAACAAGGGCCTGGACAAGAAGTTGCGCAGCATGCTCTGTCAGAAAGGGCCTGATCTTTCTGATGTTGTGTAGAGCAAACCTGCAGGAACGAGCAGTCTTTGCAATGTGCTCTTTGAAGGTCAGCTGGTCATCAAAGATTACACCAAGATTTCTGACCGAAGTTGATGGGGTAATCATTGATGAGCCGAACTGAATCGTGAAGTCATGCCGTAGAGTCGGAGTGGCAGGGAAGACCAGAAGTTCCGTCTTTGCCAGGTTGAGCTGTAGGTGATGTTCTTTCATCCACGCCGAGATGTCCGCCAGGCAGCCTGAGATCCGTGCAGCTACCGTTGGGTCATCTGGTTGAAAAGAGAGATAGAGCTGTGTGTCATCGGCGTAGCAGTGATAGGAGAAGCCATGTGCATGTATGATGGGACCCAGCGATGTAGTGTATGTGGAGAAGAGGAGGGGTCCAAGAACCGATCCCTGAGGAACTCCAGTGACCAGTTGATGTGGTTTGGATACCTCCCCTCCCCAGGTCACCCTGAAGGATCTACCGGTGAGATAGGATTCAAACCAGCGAAGTGGAATTCCAGTGATGCCCAGTGATGAGAGTGCAGACAGGAGAATCTGATGATTGACAGTGTCAAAAGCAGCAGAGAGATCCAGCAGAATGAGGACTGACGATTTGGAATCAGCCTTTGCAGTTCGCAGGGCTTCAGTGACTGAGAGTAGCGCAGTCTCTGTTGAATGGCCACTCCTGAAACCTGACTGTTTAGCATCCAGCTTGTTGTACTGTGAAAGAAACCGCGAGAGCTGGTTGAAGACAGCTCGTTCGAGTGTTTTCCCTATGAATGGAAGGAGAGAGACAGGTCTGTAGTTATCTAAAAGAGAAGCATTTAATGTAGTTTTTTTGATCAGTGGGGTTACCCGAGCCTGCTTGAATGCTGTGGGGAAGATGCCTGTGAGGAGAGATGTGTTGATAATGTGTGTGAGTGCCGGTAAGAGTGTGGGAGAGATTGTTTGGAGAAGATGTGAGGGGATCGGGTCGAGAGGACATGTTGTAGAATGGCTGGAGAGGAGAAGTTTGGATACTTCTGCCTCGGTGAGGGGACAGAAGGAGAAGATGGGAGCTAGAGCGGTGGATGTGGTTGATCGGAGGTCCTGCGGAGTTGAGAACTGGTTGCTGATTGTTCTAGTTTTGTCTGTGAAAAAAGAGGCAAAGTCATCAGCGGTTATCAAAGTGGTGGGAGGTGGAGGACGAGGACAGAGGAGAGAATTAAATGTTCTGAAGAGATTACGCATGTCTGGAGCGCTGGTGATCTTGTTGTGGAAATGTGAGGATTTGGCAGTGTGGACTTCAGTAGAGAAAGATGAAAGCAAAGACTGATACCTACTCAGGTCCGACGGATCATTTGATTTGCGCCATTTTCTCTCTGCCGCTCTGAGTTTGGTCCGATTCTCTCGAAGAACATCGGATAACCAGGGGTTAGAAGGAGCAGCCCGTGCTGGCCTAGAGGAGAGAGGACAGATGTCGTCTAGACAAGAGGTTAAGGTAGAGCATAAAGTGTCAGTGGCTGCATTTACATCCAGAGAAGAGAAATGGATAGGGAAGGGAAGAGAGGAGGATACTACAGAGGAAAGAAGGGAGGGGGAAAGGGAGCGTAGGTTGCTTCTGAAAGTAACCGGTAAGGGAGATGGTGGCACCTGAGTAGCAAAATGTAAAGTAAATGTAAATGAAGAAATGAAGCTAGGAGTGACTGGAAGTCTGTAGCATAAGGCCTGTCTAGGTGAATGTTGAAATCGCCGAAGACTAAGAGTGGAGTGCCATCCTCCATGAAAGACGACAGCAGTCCGTCCAGCTCGTCTAGGAAGGTTGGTGGTATTTGGCCCGGCGGACGATAGATTACCACAATCTGGAGTCTTATAGGAGCTGTCACAGTAACAGCATGCGATTCAAATGAGTTGAGATTGCCTAGGGGAGAGTGGGTAGAGTATTTCCAATTGTTAGAAATGAGCAAGCCAGTGCCCCCACCCCGGCCAACTTGCCTAGGGGTATGAGAGAAAGAGAAATTGTGAGAGAGAGCAGCTGGGGTTGCCGTGTCTTCTGGACGGATCCAGGTCTCAGTCAAGCCCAGGATGCTGAGTGTGGAATGTAAGGAAAATGCAGAAATGAAGTTGGCTTTGTTGACAGCTGACTGGCAATTCCAAAGACCTACAGAGAAAGAAAGAGGTGCAGTGGAAGATGTAGAGATAGTGCGCAGGTTAGCAGGGTTACGTGACCTTCTGCATGTATTTTTAGAGCGAGGTAGAGAGAGAACCGGAATGGTTTGGAAACACATGATAGAGGATAGGAAAGCGTGAGGGAAGATATAAAGGATACTTAAGTGTGCGCTCGGTGTCGTTGCTCGGTCAAAGTCGCGCAGGAAAAAGTCGTCTGTCTTCACACGAGGAGGCTGAACGCTTCCGTGTATGCATAGACCTTATTACAGAGCTTGTGATAGACTTTGAAGTTTTATCCTCTTACTGACATGCATGTGCACTAAAGTAAAATGCTAGGAGAGAAAAAAAACATCACAGAGGAAGAGTAAAACACATGGAAAGAAAAGCACGATGACTGTACAAAGAACTTCTCTAGTTCCAGTAAAGCCATGGAGCAGGAATCAGCTAAGCGCATGTGGGGGAGAGCCATAAGCCGGCATCAGCTGCGCTGCACTGGAGACAGCACTGCATTGGAGGTTGTTGCACTGAATCCTTATCCAGGACATGAAATAACAAAACTAGAATGCATCAATCATGCACACAAACGTATGGGTACAGCTCTAAGAAAACTTAGTGCGCAGGGTAAATTGGGTGGGAAAGGAGCAGGCAATAGCATTACAATAGTCTAACCTTGAGGTCATAAACGCATGAATTAGTATTTCTGCATTTGACGTTGAGAACATAGGTCGCAATTTAGATATGTTTTTGAGATGGAAAAACTGAGTTTTACAGATGCTAGAAACATGGCTTTCAAATGAAAGATTGCTATCAAACAGCACACCTAGGTTCCTAACTGATGAAGAAGAATTGACAGAGCAGCCGTCGAGTGTTAGATAGTGTTCTAGGTTATTACATGTGGGGTTTTTAGGTCTGATAATTAGTTTTTTCAGAATTTAGCAGTAAGAAGTTACTCGTCATCCAGTATTTTATATCGACAATGCATTCCGTTAGTTTCTCAATTTGGTGTTTCACTGGGCCGCGAAGAAATATAGAGCTGAGTATCATCAGCATATCAGTGAAAGCTAACACCATGTCTCCTGAGAATATCTCCCAAGGGTAACATGTAAAGCATGAAAAGTAACGGCCCTAGTACTGAGCCTTGAGGTACTCGTACTGGACTTGTGATCGATAGGATACCTCTTCATTCACTGCTACAAACTGATGGTGTTCAGATAAGTACGATTTGAACCATGCTAATGCACTTCCACTAATGCCAACAAAGTGTTCTAGTCTATTTAAAAGAATGTTGTGGTCGATAGTGTCGAATGCGGTGCTAAGATCCAGTAGAACTAATAAAGAGATACAACCACGATCAGATGATAAGAGCAGGTCATTTGTAACTCTAATGAGAGCAGTCTCAGTACTATGATACGGTCTAAATCCTGACTGGAATTCCTCACAAATATCTTTCTCTAAGAAGGAATATAATTGCGAGGATACTACCTTTTCTAGTATCTTTGACAGAAAAGGGAGATTTGAAATCGGTCTGTAATTAACTAAATCTTTGTGGTCAAGTTGTATTTTTTTTAATGAGAGGCTTAATAACGGCCAATTTGAAGGTTTTGGGGACATATCCTAATGACAGTGATAAATTAATAATAGCCAAAAGAGGATCTATGACTTCTGGAAGCAGCTCTTTTAGTAGTTTAGATGGAATAGGCTCTAACATACATGTTGTTGGTTTAGATGATTTAGCAAGTTTATACAATTCTTCCTCTCCTATAGTAGAGAATGAGTGGAATTGTTCCTCAGGGGATCTATAGTGCACTATCTGATGCGATATTGTAGCTGACGGCTGCATGGCTACAATTTTATGTCTGATAGAATCGATTTTGGAAGTAAAGTAGTTCATAAAGTCATTACTGCTGTGCTTTTGGGAAATGCCAACACCTGTTGATGCTTTATTTTTCATTAATTTAGTGACTGTATTGAATAAATAACGGGGGTTATGTTTGTTTTCTTCTAGAAGAGATGAAAAGTAGTCAGATCTAGCAGTTTTTAATGCTTTTCTGTAGGATAGGGTATTTTCCCGCCAGGCTATACGAAATACCTCTAGTTTTGTTTTCCTCCATCTACGCTCCATTTTCCGGGCTGCTCTCTTTAGGGCTCGAGTGTGCTCATTATACCACGGAGTCAGACTGTTTTCTTTGATCTTCCTTAAGCGTAAAGAAGAACTGTATCTAAAGTGCTAGAAAAGAGAGTGTCCATAGTTTCTGTTACATCATCAAGTTTTTCTGCGCTGTTGGATATGCTGAGGAATTGAGATAAATCAGGAAGATTACTTACAAAACAGTCTTTTGTGGTAGAAGTGATGGTTCTACCATACTTGTAACAAGGAGTAGAATTTATAGCTTTAGCTATATGGAGTTTACACAAGACTAGATAATTATCTGAGATATCATCGCTTTGCTGCAGAATTTCAACACCACTAACATCAATTCCATGTGACAGTATTAAATCTAGAGTATGATTTCAACAATGAGTAGGTCCTGAAACGTGTTGTCTAACCCCAATAGAGTTGAGTGAAGTGAAGTGACATACTGCCAAGTATGGTGACCATACTCGGAATTCGTGCTCTGCATTTAACCCATCCATAGTGCACACACACAGCAGTGAACACACACACACCGTGAACACACACCCGGAGCAGTGGGCAGCCATTTATGCTGCAGCGCCCGGGGAGCAGTTGGGGGTTCGGTGCCTTGCTCAAGGGCACCTCAGTCGTGGTATTGAGGGTTGAGAGCGCTGGACATTCACTCCCCCCACCTACAATCCCTGCCGGCCAGAGACTCGAACCCACAACCTTTGGATTACGAGTCCAACTCTCTAACCATTAGGCAACGACTTCCCCAGTTCAGAATGTCTATGAATGCTGATCCTAATGCATCTTTTTCATTATCGACATTGATATTAAAATCGCCAACAATTAAGACTTTATCTGCAGCCAGTACTAACTCAGATAGAAAATCAGCAAATTCTTTAATAAAGTCTGTGTGGTGCCCTGGTGGCCCGTATACAGTAGCCAGTACAAACATCACAGGGGGTTTATCACTAACACGTGTTTCTCTAGATAATGTTATACGCAGCACCATAACTTCAAACGAGTTATACTTAAAGCCTGCCCTCCGAGAAATACTGAGAATATTGCTATAAATTGTAGCAACACCTCCCCCTTTACCTTTCGGACGTGGCTCATTTTTATAGCAGTAATCTTGCGGGGTGGACTCATTTAAAGTAATGTATTCATCTGGTTTTAGCCATGTTTCTGTCAAAAGAGCAAATCTAGATTATTATCATTGATCAAATCATTTACAAAAAGTGCTTTTGTAGAAAGGGACCTGATATTCAGTAAGCCAAGCTTTATCAATTGTTTCTCTGTATTGTAAACATTTTTTATTTGTTGAACATCAGTTAAATTGTTACTCTTAATTTGGTTAGGACGTTTTCTGTATTTTCTAGTTTGGGGAACAGACACAGTCTCTATAGTGTGATATCTGGGTGAAGGAGTCTCTATGTGCAGAGAATTAACTGACTTCTGTGGCGAGAGGCGGCTAGCAGACGGTCGGTTTAGCCAGTCTGTCTGCTTGGGCCCCAGTTAGTCAAGTACCAACTCTAAGACTATGTGCCATATTTCTAGAGAGAAGAGCGGCACCACCCCAGGAGGGATGAAGACCATCTCTTTTCAACAGGTCAGGTCTTCCCCAAAAACTCGTCTAATTGTCTATAAAGTCTATGTTATTCTGCGAGCACTACTTAGACATCCAGCCATTGAGTGACGACAGTCTGCTATGAATCTCATCACCCGGTAAGCAGGGAGCGGACCAGAGCATATTACAGTGTCTGACATCGTACTTGCAAGTTCACACACCTTTTTAACATTATTTTTAGCGATCTCTGACTGGCGAAGTCATTAGCGCCGACGTGGATAACAATCTTACTGAATTTACGTTTAGCATTAGCCAGCACTTTTAAATTTGCCAAGATGTCAGGCGCACTGGCTCCCGGTAAACAATGGACTATGGTGGCTGGTGTCTCTATTTGCACATTCCGTACAATAGAATCACCAATAACCAGAGCACTTTCATCAGGTTTCTCAGTGGGTGCGTCACTGAGTGGGGAGAACCTGTTTGATGTTCTGATCGGAACGGAAGAGTGATGTTTTGACCCGTGACTAGGCCACCTTACACATGCATTTATCACATGTGAATAACACCCGATGTACTTGTTACATCGTAAAAAGAATGGCATATATGCTAATATTAGAACGTTTCTTTCTTATTCCGAGATCACCGTAGCCACCCAGATCCAGACTGTATCCAGATCAGATGGTGGATCAGCACCTAGAGGTGACCTCTACAGCCAGGACACCTAGATGAGCCCCAGAGACTGACCACCAGTGAGGACCTCGTCACCTAGACAGCCATCGGGACAAGACCACGGGAACCAAATGAGTCCTTTACAAAATCTGACTTTGCTGCAGTTGAAATTGAACTGCTGGTTCATCTGGCCAGAGGAGAACTGGCCCCCCGACTGAGCCTGGTTTCTCCCAAGGTTTTTTTCTCCATTCTGTCACTGATGGAGTTTTGGTTCCTTGCCGCTGTCACCTCTGGCTTGCTTAGTTGGGGATACTTATTTTCCAGCGATATCATCTACATGATTGCACAGATACTAATTACTGAACTGAGCTGAACGATGACATCATTGAATTCAATAATGAAATGCCTTTAACTGACAATTGAGTGTTTAATCTTGTCATTTTACATTATAGACACTATTTTCCTATTCTGATATCGGAAAGTTGCTTTGACACAATCTGTATTATTAAAAGCGCTATATAAATAAAGGTGACTTGACTTGAAAAATAGCCAAGTTAACATGCTGTACAATCTGTACTTCATTCCCCAAATCTTTGAGTGTTTTTTTAAGAATGAAAGCAGCATTTTGAAGGTTGTGTATCTGCTCTGGTAATCCGCAGCAACCTGAAGTATAACAAGAGGTGACCCACGATGGAAACAAGCATCTAGAACTAAAACAAAACAACAGTGGTCCTCCGATGTCATGGGTGTTATTCACTGTAGCGCTGCAGAGAAATTATGTTGCTCTAATGATGCATCGTTCTGTGGAGGTTAGGCAGCAGTGTTGGGGGTAATGCATTACTTTTAAATTTACAAGAAAATATTGGACTTACTTTTCCAACGCAAGTTTTCCAGTTTATTTACAGACACCTCTCCTGTCCCCGTGTTGAGAGAAATCAGGAGTGAGTTACAGGGTGCAGAGACAGATGTACTTCATTAGCAAAAATAAGCTAAAAATATAACTTTGGAGGTTTTATTATTAAAAAACAAATGTGACCCTGGAACACAAAACCAGTCATAAGGGTACATTTATTTTAAATTGAGACTCATAGATCATGTGAAAGCTGAATAAATCCATTGATGTATGGTTTGTTATGATAGGACAATATTTGTCTGAGATACAACTATTTGAAAATCTGGAATCTGAGGGAGCAAAAAAATCTAAATATTGAGAAAATCTCCTTTAAAGTTGTTCAAATGAAGTTCTTAGCAATGCATATTACTAATCAAAAATTAAGTTTTGATATATTTACAGTAGGGAATTTACAAAATATCTTCATGGAACATGATCTTAATATCCTAATGATTTTTGGCATAAAAGAAAAAAAATTATAATTTTGACCCATACAATGTATTGTTGGCTATTGCTACAAATATACTTGTGCTACTGATGACTGCTTTTGTGCTCCAGGGTCACAAATAAGCAAGTCCAGCCCAGGTGATAAAAGTAATGCAAAAGTAACAATGCATTCCTTTCCATAAAAAGAAACCAAGTAAAGCAAACAGTTTTGTTTCTATGGAGGAACACAATATTGTAACGCATTACTTTTAAAAGTAACTTTCCCCAGCACAGTGAGTCATTGTATGGGGAACAAACTCAACTAGCTTTTGGTAAATTTTGCTATTGTTTTTGGAGTCACTAGTGGTACAGAACGATAAATCTAATACGTGGTCATAAAACACTGATAGGTCCATTTTATTTATGAACCAATGAATAAACACACTCAACGATATGCACAGCACTGCAGAGGTTAAATCCATTATTGCTCAGGACTGCTGTAAGGGAAAGGCTCAGGGACGCAGGATTGAGACGTCAGCTCACCTTACACCGCACCCTGATGAACCAGAATCTGCACTATGTCACTCGATCTCTTCACTACACATGTTGGGAGCTACAGGTCCGCTTCAAACCCTGAGATCACTGTAAGCTAGCAGATCTATACCAGGTTATGTTCTCGACGGCACGTCACAGCTCAGCTGACAAAAGCCATTAGTAACATGACTTGCCATAACTTTCACCAGAAATAACTTCATTTAACTGAAAACGAGCTAGAAGATCAAGTATGTTCACAGAAAAGTAGCGCGAATCAGATATACTAGATGCAGTCTTTCGTAGTCCACTGGGACAGGAGAGAGAAGCCAAGGCCTTATCGACAAAGCTCTGGTTATAAATTTCTTTAACATATCGGACAAGCAAGCATATGCTACTTATAGGAATACCGCTGAATATCGCTCGGAGAGGTCAAAGGGCTGTGAAGGTCAAAGGTTTCATCCTCCCCTCATCATAAAGTGCATTATCATCTTCTCCATGGCCATACCATCCAGATGGCAAAGCAGGATAAAGACAGCTGTGTTAAGCATCTTGGGAAAGAAAATTGCCATAGAGCATATTTGATTCATCTTTAAGACATCATATTTCAAAAAGGCAATCATTAGTGTGACTTTTGAGCTGCGCCTTTCTAGTGTAATAGCAGAGATAATGTTACAAAATGAATTATTAGATCACTAGGGTCAGATTTAATGAAGAAGATTTTAAGGAAATCGTCACTGTTTATTGTCTTGAGAAGGGATGCAATGATACCATTTTTTCAGAACCAATCCCGAAAATTCTGAGTATCCGCCGATACCGATACGATACCAGCACATTTCTTTTTAATCAATGTAGAATTTCTATACTTCTGTGTTGACCTGATCATCACTAACATGTGTCCCTGCAGCACAAAAGCAGTCATGAGTAGCACAGGTATATCTGTAGCAATAGACAACAATACATTGTATGGCTCAAAATTATACATTTCTATTTTATGCCAAAAAGATATTAAGTAAAGGTCATGTTCCATGAAGATATTTTGTAAATTTCCTACCATAAATATATCAAAACTTAATTTTTGATTAGTAATATGCATTGCTAAGAACTTCATTTGAACAACTTTAAAGGAGATTTTCTCAATATTTAGATTTTTTTGCTCCCTCAGATTCCAGATTTTCTAATAGTTGTATCTCAGACAAATATTGTCCTATCATAACAAACCATACATCAATGGAAAGATTAATTATTCAGATTTTGAAAACTTTACCCTTATGACTGGTTTTGTGGTCCAGGGTCACATTTGTGTGTTAAACACAATCTACTAATTATAGACAACTTCATTTTAATGAAAAATAACAAATGAAAATAAATCAATCTATGACAAATAAACAAAATACTATTATAAACTAGGTTAGTGGATAATTCAGCAGCAAAAGTTATTCTAGAAATATCATGAGTGCACAATTTTATAAAATCTGAACATTTAGTGAAATAACAGCATTTATTGGGGAACAAATAAAAGTGAATAAGTGTAGGACTAGCCTAAATCTGGTGAAATGTTACACATTGCTCTTTGTATTGTTGTAAAATTAATTGAAAAACAAGAAAATATGTAAAATGCAAAAGCCTCTAAGTGCCACCTGAAATTCTTTTTTTTTTCCAGGCTCCTATGTTTATGTTCAGTTATTTTATTTTAATAGCATTGAAAACAAACTATTAATTGCAATTAAAGTGAAATTACTGAACCTGTACGTAGGAGCCTGATGTAAATGCTTAATTTAGAAGAAAATTTCAAATGGCAGTTAGAGGCTTTTGCATCTGAACTCTTCGTATATGTATATATAAGTATATACTATGAAATTCAGACAAATTTATTTTAAAATGTATAGCACATGGAGGCAGCACTGATTTGGATCGGTCTCGTCTGACCGATAACCGATCTGGCAGAACACGTCTGTATCGGAGCCGATACCGATACTGAGTATCAGATCGATGTATCCCTTGACTTGAGTCTAAAGCCTGTGTGGTTAATAAATTAACTGCTATTAATGAAAGAGGGCATAGTGATAACACTTGTATATGCATTTAACTAGTATCGGCACAAGCTATCTCTACAAATCACAACAATCTGCAGTCAGTCCAGATTGGTGGAGGGTCTCCTGGTGGAGGGTCTGAGCAAAGGAAGTGACCTGGAGGTCATTATTCATGATGACAGCATGAAGGACGTTTGCCTCCTTGTTTGTTTCCATTGCCAGCCGAGTGTGAGCAGAACGCCAGAGAAAAATCTGAACTCGAGTGAAGGGCTAAAGATCTGGGCCCGTATTCATGAAGAATCTTAGCGCTAAGAGTTGCTCCTAGTAACAAAATTCTAAGAAAATTCTTTGAAATGTGGGTGTTTCCTCTTAAAATTAAAGAAAAGATCCTAGTAAAGAAAAAAGTAATTCAGAAAGCATCTTAACCCTTAAAAGAGGTCTTAAGGTCAAAATTGTTAAGAGTACGGACGAGGACTTTTAAGGGGATTAAGAGTTTCTTTAACAGCGGAGAAAATGGACGAAATATGAAGAGGGAGAAGAAATGCATCAGATCCTGCAGGGATCATGTTTGTGACCGATCTTATTAAAGACATGCTAACATCTCCGACACCGCGCTGAAATGCCATAGCGCCAGAAATGGACGTAATCACTACATTAACATAATTGGCAACTGGAAAAATACAGCTATGCAGCAGTGATGATTTGGGTCTGTTACAGCACTTATTAGGCTATGTCTCGGTGCATTTCCTATAAAATACAGCAAGTATGACAGGATGGTAAATAAAAAATAAATAATATATATATACATATATAATGTTTGTGTGTGTGTGTGTGTGTGTGTGTGTGTGTGTGTGTGTGTGTGTGTGTGTGTGTTTGTGTGTGTGTGAGAAAGAGAGAAAGAGCGAGAGGATACTGACTACTAATAAATACAAACACAGGTTTTTAAGTCTCTTTCTCAGATTGCAGGGACACACGTGCTCCTAAAGTGCTGCTCAAACTGTGCATGTAAAAGATATGTCTGTAAACTTCTTTTACAAATGTTTAATACATTTTGTTCAGAGCTCAGCATTATCTAAAACAGTTCTCAGAAAAATGAGAAAGTAATTAATCATGAGTATAGAAAGTGGCGTCTTAAATTACTGCAGTTATTTATTTGAAAGGCTTTATAATAATATTGCAGTGGCTAATGTGGCTTATATAATTAGCATAATTATTTGTTTAATGTTTTTATGTGTGTTTGTATTATTTGTAGAACGGTTCATTTCTATCATATGAACATTACTTTGACACGGTCACTTCTGATAGCACAGCGCTTAATTGTAATGTAGAAAAATGCATTGTGTGTAAAGCTGCTTTATTGTGAAAAACACTATACAAATAAATGTGAATGAACTGAATTTTGAAGAAATGCACACACATTCTATGGAAAAGTGTAAGAAACATCAATGGCTCCATAGCGAGAAGTCTGGAGTCTGTAGGTGATCCAACTGTATATGTACCAATTAAAAAGCAGCATGCATTTAATCAATCAATAAACAAACAAAAAACTTAAACTTAAATATTTAGAAAATCTCATAAGTAATGAGCAATGAAAATAATCATTAGAGCATGTTGCAAAGGATTATGTAAGAAGTAATAGTAAAAATCTCAGTTTAGTGTCAAAGCAGGTAAAAAGATTATAAAAAGAAATCAAATAATTTAGCCTAATCATTTAGCAGACACTTATCAAAAGCGGTTTACAAATGAGGACAACAAAAGCAATCAAACCAACAAAAGAGCAAAAACTATTTAAGTGCTGTGACCCGCTTAGTCTAACGCAGTGCACAGAGCAAGACTTATTTTTATTTATTTTTTTTATAAAAAAAAAATAAAAAAAAGTAGATAGAAAAGAAATATAATAGAGAGGGAGAGAGAGAGTTAGAGGGTTGAGTGTTTTTATAATAAATACAAAGAAAACAAGTAGGTAGAATAAAAATAGAAAAAGAACAACAAAAATTTCCAGAAACTAAAAGCATTTGATTAGACACTTAAATTAGACAGCAGCAATCTCTTTCTGGTATGATTTCATCATTGCTGTTTGAAGTACAGTCCCATTACAAATCAGCCCATATTAATTCTGAATGTTCTATTGCATGTCATGCTTTTGGCTAGTGCAGTTTGTGTTGCCCTTTCTGATGTGTGTCGTTGACAGATCATGAATTGTAATAAAAGACTTCAGAAGACCAGACCACGTTTCAAATAATGCTGGGTTTTCCAAACAGGGTTCTTGGGAAACTGTAGGAGGTTTTTGAGTTGATGAATAAGTATTTGATACGCTGCCGATTTTTCAAGTTTTCCCACTTACAAAGAATGGAGAGATCTGTCATTTTCATCGTAGGTACACCTCAACTGTGAGACAGAATATAAAAAAAAAAAAATCACGTATGATTTTTGAATAATTAATTTCCATTGTATTGCATGAAATAAGTATTTGATCACCTACCAACCAGCAAGAATTCTGGCTCTCACAGACGTGTTAGTTTGTCTTTAAGAAGCCCTCCTATCCTCCACTCATTACCTGTATTAATTGCACCTGTTTGAACTCGTTACCTGTATGAAAGACCTGTTCACACACTCAATCAATCAGACTCCAACCTCTCCACTATGGGCAAGACCAAAGAGCTGTCTAAGGACACTAGGGACAAAATTGTAGACCTGCACAAGGCTGGGATGGGCTACAGGACAATAGGCAAACAGCTTGGTGAGAAGGCAACAACTGTTGGTGCAATTATTAGAAAATGGAAGAAATTCAAGATGACGGTCAATCTCCCTCGGACTGGGGCTCCATGCAAGATCTCGCCTCGTGGAGTATCAATGATCCTGAGAAAGGTGAGGGATCAGCCTAGAACTACACGGGAGGACCTGCTCAATGACCTGAAGAGAGCTGGGACCACAGTCTCAACGGTTACCATTAGTAACACACTACACCGTCATGGATTAAAATCCTGCAGCGCTGCTCAAGCCAGCACATGTCCAGGCCCGTCTGAAGTTTGCCAAAGACCATCTGGATGATCCAGAGGAGGCATGGGAGAAGGTCATGTGGTCAGATGAGACCAAAATAGAACTTTTTGGTATAAACTCCACTTGCCGTGTTTGGAGGAAGAAGGATGAACACCATCCCAACCGTGAAGCATGGGGGTGGAAACATCATGCTTTGGGGGTGCTTTTCTGCAAAGGGGACAGGACGACTGCACTGTATTGAGGGGAGGATGGATGGGGCCATGTATCGTGAGATTTTGGGCAACAACCTCCTTCCCTCAGTAAGAGCATTGAAGATGGGTCGTGGCTGGGTCTTCCAGCATGACAATGACCCCAAACACACAGCAAGGGCAACTAAGGAGTGGCTCCGTAAGAAGCATGTCAAGGCCCTGGAGTGGCCAGTCTCCAGACCTGAACCCAATAGAACATCTATGGAGGGAGCTGAAACTCTGTGTTGCCCAGCGACAGCCCCAAAACCTGAAAGATCTGGGCCCGTATTCATGAAGAATTTTAATGCAAAAAGTAGCTCCTAGTGACAAAATTCTAAGAAAATTCTTAGAAATGTGGGCGTTTACTCTTAAAATTAAAGAAAAAAATCCTAGTAAAGAAAAAAGTAATTCAGAAAGCATCTTAACCCTTAAAAGAGGTCTTAAGGTCAAACTTGTTAGGAGTATGGACGAGGACTTTTAAGGGGCTTAAGAGTTTCTTTAACAGCGGAGAAAATGGACGAAAATGAAGAGGGAGAAGAAATGTGTTGCACACAATGTACGACAGTGAGTTAATAAGACACTACACATTAGTTCGTGCAGGGATCATGTTTGTGACTGATCTTATTAGAGACATGCTAACATCTCAGACACCGCGCAGAATTGCCATAGCGCCAGAAATGGACGTAATCACTACATTAAAATATTTGGCAACTGGAAAAATGCAACTATGCAGCAGTGATGATTTGGGTCTGTTACAGCACTTATTAGGCTTATATGTCTCTGTTCATTTCCTATAAAACACAGTAAATATTCAGGGCCGGCGCAAAGGCGCCCAAACGAGTTACTGTGCCCCCCCCACTTTCCATCCTCTCCCCTCCTTGCTGAACGCGATCGATTTTGAAAGTGAAAGTACCGATACAAAGCGAGCGTCAGCAACTGTACGAGATCACAGATTACAGCCCCCCCCAGCCCCCCGACACACACACACAACGTGATTTGTGCCCCCCCCCCCCAGACATTTAAATGCCCCCCGATGGAGGTGCCCTGGCGCCGGCTCTGTAAGTATGACAGCATGGTAAATAAAAAATAAAGAATATATATACATATATAATGTGTGTGTGTGTGTGTGTGAGAAAGAGCGAGAGGAAAAATTCCGCCTGTAATTTCAAAGTGAAGGCTTATAATATACCCTACTCTTAAAAGCGCTCTTATTTCCTTCTTGACAACCAACCAATCACAGTCTTCAAAAGATTGTGTCATACATAGCAACGGGGTCAACCCCGCCTCCTCACTAAGATGAAAGTTTGTCTTTTCCTTACTCAGAGTTGCTCTCAGATCGGTCCCGAATCGCTCTTAAGCTAAGACTCCTACGTAAAAGTTTTTAAGCTAAATTAAGAGTTTTCTGAGAGGATTCTTAGAATCTTTATGAATACAGGCCCTGGAGAAGGCCTGTATGGAGGAGTGGACCAAAATCCCTGCTGCAGTGTGTGCAAACCTGCTCAAGAACTACAGGAAACCTCTGACTGCTGTGATTGTAAACAGGTTTCTGTACCAAATATTAAGTTCTATTTTTCTATTGTATCAAATACTTATTTCATGCAATAAAATGGAAATTAATTATTCAAAAATCATACAATGTGATTTTCTGGATTTGTTTATATATTCTGTCTCTCACAGTTGAGATGTACCTACGATGAAAATTACAGATCTCTCCATTCTTTGTAAGTGAGAAAACTTGAAAAAAATGGCAGTGTATCAAATACCCCACTGTGCATCTCAAATAATTAGAATATCGTGAAAAAGTATTTTTTTTTTCTTGTAACTTATTTCAAAAAGTGAAACTTTCATATATTTTAGATTCGTTACATGTAAAGTAAAACATCTGAAGTGTTTTTTTTTTTTTCAAGAGCTTACAGCTCATGAAAGTCAAAAATCAGTTTCTCAAAATATTAGAATATTTAAATTTGAGTTTCAATTAATGACCATCTCTACAGTATAAATTCTGGGTATCTCTTATTCTTTGAAACCACAATAATAGAGAAGACTGCTGACTTGGCAATGATCCAGAAGATGAACATTGACGCCCTCCACAAAGAGTGTAAGTCACAGAGGGTCATTACTGAAAGCTGTGGCTGTTCACAGAGTGCTGTATCAAAGCATATTAAATGCAAAGTTGATTGGAAGGAAGAATTTGGGTAGGAAAAGGTGCACAAGCAACAGGGATGACTGCAAGCTTGAGAATACTGTCAAGCAAAGCTGATTCAAACACTTGTGAGAGCTTCACGAGGAGTGGACTGAAGCTGGAGTCAGTGCATCAAGAGTCTCCACGCTCAGACGTCTTCAGGAAAAGAGCTACCAAGCCACTTCTGAACCAGAGACAACGTCAGAAGCGTCTTACCTGGGCTGTGGAGAAAAATAATTGGACTGTTGCTCAGTGGTCCAAAGTCCTCTTTTCAGATGAAAGTCAATTTTGCATTTCATTTGGAAATCAAGGTCCCAGAGTCTGGAGGAAGAGTGGAGAGGCACAGAATCCATGTTGCTTGAAGTCCAGTGTGAAGTTTCCACAGTCAGAGATGATTTGGGCTGCATGTCATCTGCTGGTGTTGGTCCACTGTGTTTTCTGAAGTCCACAGTCAACGCAGCCATCTACCAGGAGATTTTAGAGCACTTCATGCTTCCTTCTGCTGACAAGCTTTATGGAGATGCTGATTTCATTTTCCAGCAGGACTTGGCACCTGCCCACACTGCCAAAGGTACCAAAAGCTGGTTCAATGACCATGGTGTTACTGTGCTTGATTGGCCAGCAAACTCTCCTGGTATTGTCAAGAGGAAGATGAGAGACACCAGACCCAACAATGCAGATGACCCGAAGGCCGCTATCAAAGCAACCTGGGCTTCCATTACACCTGAGCAGTGCCACAGGCTGATCACCTCCACGCCACGCCGCATTGATGCAGTAATTCATGCAAAAGGAGGCCCAACCAACTATTGAGTGCATAGAAATGAACATACTTTTCAGAAGCCTGACATTTCTGTTTAAAATATCCTTTTTTATTGATCTTATGTAATATTCTAATTTTCTGAGACACTGAATTTTGGGTTTTCATTAAGCTATAATCATCAAAATGAAGGCTTGAAATATTTCACTCTGTGTAATGAATCTATATAATATATGGGTTTCACTTTTTGAAATGAGTGACAAAAAATAAAGATTACATTTTTTGAGATGTACCTGTAATGAAAAAACATAAAAGTGTAAAATAAAAATAAATAAATAGGGCTGCACAGTTTAATCAAATTAAAAATTATTAATATTTATTAACTTGCGAAGGCTGCAAAGGGATAGTTCAGGTAAAAATGAAAATTCTGTCATCATTTACTCACCTTCATGTTGGTTTCTCAGCAAGCAAACAGTTTCTTGCAACTGTTTGGTTACAAACATTCTTAAAAATATCTTCTTTTGTGTTCAGCAGAAGAAAGAAACTCAGATTTGGAACAACATGAGGGTGAGTAAATGACCAAATTTTCGTTTTTGGCTGCACTATCCCTTTAAAGGTCACTTGCACCAAAGACCATTACTGTAACCATAACAATAACATTTTATAATCTTTCTAATTCTGTGAGAATAGGGATGATCACACCACATCTATAACGATAACACAGCGGAACGATATCATTGAAATCACTTTCAGAATGATTGTTTTTCCAGCTGATGAACAATAAAAACATTGACAGCCAATCACAATCCATTCTGCTTTAAAGAGCTCAAGCATTTAAAGCGGCAGATGACAAGCCTGTAGCACACGCTTGTAATAAACGCTATCACGCGATGATGTAGGTGCTAATATAGTCATTGTTCTTGGTCTTGAACAGCTAGGGCTTTAGTCTAATGCACTTTGTATTTCAGAGTGAATATGAAAATAAATTTACAAATACAAAAGCATACGACTGTCCCATTATTCTGGCCAGAGCTCTCAAAGTCCTCAGTGACAATACTGATTTTGCTGCAACTCATCACAAGCGTCTTGTCCACTGTACATAATTTCATTACGCTTCTCCAAATTTGGGCCACTGTCTCCCTGCACTGGCTAGACGTCTAATTAACATTCTAAACACTAAGAACGAGGAACAGGCCCTCATTCAGTCAATAGCCAACAGGAGGAATGTGTCCACATCTTTGGCCTGTTCTGTATGATAACATCAGTCTCGGAGCAGACACCGCCGTGGGCCACAAGACAGACGTTTATGGACGTCTATCTGCTCAACTGATCAACACGAAAGCCTCTGAGACCAACCAACCTGTTTATCCCCCTACAGCGGGAGACGCGAGCCCTGCATTTCAACCGGTGTAAATCAAGCCTATCAGTGGCAGAGAACATTACCTCAGGTACTTTGAGAAAGGCCTCGATCAGGTGCTCCGATTGAGATCTCGCAGGCGGCAGTGCAGGAAAGTCTGAAAGGCTTTTAATGTAACCGTGTTTTCGGCTTTTCTACAAGGTGTCGGCAACATTGTCAGTGCACACTGCATATGCACATATTCACACATCATAACTGACTGCAGACATTTTCATTTATCATTTTTTGATAAATAGCAGACTGCTGGATTCTTTAGAGGCATGGGGTGTATTACGCTGAAATGTTTAAATACAATATTATCTGAAATTGAACTACTAACAGTGTTGTTATTGTTAATTAAAGTTAATAGAAATAGCTATAGCTAATAGTTTTTGGTCATTGAAATATAACTGAAATAAAATGTAAATAATAGATAACTATAAACTTAAAAAACAAACAAAAAAACATTAAATTAGGAATGTTGCAATTGACAAAAAAACAAAAAATTAAAACTGTATATAAATATAAAAAAATGACAAAAATGCATAAGCAAATCAATAAAACTTAAATTAAAAAACAATAATAAAAGCTAACTCAATATGAATAAATACTATTGTAGTATACAAATAATCCAAAATGATAATAATTACTAAGTGTCCCTATACACTGCAAAAGAAATAAAAGATTCTAATGCTAATTTAAGAGTTTGTGCTGCCTTCAAATGTCCAGTTTAATCAATCTTACATGTGCAGTTGAGTTAAAATAAGAATTTAACAGTTTGGATATTTGATCTCAGTTAAAGTTAAAGCAGCGTCAAATTTATTCTAACGCTAAACTTTAAGATGATAGTTAATTAGAAGTCATTTAACAGGCTACTTACATCAGAGTAACAAGCATAAGGATAGATTCTGCTAAATGCCGATATTAAAGCCATTTATTGTGTTTCAACTTTAAAAAGCGAAAGACACTAGGTGTGCTTGTGTTGAAACTCTTATGGTATGGATCTGCGTTATGCTCATTTCTATGCCACATCCTTCAGATCAGAGCAATAAGCAGCTATTCTTAATGGTTATGTAATAAAGTCTTTCACGCGTTTTGTTGACCTGACAGCTTCCCATGATAGGCCTGTAGGTGGCACTTGGGCTTCATTTAACCAACTATGATCATTTAATCAAACCTCTGCAGTGCGTAAATAAGAGACAAATGAATACTACTCACAATGAACGCATCCTCCGGTGCTCAGTGGTTTCTCTCATGCTCTGTAGTCCATCACCAAACAGGTTTTTCAGCACGAGATTCGATTTGTTCAATGAGATCCAGATCTTCATGAACTGTGAAGAACCATATGCCTCGTCTTTTTAACCATTTCACGTTTGTTTAAAAAGAAAAAACTGCAAACAGACAGTGGCTATTGTCGTTTTCAACCGATTTATAAGAGGACCGGGAGAGCCACTTTATAAGCCTTTATCTTGGCGAAATTGATTACCGGAAGTGCTCGTTGAAGCAGTGCATCTTTACTTCCGTTTTACCATGTTCTACCGGCGACTGCTTGGGAAAATGCACGAACAACTTGAAATATAAAAGGTGTAGGATAAGAGTTAAGACTAATAATAATAATAATAATATTTACAGCCGGGTTCTTTTGCTAACATTATCAATTCACATCTTGTATCTGCTTTAGATGGCAAGTTTGTTCTGCAATAAATCTTTTCACATTGCATGGCAAGTTTCACATCCATAAGTGCAAGTGGTCTAAAAAGAAACCCAGTATTACCCAGTTCAACAATAAAATGGCTTTAATTTGAAATAATTCAAGAAGGACTACCAGAAAGCCGTGGACATCTACAATTACTTAATTTCTCTGGCTCTGGATTCAGCCAATCAGTGCATTAACAAGCACTCTAGCCGTTTGGTTTAAAAGCGTCAAGTATTGAATATGCACTTGTAAATGTACTGTATCAGCCTGGGGTGCATTTTCCAAAAGCAACTATGGTCGCAAGTTCCGTCGTTACCAATAGAGTTCAATGGAACTTACAACCATAGTTAGCTAACGATGCTTTTGGGAAACGCACCCCTGGTCAGAATGCTCAGACAAACAGATGAATGTTTTGAGTGCATTCACCAAATAGCTTGCTATAGTTGACCCTGCATATCTCATTCACTCTTTGAATGACCAACACAAGTGAAACGCCCTCCGACTGAAAGTAGCCTTTGGTGTACACACACACACACACACACACACCAGAGAATTTGTGAGGGCCACTTAAATGTTTCTGATCCGTCATCTCTCACACATGCACTCTCTTCTATGATGGGCCGTCTTTGTAAACCCCTCCTGGATGGTCCACTCTCACAAAAAATGAGATGTGTTCTCCAGGGAGTGAGACTAATGAAATCAGGCGACCGGGGCCGGGGCCCGAGACGCGCTCTCAGAGAATGAGGCCCTTTTGGCAGCCTGTGGCGCTTTTAGCTGGAGCAGCAGATTTCTTTGAGGCCGAGGCACCTCTACAGAGGGCTCTGTGCATTAACAATACTGTAGCTCAAGCACATTACTGCTGCTGTCCACCACCAGGATTGTTCTCCCTTGTTAATATTTTGCCCTAACAGTGCTTTTGATTTTATTTTCATTTTTCTGCTCCTTGTCCAGAATCAGATTAGGATCGATTGCCGCGCAAGAGTACGGCACGCTGTCGGACAGCGTCGGCCCTCCATTGAGAGTATTCAGGCGACTAAATAGAATTGTTTGCCCTTAGATGTCAAATTTCCTCAGAGACGAGAATGTCAATACCAATTAGATTGTCTGCAGCCGTGGCTCAAAGGCCCCCTGCGCTTTTTTATGTTTGTCCACGAGAGTGGTGGGCTGCAAAATAAGCCGTCTCGCTCGCAATTCAGTTTCACGACAGCATTACGCTAACTCTATTAGCCCAGGGGTGTGGCTCCGGGGACGCTGGGTGGACGATGTTCTTTTACTCGGTCGCTTGGCATCCGACGAAAGGTCAGAGCCTGCTGAAGTGGGCAGAAAGTGAATTAATGAACAAACGTATTTAGGAAGTGAGCAGTCTGAGTGTGGTCTGTCTCCGTCGGCAGCAGTGTTCTGATGTGATAACATGACGAACACGTTTAGCAGCTGCGCACCAGGTGTCGCAAATCCCCTCAAAGGATTAGTTTACCCAAAAAAATTAAAATTCTGTCATTAATTACTCACCCTCATGTCGTTCCAAACCCTTAGACCTTCGTTTATCTTCAGAACACAAATTAAGATATTTCTGATGAAATCCGAGAGCTCCCTGACGCTGCATAGACAGCAACACAACTCAAATGTTCCCAGGTCCAGAAACGTAGCGAGGATATCGGTAAAACAGTCCATGTGACATCAGTGGTTCAACTTCAATTTGGCGAAGCTACGAGAATACTATTTGTGTGCAAAGAAAACAAAAATAACATTATTTATTGAACAGTTCTTCTCCCCGAGTTGACGTCTTCTGTCATTTTGGAGAGTACCATAATGCATGCATGTGCTTTTCCCAGGACGTAATCAACATAATCAGCACTGTTCACGTTCAGGAGAAAGCGCATGCATGCGTTGTGCTACTCTCCAAAATGACAGAAGAAATCATATAAGGTTATTTTGTCATTAATAAACAGACTGATAGCCTCTCCCCCTTTGCAGCGTAATTAAACCTGTGGCAGTTGAGTGCATGAAGTGTTCTACATTCCACACTTCGTTTTTTTGGTTATTTAAGTGCATCATCCGTGTTTTTAAAGTGTGGAGTTTTCAGTGTGAACACACTACTCGCACTATTTATACTACAGAACATCATAGAATAGTGCACAAGTACGCATTTCGGATGCACCTTTCCAGTTTTATGGAACTGACATGCAGGTAAATAATTAAAATATTTAATATTTAAGTGTTTATTATTTTGATTGCTTTTATTTTATTTAAAATTTGTCAGTAACTTAAATTTGACGTTTTTACAATGTATTTTTTTCGAGGAACTCGGTGAGCCCCAATACTTCATGATGGAGTGGAATATATATATTTTTTATGAGTTAGGCCCAAAGTAAGCAAAAAGTAGTCTGAATACATTACTTATTACGTTACGTACTAGATTACGTTACAATTTTTATGTCTTGTAATTTGTAATCAGTAAAGGACTACAATTTGTAAGTTATCTACCCAGCACTGTCACTGAAGTGGTCAAAATTATGGGACAGATTTATTTATTTTTTTTATGTTATTTACATTTTTTTCATGAAATAAAGGCTGTTTTAGTGTATTCATGCCACTGGTTAGTTTGGTTTTTGGTTTTTGCTCATTTAGCAAAGTCGAAAATCTTTGAGAAGTTAAGGGGAAGCATTGTGGAAAAGGTCTGTTCTGAATCCCATCTTGCCAGCTACACTGCAATAAATGGCAAAAACAGCCTGCGCACTATGCAGATGAAAAAAGACAACAGAATATCAATAGTGATCAACACTTAGTAAATCTTGCATTTTCTCATCTTAATAGAATGTGGGCCTTTTTGCAACTTTCCGCCTATTTACTGCATTTGGCAGATACTTCATGCAAAGTGACTGACATTGCATTTAAGAGCATGTACATTTACATTGTATCAGTTGTTACTTCCTCTGGGAATCAAACCCATGACCCTGGCGTTGTGAGTGCCGTGCTCTACTGTTTGAGCTTCGGGAATCATATACGTTATCATAGCTTACGTATCTGGACTCTTTGGACTTGTCAAGCAAAGTGAGTTGTTTTGATCATTTCTTCTGGTACATTGCACTTAAATCCATTCCAGGAAGAAAACAGAATTAGCCTATCTTTACTGCCACACCTGTGAAGGCCTGGCAAAGCACAGTTTCACTGCTTCACATCTGCATCAAAGTCCTTCGCGACAGCGCTGGTGAGCAGCCAAGAACAACAGCTTTCAATGCCATCCTGTGAATCACGTTATTAGATTGATCTCAGCTCAGCAATTAAAAGGATGTCAACTGTGAATATTTAAAGTGGTTTATTCATCTTGGAGATATAGAAAGCCAGAGAGCAAGAGACAGGCATGAGGTCAATATTTTGGCCTGATCATTTAAGAGCTCTAATCACAACAAATCCAATTGCGCTGTCATAGACTGCCGTGTGCTCTTTGCTTAAGACTTGACAAATTGATCATTTGCTCAATAATCTTTAAAGTCAGAGAAGCCCAAGGCAGAACTAGCTATAACAGAGTGCACATCACTTCCATTGGGCTTTAGTATATTGTAAAGATGCCGTGCCTCGCTGATTTACTGTAGACAGGCACTTTTTTTCTTTGTTGTTGACACATTTATTTTGTTAGTCCTCAGCCTGCTGAATCAGAAGATCATGTGACTCTTAGAGGTATTGCTTTCGACCGCTAAGGGGGGCATTAATTGATAAAGAAACCTTTTTAACTTGCTTATTTATTAACAGAATGAATGTTGATTGACAGATATTACATAGGGGCTAATATCTGCGATTTGGGTCACTGGAGTTTATTGACAAATATGATACATGTATTTCAAACATTTAGCAATCATGTACCCTTTGGTTGTATAAGCATATATATATAATATATTCTGGGGTTAGTAAGATTTTTTGTTGCTTTTTCAAAGTCTCTTTTGCTCACCAAGACTGCATTCATTTGATCAAAAATACAGTAAAATAGAGAAATATAATTTTTTTTAATTTTCAGCATCATTACTCCAGTCTTCAGTGTCACATGATCTTCAGAAATCATTATAATATACTGATTTACTGCTCAACAAACATTTATACAGTTGTGCTGCACAATATATTTTGTGGAAACTGTAATGCATTTTATTTTTCAGGAGTCACAGATGAATAGAAAGTTCAAAAGAACAGTATTTATGTGAAATGGAAATCTTTTGTAACATTAGAACTGTCTTTACTGTCACTTTTAATAGACGTAGTCATCATTAATCCTAACAAAATTATTTAAGATCAATTTAAAACAAAGCACTAAACTAAACTGAAGTGTGTCATAAATTAACAGTGTACTAAGATTTCTTTGGTGCATGGGAAAGTATAAAAGCATAACTCAAATCACATATTTTAGTGCTGAACTTATCCCTCGGTTAAAGCAGATCGGTTTATTTGTTGTATCTGCTGACTGCTAATTGATTTCAATCTGTTGGATTAAACGCACAGCCGTTTTTCAACTCAGTCTTTAGTAAATTATTCTAAGCAAAGTAAACCATTTCTTTGAAGCAGCTTGACTTGTCTGTCCTGGAACATGGAGCATCAACTGCTGCAGCCTAAAAACACAGAAGTCCAGATGTTTGCTGTCCAGAGACGTGGAGTCTGTGTCTGTGCATTAATGAAGCTGGACATTCATATCTGAATCTGATAGAGACCACATGCTGCATGATGAGATACGGCACATCTAACATTCACCCAGTCACATCTGGACGTAATAGCGTGATGATGTTGCCACCTTCAACAGATGAGCGATTTAAGAGCAGTTACTGCTGAAGGGAAAGCAAACCCTGAGGCACTGATCAGATAGTTCAAGGTTTACCAATGCCGCAATGTTCACTATTGAAACCATAAAAAGCACTGCTCTGGAGTGAAGGATTGCATGCAAATTATGCAATCATTTGCCAAATGGAATGTAAGTATTTGTGACTGATAGTTTTGCTTGGACGGCTGATTAATAATGCACTCCCGTCTTTGGCAATTACTCAAAAGAAAAAGACAATTTAAAGAGATATAGAGTGAGTCTTCTTGGTGCATTCATTCTCTAATTGTCCTCAACAAATGGAGCAAACACTGCGTCTTCACAAACAACCAGAGTAATTCTAGCTGTAATCAAGCAAAGGAAATGGTGCAACGTTTTATCAGGAGATGAAGAGTTTGTTCAAACGTACACTAAAAGCACAGCACTGCATCTTCAAACAAACAAACACCTGCAAAGAGCCTTTTAAGAATACAATGTGTCTGCTTTCTTTCTTTCTTTCTTGAAATAGCAGCATCTTTTGAGGGTAGAAGGGTCTGTAATGGTAAATAAACCTGAAATGAGCTTCAAGAATAACATTTTTCACCAGATGGCCCATATTAGAGTAACAAAGACTAATGAAATTGTTTGCGTGCAATTTGAGTGAAGGCTGAGTGAAAACTTTTTTTAAATCAAAAGTGCCGCTAAACATTTTTAATAGTTTTTAGTTGCCTCACCCTCAGCTACTGTATTTGAATCAGCTCTCAGAATAAACCCACGTATGTCTGAGGAAAGAGAGAGAGAGAAACACGGCCTTAATCATATCCGTGGTCTGCACATGTATCTCAGAAGAAGCAAATCTGATTTGATCCAACAGTTGAGCACACAGACGCAGGAGGGAGGGAAGCTGGAATTAAATGGAAATAATGTAAAGACTTGGAATGCTTCAGTTTAAACTAGCCATGAACTTATGAACCTCATCTCCACCTGACAAAATCTGTTTCCCCCCCGACATATTACATAAAGAGCTTGTTGCAAATCACACAAGAATGCAACAGATCGGAGCTGTCCGCCTGCGGGCTTTGCAAACTGCATGTTGTGTCTCTGTGCGACCATAGAATGGGAATATTTCAGATCAGTTATGCAGGAATTTGAATATTCTACCCTGTAAAAATGGACTGAAGACTGCTCCTATAAAAACCTGTTCAGTAAGTTGCCTATACTGTATGTTGAAAACTGACATTGCATGTAATTTTAGTTTTTGGAACACAAGTCACAAGCAGTCACATTATGGTTTACAGTGGAAACATTTAACTTCACATTCCCAGAATTCCCTGTGTGACAGCTCACATTTAATGGTTTTCATTGAAATAACTTTGTTTCTTAGGTTGTTGTTTTGTTCAGTTACTGAGTGTTTTTTTTTTTTAAGTAAAAAAAAAAAAAGGTGAAGTGACATACGGCCAAGTATGGTGACCCATACTCGGAATTCGTGCTCTGCATTTAACCCATCCAACGTGCACACACACAGCAGTGAACACACACACACACCGTGAACACACACACACACAGCAGTGAACACACACACACCGTGAACACACACACAGCAGTGAACACACACACAGCAGAGAACACACACACACCGTGAACACACACAGCAGTGAACACACACACACACCGTGAACACACACACACACAGCAGTGAACACACACACACCGTGAACACACACACAGCAGTGAACACACACACAGCAGAGAACACACACACACCGTGAACACACACACAGCAGTGAACACACACACACACACACAGCAGTGAACACACACACACACACACCGTGAACACACACACAGCAGTGAACACACACACACCGTGAACACACACCCGGAGCAGTGGGCAGCATTTATGCTGCGGCGCCCGGGGAGCAGTTGGGGGTTCGGTGTCTTGCTCAAGGGCACCTCAGTCGTGGTATTGAGGGTGGAGAGAGCGCTGGACATTCACTACCCCCACCTACAATCCCTGCCGGCCGGGGACTCGAACCCACAACCTTTGGATTACGAGTCCAACTCTCTAACCATTAGGCCACGACTTCCCCGTCTATTACAACTAGTACATTAGTAACACTAGTACATTAGTGTTTTATGTTACAGTGTATGTTGTTACAGTAACAGTGCCGTGTGTTGCCATAATGCTGTCTTGTATTTGTGTGAATGATACATCTGTATATTAGTATATATTTCAGCTTGTGGAAAAACTGCTTTGAATGTCTTTCTCATCACCTCCTATGCGTTTCGATTCTTTTCAGTGTAATATAAAGGTTCAAAACACGTTTTGTTATTTTAGTTGGTATTGCTTCATAACATATGTGACCCTGCAGCACAAAAGCAGTCATCAGTAACACAGGTATATTTGTAGCAATAGCCAACAATACATTGTATGGGTCAAAATTATACATTTCTCTTTTATGACAAAAATCATTAGGATATTAAGATCATGTTCCATGAAGATATTTTGTAAATTTCCTACTGTAAATATATCAAAATATAATTTTTGATTAGTAATATGTATTGCTAAGAACTTAATTTGAACAACTTTAAAGGAGATTTTCTCAATATTTAGTTTTTTTTTTTTGCCCCCTATGATTCCAGATTTTCAAATATTGTCCTATCATAAAAAACCATACATCAATGGAAAGCTTATTTATTCAGCTTTCATTTAAAAAATTTACCCTTATGACTGGTTTTGTGCTCCAGGGTCACATATATGCTTTTTCACTGTAAATCTGTAAAACCTAAAATGTTGTTTTTATGGAAAAACAATGTCTGCTTGTTTTACTGTAAATGTTTTACAGTGTGCAGTGTCTAGTGTAGGCATGTTCAGTGGTTGAAAACAGTGTTCTCCAGTGTCCCTTATAGACTGTTTAGGCAAATGCACAGTCAACTTCATTCACAGAGCCAATCTGCAATACATTTGAGTAAGGGTGACTGCTCATGGATGTATTCTGTTTAGCTGAGTTGAGTTTGACAGCCTTTAGTCTGTTTCTATTTCTGCATTCCATCCAGCAGGAGCAGCAGCATCGATGAACCAAAGCTGCTTCTCTCTGAGAAAAAGCCCTTTTCCAGCCATCTGCTCTGTGTGTGTGTGTGTGTGTGTGTGTGTGTGTGTGTGTGTGTGTGTGTGTGTGTTGGCCACTGACACACAACATCATATTTCTCCACCTCAAAGGACCAAAGCTTGACATGCTCCAATCCACAGTGTGATAAATGCATGTGTGAGTTTGCAGACAGTCTCCAATCGTATACAGTGCAGTAGCACTTGTTTTATGGAAAGCGAGAGGCCTTGGTGTCTCTTTTTTTATTGGTCTGTTTCCTGCTGCACTGGAGGGTGCAGTGGCAGCCCGGTCTGCTCATTGATCTTTCATCAGGTCATAGAGCGGACTGGAGGCAAGGAGCGGTTGGCTTTTTTATGGCAGCTTGCTGGAGCCTGCCTATGATTGTTCCCAGTTTCCTCAGATTGTTTTGCTTTTGGTGAAGGTACAGCGCCTCTCGCACTTCGAAGGTAAAGCAGAGGACTCCTGACATTTTACGGAGCACGTAGCAGCTTTACACTGTCGGTAGGTGGACAATGGCATCTGGATTATTTGTGCACGAGTGTGTGTGGATGGGTGGGCATGCCCGGATTGGTTTCTAAAAACCGAGTGAAAAGTGTCAAAACAAACAAGGCCTAGTTAAGATTCAAACACACCGCTGAGTTGAAGAGGCCATGAGAATATGTGTGTGTTCTGTGCAGTGCTGGGAAGATGACTTTGAAATTGTAGCCCATTAAAATTACATGAAAAAAAGATTGTAGTTAGTAATGTCATGTAGTGGATTACACATTTTAAGCAATCTAATCTGACTACCTTTTGATTCATTTTGGATTCCTTTTGGCCTAATTCATTAATCATGATTCAGGATTATTTTGTACCACATTAATATAAAACAGAAAGAGAAAGAAATATGCTTTATTCTCTGCTATTAAGAACATAAAACTGGGGTTAGTGAATTAATGAAAAGCTAATAATAAATTACATTTAAAAAAAGTAAAATGAGTAAAATGAAGTTTCTTTAAAATAAAAACATTAAAAAAAACACTTACTATAAAAAGTTAGTGATGTTTTATTTGTTTACCTGCATGTCAGTGTAATGAGAAATGGAAAAGAGAGAAAAAAAAGAATGAATTAAATTGGGAATAATTTATTGTCTGAATATGTAATCACTAAAACATAACTGTAGTCTGATTATTTGCAGTGTAATATAATCTAATTACAAGTACTTCGTTTTTTTGAATGTGATTACATAATCTAAATCGTGTAATCAGACAATCAGACAAAGGATTGTGCTTGTGCAAAGGCTGCCAGCTAATCTGGACACACTGATTCCTAATATTGCAGTGTGACTGGTTGCTGCTTACCGTCTCAGGGGTAGACTGCTAAAGACGGGAAAGAAGCCTCACTCTAGACCATCAGATCAATTTTCACTGAACCCTGAATATTTCATGCAGCAAGTCTTACAGTAGAAACCCAGATGGGCTATTGAAATGGAAAAGCTACATGTCCATAACTCACACCCCTCCTTTCACCCAAAGGGACAAGCTTCAAGAATGATGTCTGGATCATGTTTCTGGTCACACCAGCCATGTGGTTTATGTAACCTCGTGGCACTGAGAAGCCGCTGCGCACAGCAGCAGTAAATTCAGATATGTGATTGCTACGCTATTATGGTTATGATGCAAAGAGTTATTATAACAAATCTCAGTGTTCGAGAGTGTATGGAGGATGGTCTTATGATCCCAAAAGAGCGCGGGAAGTCTGACTGCATATCTCGCCAGAATTCAACTTCTCGGTGTCATTGATCCATATGTTTATATATTGATCCGATTTAAAGCAAAAACAAACATTTTTAGCATTTGTACGTAGGTACGTATTTTATTATATTAATTGCATTCAATTGTATTCATATTGTATAAAGTTATTTATTCATGAATGATAGGGGGACAGCAGCATTTCAATTAAACAATGAAAATATTACACATTAAATAAAAATAAATATCAAATATCGTAAGTAATTTTGAGAATTTCACCAAAGCTCGGTGTTGCACATGCTGCTGTGTTTGAGAGAATGAATGGATGCATGCATAATTTGCGATTTAATTTACTAATGCGAATATAAACGTAAAGTCCGATGAAATCTGAAGTTAGAGTTGATATAAATCAATCTTATTTTGCTGGTCATCCGTTCAGAACCGGTCTCAAGCATGCAGGCCTAGACAATAAAGCAAAATTGATATTCATATTACAAACGCATAAAAGCTGTTTAATAGCTGAGAGCAACCTGTTGATATTCCTGATTGAGAGCATCCGTGGAGAGGAGGGGACACTGCTCACGGCGTCATTTCCACTCATCAGATGCACATAAAAAACTAGAGATTTAAAAAAAAAACAATTTATAATCACAGTTTAGACTACTGAGTGAATGTATGATAAATCTCTATAGATACAGCATATTTTATTAAGTTTATATCACAAAGAAAGCGAAATGTTGCGTTGAATTCAGCTTTAATAGACTTAAAACTTAAAGGTCTGCGCAAAGAAAAGAGTGTTTAAAAATAAGTGGCCTAATTAAATAATTAATTATTTAAATAGGATGTTATTACATCAAAACTATGTTCTCTAAAGTGAAAATGTGTGTGTGTGTGTGTGTGTGTGTGTGTGTGCGTGTGTGTGTGTGCGTGAGTGTGTGCGTGTCGTTTATTGAACCATAACTTCAATATATTTAAACTTCCTCATTTTTTCACAGCTAACCAAACTGTATTTTATGAAAGTGCATAAATAATGGTTAATAATCCGGATTTAGGGTGAAGTATAGCTCACGGGTTCCAGACAACCTGGCTCCAGCAGTCTAATCTATGGGCTGAGGGCTGTCTGTTCTGCAACGAGACAGGTGTAAATCTCTTTGACAATCTTTGCTTTTTGATTGTAAGAGTCATATCTGCAGGGTAGGGAATGGATCTGAAATGGATCATTAAAACGTTGGTCACGTTTGTTACTTGTATGCTGATGCAATATCTACTGTCTAAATGTTATAATAAAATTAGAAGTTCTGCTGTGAGGATCGTATATTATTGTGGAATTGGACTCTATTGGACTAGTTAGTATCAATAAATGCATCCATTAATTTAAAAAAATGCGTGTTCATTGCATCATTTAAGAATTATTAAATCAGAGCACAGTCTTGATTTTTGAAAGTGGGATAATATTGAATAAACAGCCATCAAAGCAAATTTAAATCAACTTTTTAACATTTACGTTGACTTTTAACACCAACTGGTAGTTTACGACTATACAGCAAACCATTACCAGCATCCTTAATGTATTTCAGAAGTTATAATGGATTGCACAATCATGCTGTTAACTGCTTCTCCTTCGTCTTCATGGACTCTAAACATAATGCCGCAGACACTTCCCTCATTTACTCATTTCTTTTCACTGTTAATGTAGCCTGCATTTCGTGCAAAAGGCAAGAGAGGAGGGGTGTGTGTGTGTGTGTGTGTGTGTGTGTGTGTGTGTGCGCGAGAGAGAGAGAGAGAGAGAGAGAGAGAGAGAGAGTTGGTGCCATGCTGGATTAGGGCTTGCCCCCTAAAGATGGCGAGAAAAATGAGATAATGAGGTCCTGTGATTACCTTTTTCCCATGGACTGGAGCTGCCGCCAGTTCACAAAACCACACTGTACACAGGCACAGCGATACTCACTTCTCATTTAACACACACAAAAGCTGATCCCCAACAACAAACTGGGGACTGGGGACAAATCATATAATGTCCACCCTTATCCAGTCTCCACTAATTAACTGGAATCCCACCTTCCTCCTTATTACAGCGACCAATTCATTTTGTATGTGTGTCAAAGGTCCATAGGCCTCAGTCGGTCGCCAAGGACATTTGTGCAGCTCTGCAGCCTCTTTGTGGGCCGTGGATGTGATTAGTTCATGACCCCGAAGCTCAGAGGTTATGGGCTCTAAAAAACAGAATGTTTCCTAATCGGATTTTAATTGGTTTGTTGGGTGTTTGAATGGGATGAAATTCTAAATCAGCTGAAATCAGAGAAATTATGAGTGTGTTTGTTTTGATTGGAGAGTCAAACACAATTCCTTTGTGTCGTAGCCTATGTGAACCCACATACAGGTGGATGCTGAAAGGCCTATAAATGGGTATTGCGAAGCTACTAAATACTTAGATACTAGGTTATTTATTTATTTATGTACGTTTCTCAAAAGCATGTTTATCTAGAACTAAAAGTGTCGAAAACTCAGATTTGCTTCCACAATTATATTAGAGAGAAAGGCACACTTCAAAAAAGATGTAATGCGTTGCAAAGCCAGTGCACATAAGAAAACACAATGTATTGTTTAAAACAGTGGCCTAGGCCTAGTAAATAAATACTTCGCAGGTCTAAATTTAAATGACAGACAACAAGGTGTTATGTAAGTCTGCTGTATGAGCATATCATTTCAATAGAGATATAATAATGCTGAGCAGTTTGAAAATATTTTTTTTCAATGTAGAAATCGAGTGAGCTTGTGCTAAATAATCGCTTCCCACTTTCTCTTTCATCTCTTCATCTTGTTCTTACATTGTCTCGTTAAAAATGGCTCCAGTTGTACAGCAGTTACATATTGCATGACAGCAGTTACTGTACAAGACCAGCTCTTAGACCTTAAACCTCAACATCTATGAATAATGTAAGTGCCTCCCCTATGTTACCAACATAAAGATCTCAGATGGAGGCTCAATGACTAGATCTCTAAAATGCACCTGCACGCAACTATTTTACACAAAGGCAATTTCGTAAGATTTCATACAATGCGTGTTTTAAATACAATTCCCCTTAAATATATATATATATATATATATATATATATATATATATATATATATATATATATATATATATATATATATATATGTGTATGAAACTGCACTCCCAACTCCATTTCGCAAAATCTTTTTATGAGCCTTTGCTGGCAGTTTCAGTGTTTGGTAATGTTTTCACGCTGTTGTCTAATGATAGAGAAACGATTGAAGATTTTGGTCTAAGTTCAACACCTTTGAATCTGAAATCTCTCGTCAGGAAACGATTAGGTTTTCAGGTTGACCTTTGTGTGGTTTGGAGACCGCGTTGAAGAGCTCTGTATTACGGTACACGGTTGTGTGTGTTTGTTCATATAGTGGTTAAAGAAATGAAAACACTCTGTATCCCCCTTTAGTGTGTCAGTGAAAAACTAGAAGTCACCGGACTCGGCTGTCAATATTGCCCGTTTAGACGAGTGAAGCTATTTCTTTAGCTCACTTCCATCTTATTTGATGCTTTCTGCTCCAATCAGGTTCGCTAGACTCTGAAACACTCCCCCAGTTCATGCAAAACAGCTGTGGGAACTTTAATACTTGAAAGCTCAAAACCGCAATCGACTTCCTTTCGTTTTCAAGAAGTCCCTTTCCGTCAGCCATACGGAGAACAGATAAACATGCAAACCTTGAACATAAAGAGAGGACTGGCTATTCCTCAGCACGCTTTACAGGATACCCAGAGATCACGAGACGGCTCTGATATGCATCTGAAATTAAAGTACCTACAGACGCGTTTTAATGACGTGAAATTCCACAAGACTTACCAGAATAAATTACAATATTTGTCTGCACATAACCAAAATAGAGGCACGTATCCATAAACGCATCTCTGATACAAACATCGCTACGAAAATATAGAATCGGCAATTTTTTTGTTTTTTATCTGGGTTAGTATAATTATATGAAAATATAAACTACTTTTTTGGCGAGAAAATGCCTATATTTTTATAATCTTGAGAGAGAAAAACATCTAAAAATGTGTAAAACAGGTAGATTATTTTATGATAGATTTTACAATCACCTAGCATTGAAATGAATGGAGCGGAAAGTATGGATGGCCTCCTGTGCAACAGCTCATCTTCAGCTGTATCAGATTTACTGGTTCTTTAATAATGGACACATGTAGCATCCTCAGCAACATCTACACAACATACACTTCACACTAAAGCAGATTACACTGATTATGAAGGACAAGGTTATTACAGCCTCAAGAAGCTTCATTACAGGAGTAAATATTTACACAACATAAGATTAGATGAACCGCTCTTAAATGAGTTAATCAGTGTAATAATTGCAGTGAGCCTGCTATAGTTCCCATGTGTCATCAGTCATGTGTCAAGAACAGTATCCTGTAAAAGGAGTTGATTTACCATGCACACACAGTATACTCTGGAATTTCATATGTAATTTTCTTGATTCAGTTGGGACAGTGCAGAATTATCTCTATACAAGCTTATATGTAGGGATTATGGAGACCACAAATCAGCAAGCAACATGTAGTTTTTCTTTTAAAATTAGCCTAAAATGCACAGAAGGATTTAGCAGGAAGAGCAGCAACGAAATATAAGAAGCAGAATGCAGATGGATATGTGTTCATGCTCTGAAGGACAAGACCTAAAAAAACAACCTCACCACAGCATTTACTGTAGCATTTATGAAATAAAAACGTGGTAGTGCTCAGCTGATAGGAAATATTTCTGAGAAGTTGACACTCATGACACAGTTTGACATGGTGTACTCCATTTTTGAAACATCGTTTGCTAATTCTTTATAATTACTATGCATTTTTAACTCATATTAATTGAGAGGCTATATTTGTATTTTAAAAATCATTTGTCACACCACAGGATCATTAGAAATTAATAAGTATAGGCAAAAATGGTGCAAAACTTGAAATTATATACACTTCCCCTTTCTTTCTTTTTTTTTTTTTTTGTATATGTTGTACTGCATCACAATCCAATTCTAAAAAAATAATAATAATTATAATAATAAATGAATAAAAAATAAGAATTCTATGTGTCAATAGATTAAAAACTGAAAGTGAAGTGAAATACCTCTCAATTTGGAAAACTGCTGAATACCTCAGAAGAATGCGAAGGATGCCTGGTATGTATTCCTTCAAGATTTAGGAAACAGTATTATGGAGCTACTGCATCACGTATGATCTGCTGTTGCTGATTGATCATGAAGGCTTTCCCATGAACGTGTCCATCTCTTAGAACCTCAGTGGATTTGTTCTCAGATCAAATCAAGAAAACATCCCAAAATATCTGTTTGCAAATATTGCGGAAATATTGGTTTTAGTTTCGTAAATATATATATATATATGACAGGACTGAACATTGACAGGTAAAGGTAAATGTTTCAGCGGATTCAATGGATGACTGATTGACTCAATTAATCAATATGTATATATTATATGTATGTATATAATATATTGTTTTAAATTAAAAAGAAAGGAGTGGCACTGTCAAAGCACCTCATTGCTCTATCAGGCGGCTTTTTTTGCTTGTTTTGTAATCCATGAGAAACCTAACATTTACTGTATATTATTGACCGATCTGCAGAGGTTGCATTTTAATTAACTGGTAGCCACTAAAATAACACAAATACCACTGTAACACTCTCTGCCCCATCCCTTGTGAATCAGATGGAGATGAATATTCAAAAATAAATGAACCCCCAGGCAAACACAGAGAAATCAGCAGATCATGCTTCTGATGCACCATAGCATCGATGATACAGTAGCGTATATGGAGCATGTTGTCAGGTTTGGGACACATTATAATTTCTAGAGTTAAATAAATAAATACGAATAGCATAATTACGCTTCACACACACACACACACACACAACCGCGCTCACATATCTAGAGAAAATAGTATTTTAAAATCATACTGATTAGTCTACTATAAATAAGAAGTGTTGCATCAGACTGCTTGCCACAGTGTTATTTTCATTAACTGCACAAGGCTAAAATACGTTTTGTAAAACTGCACACGGGCGCATAGCAACTAAAGAACTTATGATCCCACAGCCTTTCGTTTAATATTCATAGGCAATCTCTTTGCCTATAGCTAGTGTACATTTAAAAGAAAAAAAGGTAACGTGATTGTTGTTGCTTGTTTATTGGACCCGATTTAAACCTGCGCAGAACAGATATGCCTCCTTCTGACAGTAGTATTTGACCACTTGATGAAAGGTGATAAATGTTACAGACTGGTTCTCTGCTCTGCTGACTAGATAATTGAGTCAATGTTTAGGCACTGTTGGACTCAGATGTCTGTTGTTTGCGTGTGAATGAGTCCAGTGTTTTGTATGAGGCGCCAGTCCTTGGACAAACAGGACAGATCACTGAGCTGAGTTCACTTATCGCCTCAACAATGTAACAAGCGACCTGTCTGCGGCATTTCGAAAGAGAAAATTGAGCAAGCCACTGATAATTGAGGGAAACCAACAGCCTGTTATTATAATATGCAGATTTGTTTTTTTTTTATCATATCACATTTTCCCTCCAAAGATGCAATAAGGCGAGTTTAGTCGAGTGTATTTGTCAGTGATTAAAAAATGACTCCTTTTATGCATGCAACAGTTATTTGATATGCTCTGGGAGTCTTGAACAATATAGTGACACTCCTATAAGGGAAATATTTGTATAGTCTCATTCAAACAAATCTTGAAACTGAAGAGAGAAAGTGTGTGTGTGTGTGTGTGAGTGTGTGTGTGTGTGTGTGTGAGTGTGTGTGTGTGTGTGTGCGGAGGGGGGGTAAACTGAATGACAAATGTTTATAAACATATAAAGTGATTACCCCGATATTAAAACTAATGCATTTTAATTAAATTTCGATGACCGCCAAAAGAATGCGCGCGACACTGTATAGATATGCATCCTCCTGGTGACAATATTACAATTTGATAACCATGCTTTGAAAATGTTTTGAAAATAATAATAATTAAAAAAAGAAAGCTGCAGGACTGTACAGCTGATTATTCGTAGCGTAACACTTTACTAGAACAAAGTTTATTTCCTTCATAACGTTAATGCTGATGAACTGCAAGCTCTCCAAATGAATCATTCGTATCTCTTAACCAATACCAAAAATGATTTTGAATTTCTCAGGTAAAACGCGCGTCTGGAGCGCTATCTGATCTTCTGTGCGCGAAAAGAGGCCAACAGTGACGCTGTGCGCAGGAGACATGGAAGTTCAGCCTCTCTGGGTCCCGCAGACCGACAGATGCGTGTCCTAATGATGTTGGCATATTCACACAACAGCGAGCGAGGCAGCGCTGTTTGGCGGCAGCAACAGAGTTCTCCAACACCTTTTTATAAGTCTGAAGTCTTTCCCCTCCACCCGACCTGTTAAAACCACGCCTACAGAGCGACACAATTGGTCCAAAAGCGTCAAAGAGCCAATCAACAGCGGGCTGCTGCTCAAAACACGCAACACATCCACACCACCGGAGCCTATGGAGTTCAGAAGCACTGGGAATATCTCTGTGCTGGACCCTGTGCTCCGCGTATCGCGCTGAAATGTGTGTGCGGGAGAGAAAGTGCGCGTGTGAGCGTGTGAAGGTGTATACCTCCAACAAGTAAAGACAGAGGAATTATTCCGAGACAACGAAATATTTCAACACATCTCTTTGGCAGGACTCGGGACGACCCCATTATTAGCGGAATGTCTATTTTACAGAGATCCAAAGTACACCGACGCGCGCCGCGAGCTGACACACAGTGACTCGGTCGTTTCTTTTATTTTTATTTTCTCGATTTCATAGCGCACTGCCCAAACACAAGCCACGACGATTTATGGATAGCCGTTTCTCACATTCTCATTTAGATACTTTGTTGGAATCCAGCTAGAAAAACAATTAAGAGACTCACGCGTCGCAGGGACGCTGGACTTGGTGAAGGACTTCTCCGGCGCAGATATTAAGCTGATTGCACATAGATTTAAGCAACACCGCATCTTCTGTCTGGACTTGCATGAGCTTCCCGATGAGAGATCCATTTATTCAAGGATCCAGTATGGCATATCACCCGTTTTTACCTCACCGGGGTCCGGAATTTGCCATGAGCGCAATGCTGGGTCACCAGCCGCCCTTCTTCCCGGCCCTGGCGCTGCCACCTAACGGCTCGCTGTCTCTGCCCGGGGCGCTGGGCAAACCAATAATGGAGCAGCTGATGGGCGCAGCAGAGACCGGCCTTCACTTCTCCTCACTGGGACACCAGGCTGCCACCGCGCATCTCCGGCCTCTGAAGACGCTTGAGCCCGAGGAGGAGGTTGAAGACGACCCAAAAGTTCACCTCGAAGCCAAGGAACTCTGGGAGCTTTTCCACAAGCGCGGCACAGAAATGGTCATCACTAAATCTGGAAGGTAAACTGGAATTATTCAATAAATCGGCTGTGCTTCGAATTTAATTAAGTGAAACACAGTCCGAGATTATAGCCGCTATCAAACGTGAATTCTGACTGATTTATTGATCTGAGTGACTCACAGATTTCTTTAGAGGACCACATATGGCAAGATAGCTGGACAGGCCTATTGCTTTTTATTGTTCATTCTGTTTTTGTCTGGGCGTGTGTTTTTTAAACAACGTATAAAATACAACCCAACTTGAACTATAGGCCTAAACATGTCTGAAATTCATCGCTGTAGTTGTTTTTAAATAAATTAATCGTTATCAAATTCGTTATTGTTATATTTTAGTGCATGCAAACATCTGTAATACCAAGTATTATACTTAATATCACAAATAAATGTAGACAATTGCACAATTAATTTAGCTCCAAAGCTGATTTTGAACCGTGAAACTATTTCATATAATTATTGTAAAGTTGCATTCAGTACGGTTTGATTCGTTCCTTAGTTTTGCCGTAGCGTTAAATTAAAGAGTTTAGCATGTTTTATTCTTCCTCTGCATTTAGATTTGGGGGTGTTTCACAAGTTAGGGCTGATGATTGGGCCTAGCCCTTCATCTACACACAACAAAATCATTTCAGGTCTGTTTCTCTAGACAGCTAAATTCATCCATCAGTAAAAGTGAAGAATTTGGATCCGTGTTGTTGTACCTAATTTATCTCTGATCTTCTCTGCAGGCGAATGTTCCCTCCGTTTAAAGTCAGATGCACGGGCTTGGACAAAAAGGCCAAATATATTCTGTTGATGGATATTGTTGCAGCTGATGACTGCAGGTATAAATTTCACAACTCTCGCTGGATGGTGGCAGGAAAGGCTGACCCCGAAATGCCAAAACGGATGTACATTCACCCCGACAGTCCGGCCACTGGCGAGCAATGGATGTCTAAAGTCGTCAATTTTCACAAACTTAAACTGACAAATAACATCTCCGACAAGCATGGATTTGTAAGTGTAAGATTTGTATAAACTTTTTTACTCTACTACTATTATTATTATTATTATTATTATAGTGGATTTTGTTTAAATACGTGTGTTCAGTGCATGTATTTATATGAATTTTTCGTTACAAAATGTCTTAAGATTTCGCACTGTCCACAAGTTTGTATCTGTACTGAGCTATAATTTGAATTTCATTTCAACTACATGCACACAAATACTGTCCGAGTTGGAGAAAAAATACAGGCTTCAGCTTGTTATAAGTATGCAGAAAGTGTGCCCAATAAATACGATTTTTTTTTTACTGTTTATTAAAATGTTACTGAAAGTCAACTGTATTTTTTTAAAATACTATAAATACTATTTATAAATACTATTGTATTTATATTTCAGACGATACTAAATTCCATGCACAAATACCAGCCAAGATTTCACATTGTGAGAGCGAACGACATACTGAAACTCCCATACAGCACGTTCAGGACCTACGTGTTCCCTGAGACGGATTTCATTGCTGTCACTGCCTACCAGAACGATAAGGTTGGTCATGAGTTTGTGTGTTGAATCTGACTCAACTCTTAACCTGCCATAGCGCTGAATACTTGCTCTAAATATTGAATAGCATACACCATGATCCAGTAGTAAAAATCAGAAGACCTTCAACAGTTTGTTCATGGAAACCTGTGTGTGTGTGTGTGTGTGTGTGTGTGTGTGTGTGTGTGTGTGTGTGTGTGTGTGTGTGAAAGAATGAGAAGGAGGAGGGAGGACGGAAGGGAGGACTAGCCATAGTGGGAGGCGACTGAACAAGAGAAAAAGATTTTAAAAAAGTGTGTGTGTGTGTGTGTTAATTTATTAAAAACTGCTGAAATATAACGTAACCCTTAAGATTCTAGGAAAACACTGTTATTGCACTAAATGCCTTTGGGGTGTCAGGGTGGGGAGACGGAATTCATGTTGAGAGGTTGTAGATATAAAAAGGTTCTGAATATTTATGAGCTGGAAATGCCCCTGTGTTTCCAACAAATACCAAAGTTTGAGACAAGTCACTGCAGGCGTAATATGGGTATTTTAACGCAGAACAGGCATATAGGCCAGCCCTTTAAACTATAAAATCATACAGAGTCATACAGCTGTAGTGCATTTTGAATATCTTTCAATAGGCTGCAAATAATTGTCACCTGCGCAAAAAAAAGCATTCAATTGGTTAACTTGAAGTTATATTTATGCATGTTATATTGTTTCCATGTTATTACATTTCAGATAACACAGCTGAAAATTGATCACAATCCTTTTGCAAAAGGATTTCGTGACACTGGAAATGGGAGACGCGAAAAAAGGTACGACTGAACTGATTATTTCCCCCTGTAGCTACATTAGCATTCCTTAACCTTCTCAAGTTCAGGACACTGTTGGTTATTATTGCAGCAAGCTCGGTTGTAATGCATTTTACATGGATTCATTTTAATCGTAAAGAAGTATAATGAACTAAAAGCTCAAGAACGCGTTGTTCAGTCTTATTTGACTCTAATGCAATTAGAAGGTGTTTTACGCTGACATCGTTTCTCAATTTTCTGTCGACTTTTATTTCATTCAGAAAACAGCTGGCTCTGCAATCGATGCGTTCGTATGAGGAGCAGCAGAAAAAAGAAAACGGGACATCAGATGATTCCTCCGGCGAGCAAGCGTCCTTCAAATGCTTTCGCCAGGCTTCCTCTCCTGCGGTCTCAACTGTTGGCCAGAATAACCTCAAAGGTACGAGAGGCAGATAAACCCTGTGTGCATTTGACAAACATGCTGTTTACCTTCAGATCAAAATCAAGCTTTTTCTTATACGATTGTCTAAAGAAATCGCACAATTATTTCCCTGGATACTAATGCGAATTATTTTGTGAAAGACTACTAATTAGAGAGCAGCACATTTGTTTTTGTCTTAAATTAAAATGTCAAGATGCCAGACATTAAAATCTGTTGCAACAAAATCCCCAAATTTTTGGTTGGGCAACAAATTAGTATTTATTTCACGTGCATTTTGCATTGCCTCTGACTGTGCTCTTACTGATGTTAAACGACATGCATGTAGTGCCTTGCCGTCTGTATTTATAAAAAGGCACATCCAAGTGTCTAATATAAACTAGATCGACTTGATTAAATGGGTTTTCGCACTCTCAACAGATTTTTGCGACAGTGATGAAGATAGCGAAGACGAAGACAAAGATGGAAACGTGAAAGAGGGGCCAGACTCGAGCAAAATTTCCACCACGACCGAGGACCCCAAGGATCACGATGCGAGTTTAAGCAAAAGCGTGTTTGGGGAAAGTGACTCTGTCCAGCGGAGAACTGAAAAGATCCGGGATTCGCGGCAGAGTCCCATCACGCTCATCTCTAGCACCACTCGGTCCGGTGAAGAGCTCAAGAGTCCGGATCAGGCCAAAACAGACGACTGCCGGACAGTGAGCAAAGAAAATTACACGCCATTGACTGTGCAAACAGATGGCGCTGTGCACTTAAATCAAAACCATTTGCACAATTTCGGATTTCCGCCGGGTTTGGCCGGGCAGCAGTTTTTCAATCACTTGGGTGGTGCCCATCCGTTTCTCTTGCACCCTGGTCAGTTCAATATGGGAGGCGCTTTCTCAAACATGGCCGCGGGGATGGGCCCCATACTGGCAGCTGTTTCCTCCGGAGGGGTCAGTTCGATGGACACAAGCAGCATGTCATCACCCTCTCAAAGCCTGACGGGAGCACCGCTGCCCTTCCACCTTCAGCAACATGTCCTGGCGTCGCAGGTAAGCCTGTTACTGATGATTAGCAGTCAAAGCATCTCATAGTGGCTTTAGTCCTACTCAGCAGGTAGTTTATAAACACTCTCAAGTATTTTAGTGCTTTTGTGGCTACATTTGAGACTTCTGGAAAAAAAAAATGAGGTGTGGCATATCTTGCAGTGTTTAATGGTCTTTGTTTCGCAGTCCATAAATTATCAGCAAATATAGAACAACTGACAATTGTTGCTGGAGATTAGCAATAAAGCTGTTCTTGACAGATGTGTGCAGACAGTAATATTTCGCAATTATTATGTTAATGACAGGAGCAGAAATCGTCATTGACAAATTTCTATTTTTTACAATATATATGTGTGAATGAATTAATGAAGAGTTAAAATGAAAAAAGCCTGTAAGTGCCGTTTGAAATTTTGTTCAAAAATGAGCATTTTTCTCAGGCACATATGTTTATGTTCAGTTATTTAGCTTTGATAGCAATGACAAGAAGCTATTCTTTGCCATTAATGTGAAATTACCGAATCTACACATGAGAGCATAAGACATAAGAAAACTTCAAATGGCACTTAGAGGCTTTTGCATCTTAACACTTCATATATATATATATATATATATATATATGCTTTTGCATCTGAAATCTGAACTCGTGTATATATATATATAAAGTAACCAAAAATAGTAGCATGTAAATTAGTGAATATTTTTTTAATCAAGTCAGAGTCAAGTTTGCAATGAATGCATCAACCTAAATACACAATGTAAACTAAAAAAGCTCATGTTTGTGGGTTAAATCAGATAGAAATAGATCTTTAAGGTGACAATTGAACGTTATCATATTTTAGAGTATATATACATAACATAGGCCACGACATCTTTCTGAGGAAAAAAACATGCCTATGTGTGTGTGTCAAGGGAAAATGTATATATATGTAAATTAGTTATAAAGGGAACGAAAAAGCAGGATTAAATAAAGTAATAAAGATGAAATAAAGGGGTATATTCAGATTTTTTATTAATGAAAATTATGTAATAAATTATAAATGACACATTTTGACCTCTGGATACAGCATTTTATATAGGCTAGTCCCTATTGGTCGCCATGTATGAATGAATGTGTTGATTCTAAAGACGGTTTACTTTACGTGTATGATCAACGCCAAATGTTTCAGGTGTTTATTTTCTTACATATCTATCTATCTCTGTAGGGTCTGGCTATGTCTCCCTTTGGAGGGCTCTTCCCGTATCCCTACACGTACATGGCCGCCGCGGCAGCTGCTTCATCCGCCGCCTCTTCATCGGTTCATCGTCATCCGTTTCTGAACGCGGTGCGGCCCCGGTTACGGTACAGCCCTTACTCTTTACCGAGCGTCCCCGACAGCACTTTGCTCACGACGGCTGTCCCGCCCATGGCTCTGAAGGGAGACGCTTCAGCGGCTCTGGACTCTGAGATCACCAGCCGCTCGTCCGGTTCGGTATCACTGTCTCCAAAACCCTGCTCCGAGAAAGACTCCAGCAGCGAGTTACAGAGCATCCAGCGCCTGGTCAGCGGACTCGAGTCCAAACCGGACAGGGCGCGCAGTGTCTCCATAGACAGAAACGACGAGTAACCCGTTTACAGACGGACCTGCATCGGAGAAAGCGTTTAGACTCAAAATGCACTTTGGTAAAACAAATAAACGCGTAAATGTATGTTGTTCTTTTGTTAAATTAAAACAGTAACTTTGATCCAGAGAAGTATTGAACAGTGAACAGTTTGGCAAGGATGTCAGAGACTGAATAAAGCTGCTGCTCCTCTTTATGTTATGCGTCAGGGTGATAGCAATTTAATTTAATATGCACTCTGAATCGGTTCTTGCTTTATTTGATATCTCTTTACCGGATGTGTTTGAAAACATATTAATGAATTAAATACTTTAGCGGAGGCATATTGCATGTCAAACATTAGACTTGATCAAGACTGCTGTTTTTTGTTTTGTTTGTTCTTAGTTCAATGCTTTCGTCTGTATATTGTTCAAAGCGCAAATTCACAAAGAACTCAATCTACAGTTTTAATAATATTTTATAATGTGACGGAGGTTCGGCAGCAAACCCTTTCAATCTTATATATCTATTGTGAAAATAAGGAAGACTGTCTAGACTTTTTATTCTTTTTCAAAGTCAATGAGTCCACAGACACTGATTAATCATGTGTCCAGATGAACAGACGCGGTACTAAAACTGCTTATAAACACAGCTTCGAGATGAACTGGGAAGGGATCATATGGATCAACAATGGATCGTGTGGTTATAATAAATACAAATGTAAATAACATATATATATAACATATTTATGTAATTATTTCATATGAATATTGCTTGTAAATATAACTGAGGTTCTTTGTTTGTTTGATTGTTTGTTTGAGGGAACTTAACTTAATTTATTGTTATGTGTAAAATAGTTTGTGAGCATTTTCCTTGTGAATTATGTTCTCATTTGCGTCCCCCAGACTCTGGATTGCACCTGTAACACCACAGAGCTAGTTTCTCTAGCAGACAATAATAATGTGCCATCGTTTTGATTAACTGTTGTGTGTTTAAGTGCTTTGGTTCAAACTAATTAAACACAATGCGTCAATGGCTTGAAAGTAATGACACGTTTATTTCACAGCAACTAAAAATGCTTTAAGGTGTGTGTTTAAATTAGCTTTGTGTGACCTATGAGCCTACACTGCCAAAAATAATAAAACAATAATAATAAAAAGTGCAAAAAAGCGTAAGGAAATAAAGATTTCCCACTGTGTTCCCAATGTGTTCGGACTCCAGCTTACTTAATATTGTATATTTTACGATCTGATGAAAAATACAAATCTTACAACACGATAAACACCTGACATGAATTAAAATCTGGTTTATATTTATCTGAAATTTGGAACTACACCATTACAACGCGCATACAGCCAAATTAATCAAATAAAGTCATAAACAAAACAAAGTGATTCTCTTGTATTCATAATAAAAACATTCATTCAGATGGGTTACTATAGGCAACTTTTCGGAGGATGTTCTAGAGCAAAAAAAGAGAAAACAATAGGGAAAGTGCAAGTATTATGGCATCTCGAGCTGTCAGTATCTCTGTACATTATGCTGGAGAAAGCTTTATCAGGCCTGTCCTGCGTGTTTGCGTGGACCGATGTGAACCTGGAAGAATGTAAAATAACTTGACTGCCCACTCTGTGAGCCTCGAGTCAGGGTTTATCACGACTATATCTTTATTTGTATATAGTACGGTTAATAAGTAACGGCATGGCGCTGAAGAACAGTGATAAACAGCACGTAAACTATCGCGATTGCTCCTTCTATTGCTCACCTGGCGCCTGCGTTATCAGAGCCGTGTTTATTACCGTCTGAGTTCTGCTGTCGCCACCCAGCGGTCACATCTCAAAGACCAAAGGCTCATGCATGCAAACATACAACATGCTCTCGCCAGAGTTCACTTCAAAACAGGGTTATGTATTATCATTATTTAATAGTATATTACAAATCCTGAAAATGTACTGAGCGACTCGAAAGACTGACAAAACTATAATATAACAAATCAAATCTCGGTGGATTTGAAGCTAAATAAGTAGCCTATCGCTGAACTTCTCTTTAGACATGTTTCAGTGTTCCTGTGCTTGACAAATATATGATATCAAAACGATACAACAGTAGAATCTGTCGAGGTGAAGACAACCTTCCCGTGTTTGATGTACAAACTATAAAATGAAAATAAAAACTAGAAAACGATATTTAATAAATATGTTGTTCATAAAAGGTTGGTGCCATTGAAATGGAAACTGGAGACAGTCAAAAATGGATAGTTCATGAAAAATGCTGATTTTGTTGGTCCATACCATGCATGTCTTTTTTCTTTGGAACACAAAAGATGTCTCGGGGTTTTTCTGTCCGACAATGAAAGTCAGACGAGTCCAGTGTTGTTTGGAGACCTGTGTTCTTTTGTGTTCCGCAGGAGAAATAAACTCAATTATATTATATAAAAATGCATAGCCTATAGAAATGGTGTAAGAAAATGACGGAATTTACTCCTAGATACCCCTATAGTCAAAATATCCTAAAGGGGTATTTTGTTGTTTTGTTTAGGCTATTAATAATGAAATACATAATAATACAAATAATTCAACCATAATTTGGAAAAACATAATAATATGCAATTAAAAAACAAGTGAGAATATAATAAATGGATAAACTAAAATTGCAATTCTATATTTTCAAAAGAATGTAGACTTGACTATTAAATAATCCTCAAATGATTCTTATTTGATTGTTTCCCATCTATAATAGTTTCCACCGAAATATTCAGCGAAGAATGCCCCCTGCCAGCCTATAATGCAGGACTGAACCCGTGACTGGGATATATAGGCTGATTAGGCTTTGATTGTAAAATCATTCGTTCTGTTGTTGCGTAAAAATTAACATGAAAACATTCGACGTTGCATTACCGGCATCATTTATTTAAATGGTCGTTTGTTATATTAATACAGCCTGAAAACAAGTATCAAGACATTTTGTACTGAGGATCCATATCTTTGTGTTCGACCTGCTCCTGATCTGCGATATTAAAGCGCCATCCACTGGTGATATGAAGCTTATGAGAATCAGCACTTTCGAGACGGGGTAGCTGCAGCCTGGAGCAATGGGCGTGCTGAAAGGAGGCGTTCCGAAAGGTGAATCAGTACAACAAAATCTACCCCTAACCCTACCCCCACACCCTGACAGACAGCTTTGTCAACCAATCATTAAGACCAATCACACGCCCTAACCTTTCGCCACGCCCATTGCTCAAGCCTGCAGTTATCCCTACTCGGCACTTTCATTCTCAGAGACAGAGATCATATTATAATACAGCGTTCATGAGTGGAACAAATGTAGCCCTGGTTTATGCTCTCTAAACTATAATCATATAAATACATAGTTCAATGTTTTAAAAATGACTAAATTCAGTATAAATTATATACTGTGTGTGTGTGTGTGCATATATATATAGTGCTGTCAAATGATTAATTGCGATTAATCTTATCCAAAATAAAAGTTTTTGTTTTTATAATATATGTGTACTGTGTATATTTATTATGTATATATAAATAGAAAGACATGCATGTATATATTTAAGAAAAATATGTTGTGTTTATATATAAGGGAAGTTGTGGCCTAATGGTTAGAGAGTTGGACTTGTAATCCGAAGGTTGTGGGTTCGAGTCTCGGGCCGGCAGGGATTGTAGGTGAGGGGAGGGAATGTCCAGCGCTCTCTCCACCCTCAATACCACGACTGAGGTGTCCTTGAGCAAGACACCGAACCCCCAACTGCTCCCTGGGCGCCGCAGCATAAATGCTGCCCACTGCTCCGGGTGTGTGTTCACGGTGTGTGTGTGTTCACTGCTGTGTGTGTGTGTGTGTTCACTGCTGTGTGTGTGTGTGTGTTCACTGCTGTGTGTGTGTGTGTGTTCACTGCTGTGTGTGTGTGTGTGTTCACTGCTGTGTGTGTGTGTGTGTGTGTGTATGTGTGTTCACTGCTCCGGGTGTGTGTGTGTGTGTGTGTGTGTGTGTTCACTGTTCCGGGTGTGTGTTCACGGTGTGTGTGTGTGTGTGTGTGTTCACTGCTGTGTGTGTGCACGTTGGATGGGTTAAATGCAGAGCACGAATTCCGAGTATGGGTCACCATACTTGGCTGAATGTCACTTCACAATATATATAATATAATATATGAGAAAATGAATATAAAAATGCATAAAGGTGTAAATATTTTCAAAATATATACTGTGTGTGTATTTATAAATATACGTAATAAATATAGACAGTACATACAGACATATTATGTAAACAAAAACATTTATTTTGGATGCGATTAATCGCAATTAATCGTTTGACAGCACTAATATATATAGACTATATATAAAATTCACATTTTTAATGTCTTAATAGTTTAAAAAATTACTAAACTATTAGAATTTGAAATATTCTTGCCTAACTATAAAAAAGACACAATGATTTACTCTTCCTCACTGTCACGCAGTTTATAGAGAGTGTTTTTCCCTGTGTTCAGCATACACTGTAAAATGCAGAATTATGTTTCACCTTACTATATAATGCTAATCTTCTTATTTGCAATTATTCATAGCTGATAGATGGATAGTTCAACTAAAAATTTTAATTCAGTCATCGTTTGGTGCCCACTGACTTCCACTGCATGGACAAAAACAGAGAAACATTTCTCAAAATATCTTCTATGTTCCACAGCAAAAGAAAGCCACACAGTTGTGGAACGACATACAGGGGGAGTAAATGACGAGCCCTTTAATGATCATGATATTGACGTTTCTACCACACCCAGATGTGGGAGAGGTTGATGGCTGCCACACAAACACACACTTTGCACTCAATAGCCAACAAGTTGCCACAGATGACTCACAGGCGTTCACAGATACAGAGACACTCGCTCCAGTGACTCATCTCCATATTGCTCATCACAGCTAATATGCACATATCTATAAAAGCATGTGATATGCACACCTCCACCCCTGCTCACGGCTAAACGCAACAGTTCGACTCTATCTATACTCCTCCAGCCTGCAGTAGCTGATAGATTGCAACAGTCTTCTCTTTCATGTGGCATTCAGACTTAACACGCTCGTATAGAGCTGATTTGGCAAGTGATCAAAAGTAATCTGCTGTAACAGACGAACGCAGTTAACTCCTTCGTCTGAGAGCTACAGCTGCACACCATTGCTGATTTGTATTGAAATGTGTTAAACAAGAGTTTTTATGCGTAACTTTAATTCTCAGACTAGAGTTTTCTGAACTCTCCAATACTTCCAATGACCGCAAACCATTGCTGAACATACTACTTCTAAAAGACCTTATTCTGATAAAGTTTATGTATATCTGTGCATTTTTAGTAAGCACATATTTTGTTCAGATTAATAAAGGTGTAGTCAAAAAATTTAAATTGAGCCTTTGCACGTGATGCACATAAAAACTGCTCTCTTACTGAAATATCTTTATTTTAATTTATAAAGAGTAGTGCATGATCAAAACAGAGAGATTCACAGCTCTTGTCTTTTCCAAACACCAGCAGTCACCATCTCTAAATATATCCTGTATTATATATCCTCCTTGTAGTGTTTCACGTAATCTACTGCAGCACACTTGTTTACAAAAAATAACAACAAGAAACAGTTTAGATATATTCTGCGTTCTTCTACTGGATAGCAAAGCTTAATGCCAGATTTTGGCAATCAAAATCTATATTCCAAGGGAGGCGTGGGTTTATTCCAGTTGTATGTTTGTCTTATCTGACAGAACAAGTTCCGTTCAGCTCTCTGCAGAGGAGCTGATGATTTCAATCACGTGTGAAACTGAGGGCACATAGAACATGTGCTGTACTGTGGCTCCCCAGAACCACACAATGATGACTGGAATGCAATTTGACAATTGTGAAGTACACAATACATTATGCCTGCATTTACTGTATTTGCTACTGCAGATGAAGGTGTGCTGGTTCGGATTTCAGAGGCAAAATCTCTGGTGAAGATTTCATTTCAGGTGGTTATCCAAACGATTTGCATCACATCTGCATTGTGTGGGTGGTCTAGAATAGAGTCAAGTCAAGTCAAGTCACCTTTATTTATATAGCGCTTTTAACAATGTAAATTGTGTCAAAGCAACTGCACAATATCAAAAAAGGAAAATAGTGTGTCAATAATGTAAAATGAAAAGATTAAAAAAAAGATTTTCAGTTAAAGGCATTTGATTATTGAATTGAGTGATGTCATCATCCAGCTCAGTTCAGTTTAAATAGTGTCTGTGCAATCAGGTCCACGATATCACTGGAAATTAAGTGTCCCCAACTGAGCAAGCCAGAGGAACCTAAACTCCATCGGTGACAGAATGGAGAAAAAACCTTGGGAGAAACCAGGCTCAGTCGGTGGGCCAGATGAACCAGCAGTTCAATTCCAACTGCAGCAAAGTCAGATTGTAAGGGCTCAACTGGTTCCAGTGGTCTTTCCCGATGGCTGTCTAAGTGGCGGGGTCCTCACTAGGGATCTGTCTCTGGCGCTCATCTACGTAGGTGTCCTGGTCTCCGCTGATGTTCAGGGCTGTAGAGGTCGTCTCTGGGTGCTATTCTTAATGTTACTCAGAAAACAGGATACAGGAGGTTTAACTCATTCGAACTACTTCTGCTTGATGTTACACTGTTAGATATGCAGAAGAAATCTCTCCTGTCTCTTGCTCTGGCTACTGTGTATAGACCGCCAGGGCCATATACAGATTTCCTAAAAGAATTTGCAGACTTCCTCTCAGATCTATTGGTTAATGTTGATAAAGTGCTAATTGTCGGAGATTTTAACATTCACGTTGATAATACAAATAATGCGTTAGGACTTGCGTTTACTGACCTAATAAACTCTTTTGGAGTCAAGCAAAACGTCACCGGGCCCACTCATCGTTTTAATCATACGCTAGATTTAATTATATTGCATGGACTTGATCTTACTGATATATTGTACCTCAAAGTGATGATGTTACTGATCATTTCCTTGTATCGTGCATGCTGCCTATCCACAAACTCATAGATAATAACCAAAAGAATCCAAGGTTCTTATTTAGCACAGTGGCTAGATTAACAAATAAACAGACACCGCCCGATCTAAATATTCCCTCACAGTTTAATAGTAATGACTTTATGAATTTCTTTACTGATAAAATAGATAACATCAGAAATACAATATCAAATGTAGATTCTACTGCATCTAGTATTTCAGCTTCATTCATCGCACCCAAAGAAAAACTGCAGTGCTTTACAACTATAGGACAGGAAGAGCTAAATAAACGTATCAGTGCATCTAAACCAACAATTAGATCCTGTACCCACTAAACTACTGAAAGAGTTGTTACCTGTAGCAGAAGAACTGCTTCTCAATATTATTAACTCATCGTTATCTTTAGGTCACGTCCCAAAACCATTCAAGCTGGCAGTTATTAAGCCTCTTATTAAGAAACCACAACTAGATTCTAATGAACTGGCAAATTACAGACCCATTTCAAATCTTCTGTTTATGTCTAAAATTTTAGAAAAAGTTGTGTCTGCTCAATTGTGCTCCTTCTTGAAAAAACATGATCTCTATGAAGAATTTGAGTCAGGTTTCAGGCCTCACCATAGCACAGAAACTGCACTTGTTAAAATTACTAATGACTTGCTTCTTGCTTCAGATCAAGGCTGCATCTCATTGCTAGTATTACTTGATCTTAGTGCTGCGTTCGACAGTATAGACCATGATATACTCATAGACCGATTACAAAACTATACTGGTATTCAAGGGCAGGCTTTAAGATGGTTTAGATCCTACCTGTCCGATCGCTACCACTTTGTTCATTTAAATGGGGAGTCATCTCAATTATCACCAGTAAAGTATGGAGTACCACAAGGATCTGTCCTAGGTCCTCTGCTATTTTCAATATACATGTTGCCCCTTAGTAATATTATTAGAAAATACGGGATTAGTTTTCATTGTTATGCTGATGATACTCAACTATATATCTCAACAAGACTAGATGAAACTTCTAAACTAAGCTAATAGATTGTGTAAAAAATGTAAAAGATTGGATGACCAATAATTTCCTCCTATTAAATTCAGATAAGACAGAGATATTACTTATTGGACGAAAAAACAGTACACAGAATCGCTTGGATTACAATTTGCAACTAGACGGATGCACTGTTACATCCTCTAAAGTCAAAAATCTGGGTGTTATATTAGACAGCAACTTGTCCTTTGAAAATCATATTTCCCATGTTACAAAAACAGCATTCTTCCATCTTAGAAACATTGCCAAGCTTCGAAACATGCTACCTGTTTCTGATGCAGAAAAGCTAGTTCATGCATTCATGACCTCTAGACTGGACTATTGTAATGCACTGCTAGCTGGTTGTCCTGCATCTTCAATAAACAAGCTACAGATAGTCCAAAATGCAGCGGCTAGAGTTCTTACCAGATCAAGAAAATATGATCATATTACCCCAATTTTACAGTCTCTGCACTGGCTACCTATTCAGTTCCGTATCATTTACTAAATATTATTACTTGCCTATAAGGCCCTAAATGGTTTAGCTCCTGCGTATCTAACTTGTCTTCTACCACGCTACAATCCAACCCGCTCCCTAAGGTCGCAAAACTCTGGACTTTTGGTAGTACCTAGGATAGCAAAGTCCACTAAAGGAGGTAGAGCTTTTTCACATTTGGCTCCCAAACTCTGGAATAGCCTTCCTGATAATGTTCGGGGTTCAGACACACTCTCTCTGTTTAAATCTAGATTAAAGACACATCTCTTTAGCCAAGCATTCACATAATGCATCTTATAATCTTGTACTGCAGTTATATCTGATCAAATGTACATTATTATTATTCTTTAGCTTGGGTTGAACAAATCATTTCTGCTTAGATGGAACAGCAGCTACGCTAATTATGTCTCTATTTGTTTCTCTGTTGATTAACATCCCGTGGTAACTAGTAATTACAGAAGCTTCAGTCTGGATCCAACCCTTAAATGATCTGAGACGACCAAACACCTGAGAAAAGATGATGCCAACCCCTCAGAGGACCTCAGAGGATGCCAACGCTCAGACAATTCAGTTCATACAGAATTACCAAATTTTGCCATAAGTTAAATATATTAAGGATATAAAAATATTAACGATTTGTATCGTAAAAAGCGCTATAGAAATAAACTTGAACTCCAAGGAATGTGCCACTGAATTAATATATTAAAGTATACTTGGTAACACTTTATTTTGATAGTTCACTTTAGACATTCTACTAACAGTAAGTAACTTTGCAACTACATGTCTACTAACAGTCATTAGAGTATTAGTACACTGTCTGATTATCTTCTAACACTTTATTTTGATGGGTCCACAACATACTGACTATCAGAAACTTTTTTCAATTCAACTTTTTTCTATTTTCAATTTTGTGATTTTTTTTCTGTTTGTAGTGGTTATTATTTGCTGTTTTATTCTTGTTGAATTGATCAGTTATTGGGTCAGTTTGACACGCAAACATCATGTATAATAGTATATGGAACCCAAAACAATTAAAAACAAAAACATTCAAAATTCATTGTCCCTATTTTTTAGTTCATAGATAAGAAGTACAATTTCAATGATGTTTTGACCACTGAACTAGAAAATGTGCTTGGCATCTGGATATATAATATACTGGTCTCATCAAAGACATCTTATTTCAATCAGATGAATGATCCTGGTTAGTCATTGGCCATTGTACCCTCAAATAAACAGCTAGGATCGGTCACTTCTGGTCAACCAGCGCCCCCTTCTGTTCACAATAAGAGTTTCTCCTCACACCCAATGGTTCAATTCTTGCTCCTCAGCGGTGGAACAGTCCCAATACCAAACATGCATAAGTACAGATTTGACCAGTGTGTGTTTGTTAAAATCCACACCAACTTTCAGATTCATAAAAACGCCCTTGAATGTGGTAAAGATCCTTCTAAGGAGAAGCACACACTTCTCTGTCTCTTTGAGAGTCAAAATCACATCTGGAAGAGAGGTGTACACACACTCGTTATCTGAATCACACGAAAACTCATTTGAGAAATAATCGTAAGATCAAGTGTAGGAAGGTTTCTATTCAACATTATATAAATGAGGCCCCTGGTTATAGGTTGCCTTCTGTATGAAGAACTGAATATGCATGAACAACATGACTAATATTGGGTCAGCTGTGAAAGGTTTGTAAGGTTATTAAAAATATATATTTTTTATTTTGTATTGTAATCTCAGTAAACAGGACTCATATTCAATGGGTTCACTCAGCACTGCATCAGTAGCTGACTCTGAGGAAGCACCTTTCTCCGAGAATTACTGAAGCCTTACAGAATCATTGCAAAAAATTATTTTCTTCCTTAGCATTTTTGTTCTGTTTTCTAGTACAAATGTATACCAATTCTGGAGTTGAGGTGTATTTACTTGACAAGTAAAATTACATTTTGTCTTTTTTTCTGGAAAAAAAAAATTGTGCAAATTTTGTTTTTGTTTTTTTGCTTAAAACAAGCAAAAATATCTGCCAATGGGGTAAGAAAAATAATCTTGTTTAGTCTTTTTTTCTTTTTTTTTACCCCATTGGCAGATATTTTTGCTTGTTTTAAACAAAATTTGGACAATTTCTTTCCCTAAAAAACACAAAATGTAATTTTACTTGTCAAGTAAATACAACTCAGTTCCAGAATTTGTATGCATTTGTACTAGAAAACAGGAGAAAAATGTCCTGAAAGAATTTTTAGATATTTATACTAAAGAACAAGACAAAAATACTAAAGAAGAAACTATGTTTTTGCAGTGATCACACCAGTGAAATCCAGTCAAATTAACCTCAGTCATTAATATAATTAGTCTGCAAGCTTTTCACTTTAGTACACAGTTCCAAATATTTCCTTCTGAATGGTTTGGAAATATTTGAGTCATTAGTTGGTTACAATGTTCTTCAATTTAGAATTAAATATGCATTATATACTATTACGTTACAAAAATGTGGGATGAACATTTTTTAGATACTGACTGGTAGATAGTGCTGCTAGAGACCCACTGTCCTGCAAAGATGATTTCCAACCGGCTTCAACACACCTGCCTATGATTCTTCAAGCGATCCTCCTGAAGACTTTTATTAGTCGGCTCAGGTGTGTTTAACTAGGCTTCGAGCTGATATCTGCAGGAAACTAGGGCCCTGTCCCAAATTGCAGCCTAAACCTTCTCTGTCTTCCTCACACTTCCCAGCTGAAAAAAAGCAATAGAAGCCCATTCTAATTGTTTCCACTACAAATGCCATTACAAACATTACAAACCATCAACTATTAAAATCATTAAAAATGGTTTTCTGTAGTGTGTTTTGGGAGATATTCCGTTAGGATTTTTTGGTTTTAACCAGCCACCCAATAGAAGGTGACCATTTACCAGTAGAGACCCACAGGCAACATTACAGTTCCCATTAAAGCCAGTACAAGTCACATTAGAACTATTACAAATTTTGTGATGGTGTCTATTGGGGTTTTTTCAGCAGGATTTCGTGACGTGTTTCCGCTTTGACTGTTGGGTAGAAGTCAAGCTCTCCTCAGCAGAAGCGCACATTGAGGGAGCATAGCAGGGGACAAAGCACCCTTCTGAAAGGTCAAATGATGAATGGGACACCCTACGGTTTCAAAGACATGAAGTGTGCCATTTGGGTCTATAGCCTTTGCACCATCTCCAAGAAACGACAGGCCGGAAGTCACTCATTTTCAATGAAAAGTAGTGCATGGAGTTCCGATCATATGCATATGCACAAATTTCAGATCCGATTTGATCTTTGGATGCGTTAAAATAATTAAACTTCTGCAGCTAGACTGCATGCCTGCGACCAGCCGACCGGATGTGATGTATTCTATTGCAGTTTAGAATAATTATGGCAGAAATACTTATTTTATAGTTATTAAATCATTATTAATGTTGATTAGTCCTATAAAACCTACTAGGTTTTTCTTATGGGGGTCATTTGTTTTGTGTGGATGTATTTATACATTCATTATATTCGTTAAAATTCGCTATTGTCAAATAAACAGAGGGCAACAGTTGCTTCACAACCAATTTGAAGTTTCTGTGGCGGCCGCTAGGGGGACAAATGCGAAGAGTCTGGTATAAACGATAAAGAACGAGTGATACTTTGTCACTCCACACGATGGCTACATTTAGCAGTTTTTAGATTTTTCATTACACAGTTCAGATTTGTTTACTCAGTACACGGTTTGATCTAAATCGGTTCATAGTGAAGACTACTATACTGTAAAAATTGTTTTTAGTTGTTACAGAAAAAATACTGTAAAAAGCAAAATATTAAATAAAATTATTACAATTTTACATTATATGTAATCTTACAGTTAAATACTGTCATGTGCGTTATCCTGATAGTTTTGGAGGGATTTCTTTTTATTTGTTTTTATATTTTTTACAAGCAAAGAAGTAGATCCATGCTAGGTAACATAAAGCCTGGTCATTCACTGCATGAATCCTAGTTTGTCTCTATGGCTTTATTGATGAAACTGTTGATATTATTTTTATAGAACACACTACAATTAAATTACAGTTAATCAGGGGCAATTGTAATTTTAAAAAGCCCTATTGTAGTAGTCGTTTTATGATTGATGGAGAAGTTGTGAGATTAATAATTCAAGAAAATAGCAGTTACACAAGATCATAACGTTGAGTTTTAAAAGTCTGAAGAGCTGTAGTCTTTGGAAAATATGGTTTTGAATATCTGAGCACTGGTTTAGTGAGATTATAGATAACTGAGCTCTACTTACAAACATAAGAAATACACAGGTGTAATGAGATAAGACCACTGAATGGCATTATTATACAAATATAGATAAGACAAACAAATTGCTGGGGATATTGTTATAGTAATGGGTCCATGCAAATCAAATGGTGCAGTAAAGATTATTGTATAGTAAAATTTTGTAATATGATTGCATTGTATTATAAGTACATTGCATTTTGTATCAGTCCCTTATAATTAATTCAACCTTAAAAATGACAGAGAAATGCAGTCTCCTCTTCTCCCGTGTGCAAACTTCACAGCCCATAAAAAGAAAACAGTGAAGCTAAACTTCCCAAGACTTTGCAAACTGCTTTACACTTTGTATTATTATAAATCCAGAGCGTCATATTCAACACACCCATGAAAATGGCCATACATCAGCACTTTAAACCCCTTGACAGAAATTATAATCTCTTAAAATATAGCACAAAGATAGCTGGTGAATAAGTAGCTCATTATCAAATTATGGCAGCAGAAGTGCAACTATAAACCTCATTTATTATGTTAACTTCAGATTAAGCATTGTAATCTATCCAATGGATGCGCGAGACGTCATAGGCAGGTGACGTCACCGACCGGGAAGCATTAAAGCACATGCGGCGGAGCCGGCGTTTGCTTTTAGTCATTCAGCAACCGCTACTCTGTCTGTGTGTCTGTCGATCTGTGTTGTGAGTCTTATTTAGTGTTGTTTGTCCCTAAGCACAATCACTTGAATTAGGCTCCAGCAATATGTGCAAGCACTTGGGCGAGAGCAGATCGCATTACAGGCTGTGTGTTCCTCCCTGCACACGTTATATCTCTGCTGGGGATACACGAGGGAGCTGACTGCCCGTTTTGTGAGCTTTTTTCATTGCTTATGCTTGCTCTCGGAAGGCTCTCTTTGAGGAGTGAGCTTTCACTAGCGTGGAATGAAGACGGCGAGCCCCTATCTTCTTCCCTTTCCTTTCCTAGTCTTCCTCCGTGGAGGTGGACGCGTCAATGAAACAGTGTTTGCACAGGCATATTATGAATGAGAACGGCGCGCAGTCAGCTCTTACAAAAAAAAAAACCGGGGCTGATTGTGCTTCTCCCCGCTGTACATCTCGCATTCCCGCCACTGCCAAAAATAAAAAAAATGAAAGAAAAAATAGGCACGGCGGCAAGTGAGATTGCAGGGATCACAACATGGATCTGGCGAATGGGTTGGAGACGGGTTCGCCCTATCTCCTCCTGCATTCCCCAGATCTAGTGCTCTCGCTCATGGAGGCCCGCGTGTGCGGTTCTTCCCCCTTTGAGTGAGAGCTGGCTGTTGCTGAGGCGACGCGTGCATTACGTAATTCTCATTCATATCAGAAGCGATGCCCCGAGTGGAACAGATGCTCGCGAGATCTGTTTCCTTGCGTGGCCTTGTCTCTGAAGGCTCGCGGCTGCAGGTCAGGCTGGTGCGTGTCTGCACACCATGGAAATGTTACTGGCGCACAAAGCTGACGTACCTGCTTAGAGAGCTGGATGAGGGATAGGGGCTCAATTTTATTGAAATATAAGCTATCTCTGAGCTCCCTAGAAACGGTGTCTGTGGTTGACCCTATCTGACATGAAGGAGAAGATAGGGTCTTCCTCATGGACGCCCCGCTTGCGCCTTCTGGCCTGTTCGGTGACGCCGTCTATTCCATTGTCGACAGGTACCAAGAGGCCTGTATACAGAGCGTGGCTAATTGCACCCCACCGAAGTGGGGCCATGGTGGCAAACGCTCTGGGTCGGGGACCTCTAAGGCTAAGACAGATCTGCGGACCGTTCTTAAGTCTAAGGGGTGCTCGGCCAAAAAGCCTACGGGCGTGGCCCAGGGCTTACGAGGACAGATCCCTCTGGGGCAGAGCGGGTTACACCTCATTATACGGTGTCTGTCTCCCCCCAGTGCCCTAGAGAGACCAGTCTGCTAACCCTGCCACAGTTCCAGGGCGCAGCTGGCTCCAGCAAGCGATATTCTCAGTTTCTTCCGCCCCAAAGTGTAGCGGAGCTGAGAAGCTCGCCACCCCTGCGGGGGTCTCTAGAGCTCCTGGTTCGGCCGTCTCCTGCCGGTCCTCCACTTCAGGGCACCGAGCTAGCAGCTCTAGGTACACCAGAGGCCAGTCTCGAGAGACTGGTTCCCTTAGTAGGCCATCTGGCAGAGTGGAAACTACTGCAAAATGGATCTCATTGGGTCCTGCGTATTGTAGAGAAAGGCCTTTGTATTCAGTTCGGCGCTCCGCCACCGCCTTTCAACGGGGTGATTCCCACGTGCGTGGGCCCCCAGCAGGCTCTGTTCATGGAACAGGAAGTAGACACTCTCTTGAGGGAGGAGGCCATCGAGGTGGTCCCTCCTCACAAAAGAGAGTCCGGGTTCTACAGCCGGTACTTCATTGTTCCAAAGAAGGATGGTAGATCTGCGTCAGTTGAACCGCTCAGTCATGTGACTGAAGTTCAGGGTGCTTACACTCATCAGTCGTCTCTCAGGCCAAGTCCGAGGACTGGGTTGTCACGATAGATCTAAGGATGCATATTTCACATCTCCATCCTTCCCTCTCACGGGAAGTCCCTGAGGTTTGCTTTTGGGGGCAAAGCTTACCAATATCGGGTTCTTCCCGTTGGCCTTGCACTCTCACCGCGCACTTTTACATCAACGATTGGTTGATTCTAGCTCGATCAGAGCAGGTGGCGATACGGCATCGAGATGTTGTTCTCGCGCACATGAAGGGGTTGAGACTGAACGCCAAGAAAGTGTGCTTTCTCCAGTATAGAGAACCACTTATCTAGGCGTGGTGTGGGATTCGACCATGATGCAGGCACGTATGTCTCCTGCTCGGATCGTGTCCCTACGGGGACCTGGCTGTGGTTTTAGAAGCTCTCTGTAACCTCCATTCGAGCCTATTGAAGAGATGTTTGATCGCATATCTTCTCAATAAGAGAGTGGGGATTTGCAGGCCCTTCATGACCCCTTCTTATCTCGTCTTTGCCCCTGGTCTGGCCAAAGCGTTTCTCTACCCTCAGCGGGTTATTTCCTAGGTTCCCTCTTCTATACCACGGCCTAACGTGCTGCAGGCCTTCAGTCCTCCTCCCTTTGGGGCAGTGTTAATTTTGGCAGGCATTTTTGATTTAGTCTTAGTCTTTATCTTGAGACGAAAAAGCTTAATAGTCTTAGTCACATTTGAGTCTTTCATAGTTTTAGTCTAGTTTTAGTCGACGAAAAGTCATTGCATTTTTGTCAACTTTTAGTCATTACTTTTAGTCAAACTGCAGTTACCAACATTTATTTTGGTAGCTATTTTATATGTAGTATTCTAACAAAAATAGTCATCAATTCCTCTCTCTTTAGACCAAATCAATTAAGCTTAGTTATGAGAAATTTGAAACAAGGATTGAATTTGGAAAAACTGGTATTTTTCAGATACAGTAGGTTTACTTAACAAGTATACATTTATTTAACATCTTTTGTTGGTTAACATTTATGACAGATAATTAGGAATGCTGTCCATTTAAGACGGAAGGTAAGCATGTAATAGCCTACTGACATACATTCAGTTTTCACCCACCTGTTTAAGCTCACTTAAACCATAACGGACTGTATTTCCGTGAGATGCTCTACATGAGAGACATGTGGACTGCTGTGTGTGTATTTGAGCGCTGAGAACTGATCGCGCGCTGTATGAGAACTGAAGAAGTGGAGCGCGCGCGAGAGAGAGCACTTCTATCAGCGTGTTTCCATCTATCCCGCCTTCACTAACTTTAAGTTAATCGACAATGAATTGTGACTCCCGGGAAAAATGGGACGTCTGGTCACCCACTCCCTAACCCTTCGGTTGCTGAGGCCATTGTTTCAGATCACTAGTTCACGTTTTGGTAGGCTATCCGTCCACCGCGGCTGCCATGCAAACGCACCTTATCCAATGACAGAGACGCACATTTTGAAAGACAAGACAGTTAACTTAGCCTATAGGATGTATTTTGAATGTCCGGTAGTCCTCAAATAACATTTTAGTCCTGTCTCGTCTTGTTAACGAAGATGTGGCATAAATTTCGTCATAGTTTTTATCATCAGATATTAGTTTTAGCTCGTCAACGTCTCGTCTTAGTCACAGAAAAAAGGTTCGTTGACGAATATTTTTCGTCGCCGTCGTCGTCGACGAAATTAACACTGCTTTGGGGAGCCCGACCAGAAGCATAATTGTATGTGCCAAGCGGGGTCTGCCTGCTTCTAAGCAGACCCTTAGTCCTCGGGTCTTCCCCCGCCTATGGGGGTTAAAGCCCATTCCACCAGGAGTATGGCGGCCTCCAAGGCCTTTTTGGCAGGGGTTTTGATGCAGGATATCTGCAATGCTGCGGGTTGGTCCACGCCACTCACCTTTGCTCGGTTCTATGACCTTGATCTTAGGGCCCCTCCGGGCTCTTCTGTTCTTTCACCCTCGCTGTGCTCCTAGTGATACACACATGGCAGGTACTTGGAAGTCTGGTGGCATGGGCATTTCGTTCCCGTAGCGTCGTTGACGCAGCTCGAGTTCCTGGAAGGGAACGTCTCAGGTTACGTATGTAACCCTGGTTCCCTGAAGGGAACGAGATGCTGCGTCTCGAGGCCATACTTCCTGTATCCCTGCGAGCGGTTGCTTCATTCCTAGAATCAAACGTCGGCTCCACTGCACGTGCTTTTATGCTTCCCGGTCGGTGACGTCACCCGCCTATGACGTCTCGCCCATCCATTGGACAGATTACACTCTGGTTCAGAGCGCGGTCACGCTGAAGGCGTTCCCGTAGCATCGTCGACGCAGCGTCTCATTCCTTTCAGGGAACCAGGGTTACATACGTAACCTGGGACGTTTTGGTTGTGCTTTGACTCCTCTAAATGGATTAATGTGGTTCAATATCACATCTTGACTGCATCTGAAATTGTGTTCTCTTTGAGTATAGACCTAAGTAATTACTTAACTCATTTAATCCCACCAGTCACAATTGTGACCATGAAAAAGATTTTCCTTTCTAAAACTCTAGAAACCTTAATGACTGATGTTTTAGTGCATTTCCTGCAAATATGGAAAAAATAAAAGGGTCTCAATGAAATCTGTGCAGTTTCACATGGTTAGTGCAAACTATCACATGACCAGAGCAGTTTATTTTTGTTGTTTGCACCTTGAGAAGATGAGGACTGCATCAAAGCTCCAAAAAAAGGCTAGTAAAGTATGTTAACATAAAGATAATGCAAAGATTTTTGGTCTATATTATCTTTATGGTGTCCGGTATTAATACATAAATTCACAATTATTCAGTTTTTTTGAGTATGGTCATATAATGACTAAAAATGTTGATGGTCACAATTGTGACCGGTGGGATAACAGTGAATTTAGATAAACACACAAATCCATTTGCAGTTGTTAGTGAAGGCTGCACTAAAATATTGCAATAACAAAATATTGCACTAAATTAAAAGTTTAAATGTTACAAATAAGTTACAATATTTATGTTGAAATACTGGTAGCATTAATATAAAAATTTTATATGTTACAATAAAGTAACAATTTTGAAATATGTTGAAGGTTGTATTTTTATGTATTTTATCTCAGTTCTACTATCAGTGTTGTATAAGGGTTTTTATGCATAATAGTAACCCTAGAATGTGATCAAACAGAGTTTAAAATAGCTGGGCTGAGATATAAAAAAAAATGCATGACTGCAGAAATATGTTAATTCAGAACACACATTATCCCAATTATCACAATTTGCAAAACTAATGGAATATATAGTTGATATCAAAAACTGGATGACTAGTAATTTTTAACTATTAATTTCTGAAAAAACAGAGGTGTTAATTATTGGACCAAAAACGTTTGCCTGTAATAACCTAGATCACTGTCTAATACTTGATGGCTGCTCTGTAAATTCTTCATCATCAGTTAGGAACCTAGGCGTACTTTTTTATAGCAATCTTTCCTTCGAAAAACATGTTTCTAGCATCTGTAAAACTGCATTTTTCCATCTTAAAATATATCTACATTACTACCTATGCTCTCAATGTCCAATGCAGAAACATTAACTCATGCATTCTTGACCTCGAGGCTAGATTATTGTAATGCTTTATTGGGTGGTTGCTCTGCACGTTTAATAAACAAACTCCAGCTGGTTCAAAATGCAGCAGCTAGAGTTCTTACTAGAACCAGGAAGTATGACCACATTAGCCCGGTTCTGTCAACACTGCACTGGCTCCCTATTAAACATCGTTTACATTTTAAGATCTTGCTAATTACTTATAAAGCCCTGAATGGTTTGGCACCTCAGTATTTGAGCGAGCTCTTATCACATTATAGTCCTTCACGTCCGCTGCGTTCTCAAAACTCTGGCCGTTTGATAATACCTAGAATATCAAAATCAACTGCAGGCGGCAGATCCTTTTCCTATTTAGCTCCCAAACTCTGGAACAATCTACCTAACACTGTTCAGGAAGCAGACACACTCTGTCAGTTTAATCTAGATTAAAGACCCATCTCTTTAACCTGGTTTACACATAATACACTATCACATTTCTATAATTCAAATCTATTAAAGGATTGTTAGGCTGCATTAATTAGGTCAACCGGAACCGGGAACACTCCTCATAACACATGATGTACTCGTTACATTGTTAGAAGAATGGCATCTACGCTAATATTAGTCTGTTTGTTTCTTATTCCGAGGTCACCGTAGCCACCCAGATCCAGACTGTATCCAGATCAGATGGTGGATCAGCACCTAGAGATGACCTCTACAGCCAGGACACCTAGATGAGCCCCAGAGACTGACCCCCAGTGAAGACCCTGTCTCCAAGACGGCCATCGGGACAAGACCACAGGAACCAGATGATCCTTTACACAATCTGACTCTGCTTTAGTCTAGATTTAAACTGCTGATTTTGTCTGGCCAGAGGAGAATGACACAATTTCGACAAACTATTTCCCCGTCTAAATACTGTAAAGCCACCCAGATTTATATCAAGCCGATGTAAAGCTGCTTTGACACAATTTGCATTGTTAAAAGCACTATACAAATGATATTGACTTGACTATCCCACCCACCTGTCACAATTGTGACTGACCATAAAAACAATTTCACACACTTTTCCAAAAAAATAAAAAATAAAAATAATTACTGATTATTTCATAGGGTTACTAATGGCACATTATCTGGATATTTTCATGTCTGGGAAAAAATTTGGGATTAAACTGGTTAACTACTTACTAATTATCACGTGACATGCGCTGGCGAGAGATGCATCGCCCCGACAGCTCTAAAATACAGAGCAACAATATAAATTATTATTTTCATGAAAGAGTGCAAAATTAAATCTTCCAAACAATGTCTTTATTTGCCCAAATGCAAGCTAGGGTTTATTAAAATGTATTTGGGTGAAGCAAAGACATGGTTTGACATTTTGTTGTTTTTAAAAAGTTACACAGTGTACGTTTAAGCACTATGACCTGGTTTCACAGATGGGGTTTAGGCCAGGATTAGGCCATAGTTCAATTAGGACATTTTTATAAACATGCTTAGAAAAGAAAAACATTACTGGGGTGCATGTTGAGACAAAACAAAGGCA
>NC_136733.1:41652503-41822503 GCF_936440315.1 Barbus barbus
TGAGGAGGACCCTTTGTCTAGTGGCCTGAGGAGGACAAGTTTTATTTTATTAGGAGATCTATAGCCTTTGTGGATTTGGTTTGAAACCGAAATGGCTAGTATCACTTTAGTAATATGAACATTTCTTTTGTGGACAAACTTTTGGTAAATCTTTATTCTAAGGTGTCGTTTTTACACATTACATGTATTATAATAAATTAGGTAACACTTTGTTTCGATATTAGTTGGCATACAGTTCACATGTAGTTGCAAAGTTACTTATATTTAGTAGAATGTCTAAAGTGGACTATCGAAATAAAGTGTTACCATAAATTATGCATAATTACATGCAAGTAACCCTAAATTTAAACCTTAACCTTAACCATATAGTAAGAACATGTAGTTGATTTATATTACATAGTACTGAAATTTATAACTACACTGTAACAAGGACACCTCAAAATAAATTGTAACCACACGTGTTCCCTATAGCTAACCTCCTGGAAAGACAATGGTCATCTTCAGGTGCATTGGCAGATGCATGTGCCTTCTGCGCTAAAATCCAACACATTTTGAAGAAACAGCCTAATCCAACACCAACCCAGCAATATACAAGTCTGTCAAAGAAACCTGCATGTGTAAAATATTGAATGAACGCGTTGACGCTGTTTGGACGCAGCTGGCAGCGACTCTAGTTTGTGAATCTGGTCTGCAGGCCGCGGCAGTTCAAGCCACACAAAGATGTATATAGATGTAGACTTACAATACAATGCATGGAGCGCATCAGTTGTGTATGGTACAACGAGACGAGATGCGCGCGTGTTGGAGGCTTTATGCGTTTAAAATGCCTCCTCATTCAAGAATACAGAGCTTCTGAAGGGTGGGGTGATGTGGGGGGCAGTTATACAGTGGGTGGACCGATATTGTGTCCACATAGCAGCCGACCCATAGACTACCTACGTGGTTCGTCTCAGCGCTTCCGTTTTCCAGCGTAACTCATGGGGTTTGACCATTAGAGAAACAGACAGAGAGAGGGACGGATAAAGAAAGAGCGAGGGAGGAGGTGACCGTGCTTCTTTTCTCAAGGAATACTAGACAGAAGCAGCTAGTAAAGAGAAGAATAAGGGCTGCCGGGCTCTGAACTGCAATTAGTGCACATCCGACACTACCACATGAAGAAAGAGTCGCATTTTTAATCGATATACTCACATGGACGCTTGCTGGATGAAGACTCTTGCCTCAGCGAGGACATAGAGGAACTCCATGGGTCCACAGAGCAGAATCTCGTGAGCTGCACGCTTGGAATATATGTGAGATTCAAAGGAAGATCGCTATCGAGCAGACAGTGTTTGGAACTGATACGAGCGCTTTGTACCGTTTCAGGGATTCGTGCAACTCTCTCTTGCATCGGAATTTAAGGTCAGTTTCTTCGAGTCTGATGATTGATTTCGAGTTCTTGCACTATAGGCCATCGTTACAGACACGCTTTTGATTCTCTACAGCATAAACCATCAGCATACAGATGTGTGAACTATAACTGCGATATCTGTGAGACATCGACTGCTCTGTTGTAGTTATATAGAATATTTTTATCAAACAGTTGAGCTTGCATTACGAGTTCTTCTGACATCCAAAGAAAGTTATAAGAGGAGCCCGTGCGATGATTTTATCCCACACTTGGAATATAACTCCTTACCAGATTTGAATAAACACCTGAAGGAAAAGAATAAGAATTTAAATAGCTGTATGTTTATGCATATCATGCATTATTAATGTGTATATGTAATGCATGTGTTTGTCTGCAAAGAAACTTGCCTTGACCTGGATCATTTATGAGCAGACATTTTCAAAAACTGAAATACTGCACCTCACAGTTTCTGCGAGACCATATCCAAGTGTTTTAGTGAAGAATGATTCGAAATCATCGGATATTTTTGTAGAGATTTTAATTAATATTGTGCGATTTTTCGAAGTTTATTTCGTTTGTTGTTTAAAGTTATCATAAAAGGTTAGCGTTAGGATAATAATTTATTTATTTGAATTTATTAAAGTGGTGCAAGATTCTGAAGGAAACTGAACAACAGAGATGCTTGTTTAAAAGAAAAAAGTGATTGGTTTTCTTCTTCTGTATAGGCCTCGGTCGCAGTAGTTCACAGGCCCTTCTGACATGGCGGACACTGAAGACAGCTTTCAGCTCCAAAACTCTCCCAGTGACACCGAATCAAAAGATTTACAAAACCATGATAAATCAGACAAGCAGCCTGGAGCCGCTAGCAAATCCCCGTCATCACAGACAACCTACATTCAACAGGTAACAACTACTGTCCTAACTATTCTGCTGTGTGTGTGTGTGTGTGTGTGTGTGTGTGTGTAACTACTTAACCAAAAATTTTAGTTACCAATTTGCTCCTAGAAATGAGCCAAATCTTACAAAACCTAAAATATAGTAATTTTTTTTAACTGTAAAAACGCAGAAATGTTTCAGTTGGGTGTATTATAGTATTTATGCCTATAGCTGTAGGCCTATATATATATATATATATATAAATAGAAGTCTATGGAATGCCTCCATTTGGAGATGCGCCAGTCTTCATCAACCTCTGACATATAAGAAAATGAATAAAGCTGCGCGGTACTTTCATCACTTACTGATGATGTTCAGAGGGCCACACAAGCAAAGCTTACAGAAACTTACAGAGGCTACACGAGTGCTATCGGAGATGATTCAAACGTGGATTGACGGAATGAGATGCAGAAATACCAATATGTAACAACAGCTTTTTGTAACTACAAGTAAGCCTAATGCAGTAGATGAACTTAGGAAACATGTGGGGAAAGTGGATAGCAGCTAGTTCACGTATTTCTGAAAAATTGTTATCTCTTCTCTTCGTCATTCCATAATAATTCGACAATTATTCGTTCTAACGGAAATCAATCCAATGAAGTGCGATTGACATGCGTGTGTGTAGCATAATTCTTAAAGATTAAAACTTAATCTTGCAGTTTATTAAAATTAATAATAATTCTGCGTTTGCAGTGATACTCTAGGCCAGCATGATTTATAGCTATAACTTATTGTTAAAGCTGAACAGCATTTTTTCTCTCCTCATATGCATTTAGATGTGATTTTGAGTCGCGGCACCGCCGTTATTAACTTTTGAAAAGCTGCAGTGCTTCTGCATTCGTTAGGTTTATTCTCAACATCTGCATCTGTCTTTTTAAAAGGGAATGGAAGGGATAAAAGTTTACTTGCACGAGCGAGAGTTGTGGGCAAAGTTTCATGAAGTGGGAACTGAAATGATCATCACCAAAGCCGGGAGGTAAGACACACATGTTCTGAAAATGCATCTGTAGTTTTCGGATAACCGATATAAAAATAAAAATGCAAAATTATTTTGTATTGTAATCAAAATATAGTACCGATTAGCCTATTATTATAAATGTATAATATAATACTAATTGTACACTATTCATTATATATGAGCCTATTAAATTATATATTCTCCCCACTGCAACGTAAAAAGTTCGATTGTCTTATAATTTCTCCATTGTGATCTTTAACTGTGGTTTGCTTGGGGCTATAGATTGACAATAGGTTTCTACACAACTGTATTTGTGATTTCTTAGTGATTCATCTAGATGCATTTCACCTTTTTATCTTTGTATTATTTATTATATACGTAGGCTATTTTCTAAATTTTCTCATTTCTAATTTGCACATACTTGACCTGTACACACATTGTTTATATTATATATTGTGTTTTTGCTGTTTTGTACATTGCCTATTTAGATATTTGTATATTATTCTTTGATTATCTGTGTCCTGTCCTGTTGCTGTGTTTCTGTTAAACTGTGGAGCTTCTGTCACTACAACTAATTCCTTGCATGTGTAAACATACCCAATAAAGCTCATTCTGATTCGGATTCATTCTGATTATATACGTAGGCTATTATTTATATTTTGTATTATTTATTTTGATGAATAATGTGTTTGAGTTTGATTTGGCAGTGTGAGCATAGGCCAATTCCAGTAAATCAACAAGCATTGGTTTGGCTGCATGATCTAGTTTTTATGCGAATTATTATAGGGCTAAAAATATGCATAATTTGGATTGTTGATGCAGATTTGTCCGATATTGTTACGGATATACACCGAACTTAGATCTCACTTTAGAACTTCTAGAGCACTTGTTTAAAATAGTATCATCGCATAGAAAGCATTGAAATGCAGAGTGAGCGGTGTGTGTTCATCTGTTTTAAGGTTACTAATTGTTTTAAAACAATACTGTGGTGGTTTAGGCCAGAGCTCCGGCAGTTATTCTGCTTTATTAGCAGAGAAGTTTTCTAAAATACATATTGCACAATGAAGTTAGTATTTCAGTAATTTGTGCTTCTTTAAAAACAGCAGAGGGACTCTCAGAAATCAGATGCAGAGTAAAAAAGAAAACAAAGAAATCTGTGTGCATGAATTCTTTACTGCGACTTTGCTGTTGCTTAACGTTATGATAAATATGAGATCGTCGCTGGAAATTAAGTTAATATTTAACGTTATAAATGTCTCATTGAGTCTGTATGCATTATAGCAAATTGTCTTGCAGTTTTTGTCATTTAACTCTTGACAAAATCGCCACAACCTTAAACGGGCCACTGCTCTGTTTTATTTGTGCATTTAAATACGTGCATTTCTTAAAGTGAACACATTCAAATATGAAACACTGCTTATGACCCGGTGAATCCAAAATCACTTGCATCGTCTACTCACATTTATGCACACTTCCACAGTTTTATTCACTCAATATACAATTGTTTCTGTTTGGGTTATATTATGTGCCTATGTAAGGTACAATGAATCTGAATTGGCATTTTTAGCATTCATGTAATCGTATTCAACTCGATGTGGTGTCAAATATTTTTGAGCACGTCATAATAAATATTATATGCCGTTTAAAGCGATATTGATTTAGGCTATATAGGTTTGAAATAAACATTTTCTACACATCAGTTGAAAAAAAATACTTATTGTTATTATTATAGTTAATCATGCTGTAATATTTTCCCATTTTTATCCACAGGCGGATGTTCCCAAGCTTCAAAGTGAAGGTCACCGGGTTGAACCCAAAAACCAAATACATTCTGCTGATGGATGTCGTGCCAGCGGACGACCACCGCTATAAATTCGCCGATAACAAATGGTCCGTGAGTCATCAATGGTTTTATTAAGAGTTAAAGTTACGGATGCAGGTTATTATTTATTTGGGTAATTATATTTCTGAAATTCATTTTTATTCTCACTGAAGTACGTGGCTTTTGGAAAACTTTCAAAGTCGTTTAAAGCAAACGTTTTAAGTTATCAATATTATCAATATCAATATAAAGACAACTTTCTCAAATATTCCTTACAAGACCTAGCAAATTATAAAGCTGGGGCCACACATATTCATATTTAAATTAGACTTATTCATTGTCATTATTTAGTTTTAGTGCTGAGGAACACAGACTGTGTAATGAAGGCAGTGTGATCATTAAAATATTCCTTAATAGTCACAAATTAGTTTATAGTATACATTGTTTAAACAATTTCAACTTAATGTATACGTTAAAAGATGAGAAAATATATCCTTCGCATTGCTTTACATACAGCTCCATCTGCTGCACAGAAAACACTGTGAATTGGGTTTATACTCCTTTTTCAGGGTCAGTGGTTTTAAATTGTTGAGGTTATTGAGGGAGGATGTCCACAAGCCAATATCCCTGATAATTACCCGTTCAGTGCAAGCTCTGGAACTAATGGCCCTCTTGATCAACCATCATCTTAGCCATTAACCAAATAAACTGGTCTTTGAAAGACATTATGTACAATGCACAAGGCATTGATGCATGATAAATGGGAGGTAGCAGGCTGGATCACATTTCGATTGCAATAAAAGAAACATGTTGAGGGAATAAAACATTATCTTTGAGTTTTAATGAAATTATCCTTGTAATAATTCATGCATGGAAAAATAAACAGAATCTTAAACCTGAGAGTGACTTTTCTGGTCAATACAGCAGAGTGCAACAATATCAGTGATCACAGGAAATATAACTTAAGTAATTTAAACGTAATACAAAATATTTCAAGTATAAAAGACTACAGTGTTGAGGGAAATCAATGTGCATTTAAAATGAAGTAAATGTGTGTTTAAATAACGACGGAGTTGTCTTTAAAATGCTGTATTTTGCACTGGGGCTCAGGTCTGTGACGGGGAAGGCAGAACCTGCGATGCCGGGAAGGCTGTACGTTCATCCAGATTCTCCAGCCACCGGAGCACATTGGATGCGGCAACTGGTGTCTTTCCAGAAGTTGAAATTAACCAACAACCACCTTGATCCCTTCGGACATGTGAGTGAAATCCACTGTAAAAAATAAAAGTGGTTTCAACTTAAAATAATTTGTTACCCTGCCTTAAAATTGTAAGTTTAGTCAACACAAATGTCACTTAGTACAACTTAACATTTCACGTTGATTAAACTTATTTGTGTTGACTAAACTTACAATTTTAATGCAGCCAGGTAACAAATAATTTTTTTTACAGTGTGTATTTGCTTTGAAACTTTTTGACTGAATAAACAAATATATTACTGACAAAATCATCACATGTATTGTAGCAGTTTGAAAGATTTGAAAGGGTTGTCACACATGCAGATCTGATCAGGTAGTGTTGTATCGAGGCTCTAGATCAGGAAATCCACCCCTGAAGAGATGCTGCTGACAAACACCAGAACATGTAATAACCAAAACACATCTTAAATCCGGTAATGATAATCGTGAGCAGCACCAGCCTCAGATGTGGAACACTAAATTCAGATTATAATTGTACTCTCTGTAAACTGATGTGGGTTTAAAGAAATTTCATTTTTATATGGTTTTAATATGCGTAGCATCCACTTATGCACTAATGCACAGTCAACTCATGAGGTTTTTGCTATTAAGAAAAAGCAGCCCGAGCCTCAATTCAAATGTCTCTCAGTTTCAATCGAGCACGAGGTTCAACATTTCTCTGATTTCTGGACAAGCCAGATCACCTTCGGTGTGAGACTAGAAAACGAGCATTGAGTTGGTTTCTGAACAGATGGTGTTTAGATGTCTCATCTTTGAATGCAAGCAGTTTGCTGTTTAGTTCTGATCACAAGGTTGAAGTCGATCAGGCTTGTTTTCTTGCCAAACCTCAGCTGGTAGAATGAAATCAGAGCCCGGCTGGAATGTGAGCCGAGTTGTAAATTTTTGTCCAGAATGCATTTTTGATTGGTTGCAGTGGTTCTTGGCATGCCCCCTTTTGTGCTGAAAGAGCACTCTGGGATTTATAAATGAAGTACGGCTTCTCGACCAACATAACAATCTATCGGTTTGTTGTTCCAGGTGGTTGAAATAATTTCAGAACTATTTATAATTACTAGTCTCAGAAACAGGGCTGGACATGCAATAAGCTGGAACCTGTTAGCAAATGTATAAAAGCAGCCAATAGTTCTGAACTCTGTCTTAATTAGACTCCGGTGATGAGATAAAGATGTCTGAGAGAAACTCGTGGATAACTTACCGAGCATGCACACAGTAAAAGCAATAGTTAAGTTGTGAGCAGTAGAACACGGTTTGAATTTTCCAAGTTGAAGATGTTTTTAGATGGCAGCAAACTAAAGCTTTGGCTTTGATCATTATTGTACCATTCATTAAGCGTTCAATAGGCATACACATTCTTTGCCTCTCACAGAAATATCTGAGTCAAAATGGTGGAGTTTGGATAACTGTGCTTCAAACTGTTTATATTTAATGACAGATTGTGATGAGTGATGGACAGAGGTATACAAAGGCTGTTAATCTGCAGGGTTTCGCAGTCCCTGTGATGTCGGCAACATGAAAGAGTGGGCCAACATTCATGGCCCTCAGTGATCGCTCACTATCATTAAAAACTATCATCCAGCATGGGGGCAAATGGAGAAATGGGGCAACAGGGCACCCAGAACAGAGAAATGCTGCACTCCCAGTGGGTGGTCCCACAAAAAACTCTTCTCATGTCCATACAGTTCTCCAAATATTCTTATATGTCACACTCTGCTTTTCGCCAAAGCTGTGCGGTTGCAATCCTTGTTTAATCCAGGAAGGCCTATATACAGTGTGCGGGGTTATGCCAGATGCTTCACAGAACTGTGAATTATTATTTTATTTCGACATCACAGATATTAAAGCAATGCGTTTTGCTTTTAACCTTTAACAATAAATCATCTTGTTCATCCTGAGCAAAAGCTATATTCTCCGCTGAGAGCGATGTTTAAAGTTTACAGCAAGCCCTGCTTTCCAAGTCTCAGGGCTGTGTTGAGCCAAGAGCCGCTCGGAGGGAGTGGACCGATGTCCCTGATCAAAGGAGAAACGCTGCAGTTGTTTGGAAAATGCATGTGAGGGGAAAACACATGAAAATGGAAAATAGGAATGCGTGTGTGTGTGTGTACACTTGGCATGCTCATCCAGAATGCAAAGTTTAGACAAAATCCACTTAGAGAAGCTTACATTATACACACACAGAGGACAGGAACAACCCACAGAGCCGACAAGAACCTGAACAAAAGTCTTTTTAGTAATATTCTTCAAATCCATACATAAGACAAGTGCACACTGCAAAACAGCTACATATGGACCTTTTTCAGCACTAGTGTAAATCTTCTGTTTGGTAGACAGATGCAGCTCTGCTCGGACTGTTATGTAAGGTCTCTGTGAACAGCATATAGCACTGGGCAGGAGGCTTTAGAGATGGACAGTGTTGCGTCTACTGAAACATGCAAAACGGGAAAATGGGGCATTGCTGGGTGAGAAGTCCAATTAGGCTCTGAGTTTAAGTGTGAACAGACAGACCGCAGTAGCGCTGATTATTGATCTCAAAACGGCTTGGAGGAGTGGATATTATTGAAGAAAAATGGTGTTTAATAATGCAGCTGATAGCAAGAAGAAAAACGTTTAAATACAGTTATTAGCGATGTTCCTTGGCAATCACATTAATCAAGCATGGTAGCATCATTTTATGTAAAATGTCTTTCCTTATATTATATATAACCAAAAATATCATTTAAATAATATGCACGTGAACACGAGGTGTTTGCTTTACATGGTCGGTCATGTTTGCGCTCTATTTTCTCTCCAGATTATCCTGAATTCCATGCATAAATATCAGCCCAGGATTCACATCGTAAAAGCAGATGAAAATAACGGATTTGGATCCAAAAACACCGCTTTCTGCACTCACGTGTTCCCGGAAACGGCGTTCATTGCAGTCACGTCTTACCAGAACCATAAGGTAAGCAGCTACGGGAGCAAGAGACGACCATTTGAGCTTATCATGTTGAGAGCATTTTTAACATTATAAATATGGCGTGGAAATAGATTTTGTGAATCTACGAAATTATAGAATTAGCATAGAATTGTCTGCTTCAAGAAAGTGTCACAAATTCGTCTTAACTTATGATTCCTGGTCTGAATGATTCCAATCCAATTACTCTTAAAACCCACGATAACAGCTTGATTTGACAGATTTGCCGAAAAAAATAGATTTGTGCAGCGATCAAAAATATTGTTGCTAATTGTAACTGGTAATTATTTTGACACGAATTTATAATATTCATTTATGTAAAGCAATTATATATCTATTGATTTACTTTACTTTTCCTGAATTCCCTAAAAGGGGTCCGATCATAAGTAGGTTAAGTGATTTTCTTGAAAGCAAAGCTTGTCTTGCTTTTATATTTTACACATCCAGATCCGCGTGAACCATTTCATTACATATTTTACTAACAAACAAAAGAATAAGAATAAACGACGTCCGAAATGTTTATTTGGCTACTAAGCACTATGAAAAATAAATGTTGCACTAATCATGATTTATCTGGTCAGCTGTTAAGTTTCTAATAATATTTCCATTCATGCATTCAAAATTCTATTATTGGTTATTAGTCCAGTCCCAGCCGTGATCATATCGACATCATTAGGTCGCCAAGCACGGCTGAATATGATATGGCAGTGAAAAAATAACTAAATACAGAGATAAATAACTGCATAAACATTATGTACAGTGAGTCCTTAATTAAATAACTACATTATTTGTTAATAAAAGACTGTCAGATGCATGTCTGTTTTTGTCACACTAGTTGATATTTGTGTGGGCAGTTGTTAATGTAACATTATACAGTTAAAAACTCGTCTTGCGCTGTAGTCAGAGTCCAGAAGTTGAATGTGAGCAGCCGACATTTAATCGTAAGATCCTATTTGCAAATAAGAATATGATAAAGATGGACAGTACTCATCTGGACAACAGATTTGAGTAGCCTAATAAATGATTTCACTGATGTGAGAAAAACAACATCTAACTGCATGCATTTAGCAGACTTTAATGCAAACCTCTTTTTCTACTTGTATTTATTCATTGATTGATTGCAATTGGAGTGAAATACCGAGTCGGTGAAAGATGTGTTTATTTGCAGCTCTTAGGCCTATCGATGCGTTTTAAAGACATCGCCGAGCTTAAGTAGCCTACAGTCTTTCTTTGTGGTTTTTTCATCCTTGCTTTAAACACAAAAACAAAAATGTTAGTTTTAATGAACGGACATGATGATATCTATTAATTTTAATTAATTAATTTTTGTTTTTTGTTTTTGTACATTTTCACCACTTCTGACTTTTAATTATAACCAAAAAAAATAATAAAAAAGGTTAAGTCTACGTCTTTACAAAAATTTCAAGAAAGCAATTTACGCAACTAAACAGGGTAAAAGCATGAGCACCTGCATGTCATTAAAAATAATTGATTTTGAATAACCTTTTGGACCTTACGCTTGCAGCTAAACAAACCAGCAAACGGGAATAATCTTGTGTAGGTTTACCTTTATCCCACCGCCAGCAACATCTTAGGCTACTAGTTAAAAAGGTATATGGTTTTCAAACTCATATATATGTATGAGGTAGAGCACCATATGCTCTCGTAAATTGTGTGTATATGTGTATATATATATATGTGTGTATATATATAAATGAATATACATACCAAACTAAGAGATATAAACTGAATAAATATAAAGACGAAAAGGTAGCTGCAGTGAGTTAAAAGAAGCTTGAAATCTCAAAAATCTACCGAAGCGCCGCCAAGACTCTGGAGTTATGGACCTTCGAAAATACGAAACTGACATATTTTGAAAAATTTCAGTTTGCACTTTCACGGTAAAAAGGTAAATAATAAGGACATCAAAACTACTCCGTTTCGTGAAGTCTGCCGAGCGCACAGTGCGTTTATGAGAGCTCAGAGGTGCGTCCCAACACCATGTCCATTTTTACAAGGTCTCATCTCAAGTGAGAGCCAAAGTAGTGTCAAAGATCAGGTCCTGTTAGAAAACACACCACAACAGCCAGAAATAACCCCTCGCAGAGACAGCGAGTCTCATTAAAGCTCTATCCCTAAACTCACTAAACTCGTTACTGTCTATCAGTACAGATACTAGCATCTTGCCAAATCACTTTTGGAAATTTGGCAGTGGCACTTGGGATTAACCTTAGATACAAAAGTTTGAAAATTATTTTTTTTTTCTGCTTTTTGTTTCATTTTCAAGACCTTTTTTTTCTTTTATAAAAACATCCGTTTGAAATGTCTTTCACACATTTGAACAGATTCAGAGATTTTGTAAGCTATTAAATCAGATATAATAAATAATAATAATTTTACCCCCTTAACAATCAATGGGATAAAAAATATGATAAGAATTATAAATAACTAAAGAAGTTATGATTAAGGCAAAAAATAATGTATTTTTAAATGCATAAAGGCTATTTACAAAAGGCAAAATATTTGATGTTGACCTCTGATATTTAAATTAGATCTCACTATGGCAATATTAACATATGCTTTCTGTGCTTCTTGTGTAGAATTATTAGAAACTTTGTTCAGGTTTATGTAAAGACAAAAATCTACACCAATCTTTATTCAAACTGACAGATGTTTTTCTACATTAGTGCAGCATCAAACAAACCACAGCTTGGGTATCTTTTCATCATCTGCTGACCAAGCACAGAAAACCACTATAGGATAATTCGTTAATTTACACCCAAAGTCATTATGCTGCTTTACAGACACTGTGCAATAAAACATGCTAGTAGATATGGTTTCAAAGACAAGACTGAAGGGACTGAAGTGATTGTTACAGTGGGTTCCCTCATTAACAGAAACATACAACACAATCAGTCGGTCAATGCAGTGCTCAGTGCACATTCATGAATGCATTACTGCAAACAGCAAAAAGGAGTTAAAAGCCAATCATCTATAAATCACCTTTTGAATGTTATATTACTCTGCCAAGATGCATCGTTTAGGAGTAGAACTGAAACAATGTCTTGTGAGCTTCAAGACATCACAGCATGCTCTCATGCTATTAATAACAAGATGTCTGGAGTTCAAATCTGGTTGAGAATCTCATTGTTTGTTTCAAATGAAAAAAAGAGACTACAGCAGTATTTAAACAGCGTGTACATGCAAGGTAACACTGTTGTGTTGGCTGTTTTACAGATCACCCAACTGAAGATCGAGAACAATCCCTTCGCAAAGGGCTTTCGTGGAAGTGACGATATGGAGCTGCATCGCATGTCAAGAATGCAGAGGTGAGTCTAAATCTGCGAAGAGTGATGTTTACATGAGCGAGTGCTTGTGTGGAGTTAATTACAGCAATCAACAAACAGCAGCCATCAGCTCAGGTTAGGAGCTCCCTCTTTATATAGGTGTCTTACAGATAGCACCTCTAAATGTGCTCACACTGACAGGAGACTTGACCAGCATCTTCAGAAGCCAGTCAGATTAAAACTAAACTAAACTGGGCAATATTGATCCATGCACAGCACAGATACAAGCCAGCGACGCTCTTGACTGAGGGGACACTTCTTATGCGAGTGTTCCTCTTGAAAACCATCGACCATGGCAATCTCTCTCTTTCCGCTCTGTGTAGATCCAGAACAGTTGTCTGCAGTTGTGATATAGTTGGTCCAGTGGAAGCAAAGACCACATGGCTCGTGTTCTTATTTTCTCCAGATGACTGATGTATAGAGTGTGGAAAAACACATTTTCAAAGCAGAAAATCTGGTCGGAGGGCCCACGGCAGCCAACATAGGCGTTGTCCACTCCAAAATGGCAGACTTCACTATACACTAGGAAAAAATGGCAATGCTCTTTCCATGCCGTAGTTAACTTTGTCTGTTGTTGCTTTCAAACAAGCAAAGAAAGAACTGACTAATGTCTCCCATGAGAGCCTTCTATTGAGTTTCCAGATAATGACCTGAAGACTTTAAGACCCAACTAAAGCTTGCACGATTCTCCTACTGAATCCGTTACACAGCACTGCTATTAACATGACTTTATGCATTCAGCAGATGCTTTCGTCCGGTGGCATACAAGCAAGAAAGCCACTACTCGTTATAAAGCAAAGAGTAATGCATCATAAAAATGCAGAGGAAAAAAGAAACTCCTCCGTGGCGCTGTGTAGAAGTCAAAGGTCCTGATATCCTATCTGTCCTCCACTGTCAAACACTGAGACAAAGCAGGTCTGGTCTTAGTTAAATTCGGACCAATGGAAAACCAGGTCAGTGGTTCAAAAGAAATAGCGTAGGAATTAATGCAAAGTGCCTCTTACAACTTTCGCTGATTAATTGGCATGGAAAAGCTCCCGTTGCAGACAGATGGCGAAGAGATTATTCTAACGCAGTGCTGCGCGTCCATGGTGGATGTGGTTAGTTACCAATGGAACGGTTTCAAGATCCCTGACTGAAAGACAACATGGAAATGCATGCCATGAAATGGCTTACAAAGTCCTTTCTGTTTCCCAAAGCACCAAGGAGTATCCGGTGGTCCCTCGCAGTACTGTACGTCAGAGGGTCGGCACCAGCCAGAGTCCGTTCGCCGGTGACGTCCAAGGCCTGTCTACTCCCAGCAGACAGACCTTGAGCTCTCAGTACGCCTGTGAGAACGGGGTCACGAGCACGTCGCAGGATCTGTTGCCTCAGTCGAGCTCTTATCCTCTGCCCCACGAACACAGCCAAGACTATCACTGCGTCAAAAGGAAAGGTGGGTCCATCTGGTCACTTCTTGAAATTTTAGCTTTTAGTGTTTTAGGGTTGTGATATTTCAAGATCAGTGCTTCCCAACCATGTTCCTGGAGCCTGCATGCCTCCTTAAAGGGAGAGTGCACCCAAAAATGAAAATTCTGTCTAATTACTCACCCTCATGTCGTTCCAAACCCGTAAGACCTTTGTATATCTTCAGAACACAAATTAAGATATTTTTGATGAAATCCGAGAGCTTTCTGAGGCTCCATAGACAACAATGCAACTGAAATATTCCCAGACCTAGAAACGTAGTAAGGATATCGGTAAAACAGTCCATGTGATATCAGTGGCTCAACTGCAATTTTATGAAGCTATGAGAATACTTTTTGTGCGCAAAGAAAACTAAAATAATGACTTTATTCAACAATTCTTCTCCTCCAAATCATGTCTTCCATCATTATCGGGAGTACCTTTGCACGTACACAACGTGCGCATGATGCTGCTGACGTAGAACGTTGCAGAGGAAAGCAATGTGCATGCGTCATGGTACTCTTGATAATGGCGCCTATGGTGACAAGAATTGTTGAATAAAGTCGTTATTTTGGTTTTCTTTGCGCACATAAAGTATTCTCGTAGCTTCGTAAAATTACGGTTGAACCACTAATGTCACATGGACTGTTTTACCGATATCCTTACTACATTTCTTGGTCTCTGAACATTTCAGTTGCATTGCTGTCTATGCAGGGTCAGAGAGCTCTCGGATTTCATCAACTATATCTTAATTCATGTTCCAAAGAAGAACGAAGGTCTTACGGGTTTGGAACGACATAAGGGTGAGTAATTAATGACAGAATTTTCATTTTTGGGTGAACTATCTCTTTAATCAAACAGGCCATCAGCTCATCCGTAGAGACTCCTGAAATGAGTGTCTCAAAAGGAGACTTGCAACGTGTAAAATGCTGGGGCTCCTGGAATATGGTTGGGAAGCCACTGCTGAATTAATTTCCATTAGTGTTGGTTGATAGCTCAATTGTTATATCGTCAGCCTGTGAGATCGCCGATACACAATATTATAGCGCGAGTTTATGCAGTTTAAAAACACTCCTGTTATAATCAGTGAAGCTATCTACACTGATGAATGATGAATAAATCTTTTATACTTACATCTGCACTTTATTGTTAATGATGAGAGAATTTGTAAGACAGACTTCAGTTGGCGAGCGTGCAATGAACAACAAAACTCCACTGTTTGAGCGATGACTCATCTGAATGCCTCTGATTGGCCATTGCATTCATAAGCTCAACATAATCATGTGTGATTGGTTATAACGCACAACGCTGTAAAAACGCTGAAAAATAAATATAATGGAACAAATAAGTCCTAATATTAATTAGGTAGTATTTCTAGCCTGATGATGATGATGATAATAATAATAATAATAATAATAATAATCGTCTCGCTATCGTCAGTGACATCAGCCACAGGCGATATCTCTGACTATCGTCGATAAATGATACTATCACCTATCGGCACAACCCTAATTTCCATCCCATTTTGTCCATGTGCAGTTGAGGACGACTGTCACGCAGGAGAGCACTCGTACAAGAAGACCTACGTGGAAAGCTCATCCAGCGAGGACGATCACTACTATCCGCCCGTGAGCTACTCTCAGTCTCTGGGTCTCAGCGGTGCCCCCTACAGGGCGGAGTCTGGTCAGCGGCAGGCGTGCATGTACGCCAGTTCATTGCAGTCCACCGAGCCTGTGCCCAGCCTGGAAGACATCAGCTGCAACACCTGGGCGGGGGTCTCACCTTACGCCGGCTGCTCGGTGACCACCATGCAGCAGATGGAGCAACTGCCCTACCAGCACTTCTCAGCTCACTTCACCTCAGGACCCCTCGTGTCCAGATTGAGTGGCGTCACGGGTCATGCCTCACCGCAGCTGGGCGACACCCATGCCATGTACCAGGGGTCCATGCCCCATCAGTCGTTGGGCCGTCAATGCAGTCCAAGTGCGGGAATCCAGTCGCCGACCGCTGGCCTACAAGGCAACGAGTTCTTGTACACTCACAGTATTCCTCGCACCCTGTCTCCGCACCAATACCACGCTGTGCACAGTGTAAGCATTATGCCTGACTGGAATGAGGGCAGCTAACTGGATTCTTTCGAGCAGCGTATGAGGCCCCAACATGGAGGAGAGGCGCTTTCCTGCGTATTTATAACTTGTGAGCGTAGGCGACTTGTGTCATAAACTGTTCAAGGCTGGTTCAACTGGCTGAGGCAGCAATGAATGTCTCAGTGTTTGAGCAGGACAGTAACATGAGACATATATTTGCATGACGCTGACTGTATATCAGGGACTAAGAACCTTTCCCCTTCCATGCAAGGACACATGCACAAGGATGCCTACCATTTTACCAATTCAGTTTTATTTTAATCCAGTATATATATTTTAATAGGGCAGCAAAATGATTAATCGCGAAAAATTCGCGATAAAATAATAATTCGAAAATAATTAGAAAAAATTCAAAATAAAAGTCTGTTTACATACTATATGTGTGTGTACTGTGTATATTTATTATGTACATATAAAAACACACATACCTGTATATATCAAGGAAAAATATGTTAGATTTATATATAAAATATTTATATATAATATAAATTATATACAAGTATATATACATACAAATATAAAATTATATGTGTATATATATATATATATATATATATATATATATATATATATATGTCTGTGTGTGTGTATTTATATATACATACTAAATATACACAGTACACACACATAGTATGTAACAGACTTTTATTTTCAATGCGATTAATCGTTTTGCAGCGCTAATTTTTTCATTTGATTATTTGAGTTGTTTTTGATATTGTACTTTGGCAGTATGTTACAGAACAAGTCTGTGGGATCTTATGCTTGATGGTTTCTGTTAACCTGTAGACTAATGGGAATCTGGTCCGTGAGCACAACGTGTCTCTAATCACAGCAGATCTGTTTGAGTGCTGATTTTAGTTGAAGTCTAACACATTTTGGTGGTGCAGATTTTGTTCAGGGAGGTATTACAAGTTTTCTTCCACTTAAATCACATTTTCACAAATCATTTGTTTCTGAACTATCAGCAAAAGTCCATGATACAAAAAGTCAGTAAAAAGTAATTAGATAAATGAACACTTTACAAAATGGAAATTGTGGCGCAGCACACAAGACAAACTTAAAGTACAACATTGATAGTTTAATACTACTTATAAGCTAGTTATCATGGACATACTGAGTCTGTTTTAGTACACACAAGAGTAACGTCTTCATACATTGAAGAGATTCTCAGAGCACTATTCACAGAGTTTAGAACTCAAACATGCTTTAGAGTTACTCTACAACATCTGAGATACAATAATGTAACAAACTTTGGTATGGAGATCTTTATTTTTGGACACTTGTAGTGAGCAGATTTTCCTGTTAATAGTATTTATTTTTCTTGTATTATAAACCTTGTTCCCTTTCTTAAAGGCCATTGCTAGGTTGACTTTTTTCAGTACTATGAGTTTGGTAGTCGAACTTTCTTTTTACTTAAAAAAGAAAAAAAAGAAAAAATGTAACCAGACTGGTATATAAATTTGAACGCTTATGAATAACTGTCAAAAACATACAAATATGAATTACTTGGCTGTACATACAACAAAATGTACATAGAACAGAATAAATGTAAAAGATCCTGAAGTCTGAGATTATTTAATGCAATTCTACAGACTGTGGCGTAAATCTATAATGCTGTATTAGCCTATTAATGCTAACCTCCATGAATAACGGCGATGGATTTGAGGAATGACTTCTCAGACCCGATGGAGCTGAAGATTGCTAAAGTGACAGTAGACCATTTAAATAACTGACAATTAAAAAACCCTAACAATTATAAGAAAACAAACATTACAGTGTCATCAAAAGAGTTAAAGCACGTCCATCTTTTTACTGCTGAAGCCTATTTGAGTGCATCGTTTTGGAATCCGTTTGGTTGAGGAATGTCTTGTTTTGTATCAGATATTAATGATGGTCATGACAAATTAGCAGTTGTGTAGAAAATCCGTTGGATTAAAGTGGGTTTAACCAACAATGACATCCCCTGTGCTGAGGCCTCTCTAAATCTTCAACATGTCACCCTTGAGAAAACAGTCCATTCTGAGCCAAAATGGAGTTAACCATTGACCTCTAGTGGCAGTCAGTGGATCGCTGAACCAGGAAATGTGAAAACGTTGATGAAAAACTGTTCATCTGAAAAATGACACACACGCAAGACAAATGTGCGCTTGTTATTATTTTATAAAGCAAGGATTAGGCTTCCTCAAAGTAGAAAACATATCTGTCGAAACACTTCTAAGCACAATCCTACACAAGTTTTCTTTAGCACAATCTAGAAGTAAAACATTGATTTCACACAAATCAGTCACTAGATTATTGGTAACCCCTTGCAATATGGTTTTATTAGTTAACATTAGTTAACCGCATTAATTAACATGAGCTAACAATGAATAAATTAAGTTATATGTTTACTAACTAATATTGCTAGTGACCAATAAATGCTTTAAAAAATGTATTGCTCATTGTTAGTTCATGTTAGCTAATGCATACTAATGTTAACAAATGGCACAAACACTGATTGCGCATATGAAGTCTGTAGGTGAAGAACGTACAGAATCTCAGCGTTTACAACTGTTTATTGGTGTTTTCCATTCGCTTGCATCTCTCTGGCTCAGGACAGGTCTTCGGCTGAAACCAGTGACCTTCCCTGCAGACACCTTTGATCTGAATGATGGGGCCTCTCTGGACAACCTGCTCCTACGCATCCAGTCTTATCCCTCGCCGGGACCCTGAGCAACCCCCAAACAGCCGGAGAAATTCATTAACCCTATAGCCTCCCTGCCTCGTCCCTACTGCTTAACGGCTGATTTATGAGCGTGCCCCCCCACGCATCTTCCGATCAGCCAAACATGCATGTGTGACTCGAGATGGATTATACCGTAGCTTTCTGAAAAATGTTGTAAGACAGGCTATGTTTTTCAAAGGCAGGTTCACTGGACTAGCCGTCAGGGTTTAAGTGGTGAGGGTTATAGCCATTCATTATGTGATGAGCCTTTGTAGACTTTAATAATCCTAGCAAAGAGTTAGTAAGAACAGGAGAAAAACTGCCCATGTATTAGTGATAGACTGACAAAGAAATCGGCTGATTTTGAAAGGCATCAGAAGTTAAAAGCAATAGCTCTTCCTTTTGTTAGTAGGACTTTTCTGTGTAGGTCAACCAAGTCACTTTTATTTCCATAGCACTTTATACAGTACAGACTGTGTATATCAAGATCAACAACAAATAACAGATTTAAATATGGAAAGTCTTAGGGCAGCACAATAAATCATATTTCAACTGATTTATTCGATTTATTAAGCATAATCGTCTGCAATATTTGCCTGCTGGTTACTTATTCTGAAAATGTTTAATTTGGCATGTGCGTTATTTTGCATATACGTGTGTGTGTATATATTTAGAAATAAAAGGAACTGGAGAAAAAAGAAAGAAAGAAAGAAAGAAAGAAGAGTCTTACAGTAACGATGATGATGTACACATGAATAATCTGGATTGGAAAGGGGGCCAGCAAACCAAAGATTTACAAAAAGATATAGAGGGAAGTTGGAGTAATGATAAACTACGGCCCTACTCAACCTAGAATCTGAAAAGAAAACAAATCATTGTCAGAAGCCTGAATGAGCCAAGAGAAATTGAAAGAACAAGAGCATTCCAAAGGGGAGAAAAAACGAGAGGGGGATTACTTTATTAAGATGTAGTGAAATGCGGCTGACTCGTGATGGATGACTGGTTCAAAAAGGAAGGGTCCGAGAGGCAAATCGGTCTGCTGCAGGAGTCGCGCAGCTGCTTTGAAACGTTGGCCTGGGCCAAACGGTGTCATTAAAACACAGAGAGTCTGACTCCCAGACGAAAGCGTTGGATCCGCAGTGCCATGATGACGACACATAGTGCTTGGATAATTCTTAGCTCATTTTGTGACTTTGTATCTCTTTGGTTAGAGCACTTTTTCTTTGTATCTCTATCTTTGGTTAGTGAGGTTAGTGAGGAGTTGGAAACTGGGTCACAGTAGCTATGTTTCCATCCAGAGTTACGAATATTGCATAAAACATTTGCGAATAAAGCACCGTTTCCATCCAGTGAGCTAAAGGGAACAAAATCACCACTTCCTGATGAACTTGCGCTAAATATCACAAAGAAAAAAGTATTTGCTGCAGTAGGAGAAGGCACTGTATATAATAATTTTTGTATACAATAAATTACGAGCTTTCATACGCGGTCATGTTAGTTATTTTCAGAGCCTGCTGATTGGGAACGCAGTTCTGGGAGTTAATTATAACGGAGCACTTTGATGAGACTTTGCTCAAGCATTTATTTTAGAATGACAAAACTAGCATTTCAGATGCTGTGCAATGAGATCGGTCCGTTGGTTGGTCCATTACGCTGTCCCATCGCAAAGTCACGTCACAAACTAATTTACTCGGTAAAAGTGCTTCCATCATTGCTTATGCACGTTTTCTTACAGGATAAGAAATTTATCCTTAGTTGAGCGCATATGTTGTTTTTATGCGCATTGTTAGAATTTATGCTCATCTTGGCATTTCCATCAAGTGTTTTTTTATGCGATATCCCAAAATGTGCATAAATATAGGTGGATGGAAACATAGCTAGTGAGTGAAGCAGAGAAAGCAAATGAAGTCGAGCCTTCATCAGATAGCACGTTTTCTGGTTCATGTAAAGACGTCTGGTGTATCAGCAGAGACATGCATCACGCTGTTGACGTATAGCATCTGTGCTCAACGCTGGATTTGCAGTCCAGAGGCTTTCAGCACCCAGACCGGGTCTGGAGTGAAAGGAACTGGAGTGTTGAGAGGGTAAGAAACAGCGCGAAGGCCAAAAGATATCAGACCGCTGTCTCATGTGAGGCTCTACATGAAACCAAAACAGGGCCCTTCACACCAAACATGATAATTATAATAATATTAGAATCCACACCAACTAACAACAGTGTTCTATTATTCCAAGTGCTTCAGTTTGCCTGTATAAATGCTTGAGCTCTTTAACATGTAATCTGATTGGCTGCCAATGTTTTTATAATTCATCAGATGAAATTGATCCCACGTTTTTCGATTACTACAAAGACATCTCAAACAATAGAGGAGGACTGCTACATAATATCATCAGGTCCTGATAAAGATGAGAATTAATTGCGCTCAGGCTTTCATCCCGACTTCCACAATCACAATGAAGCAACGGAGTCCATCGATCAAAACTTCAATCCTGGATGCTCTCACTGAATGAAGCCTTGTGAGACTGATGAACAGCCATGGCATGGTTAAAATCAAGGGCCCAGAGATAACCAAGGGTAAAATCATGGCATTGATGTAAAATGCACTCATATCAGATCGTAATGCATGTCAGAACATCTCCATCTGTCCTTGTCTTGGGAAGGCTGGATTGTCCAGTGGGGGTTTGGGAGCCTAATCTGAAACTAGGACTGGAAAATAACTTCCAGCTGTCTAATCATTAGGACTGATAAGTCACCCAATTCCCTCCACCTACTGTGGGAAACGTTAAGATTCCCGCTGGATGGTCTGGTCTGGTCCACCCACAGCTCCTTCACCTGCATTTTTTCCTCCATATGGAAAATATTGAGTCTTGTGGAGAGCGGGTGTGTGTTATGCAGAGGGTTTGTGCCGTCTCAGGGTCTGTCTTTCTTATTATTTGATGACAGCATGTAAATGTGTCCCGTCAAGCTAAAAACCTTCAAAGGTTATTGAAGTTGCACTGGATTGATGACACTTCATGCCCTACGTTGAGACTCCTAAACAGCAGTATGATGACTTTTGACTCTGTGTTCAGTCTGACATTTCATTAATTACCAATGGCTCAGACAAGGTCTTACTACACTGAAGGACCTGAGGCTCTTCAGCTGTGTTGTCAGTCAATTCAGGTCTGTCAGTTGAAATCCCTGGGTACTACTACAACTGGTCTCCATATCACAGACATTGAGACAGACGGGGAGGTTTTTTTTTTCCAATTTACATTTGTGCGTAGCGTGTTTTAAGTTACATAAAGCAGCTTTACAGATAATAGAAACTGAAAATAAAAGTAATAAATGATATATTTACATTTAGCCATTTTCCAGACGCTTTTATCCAAAGCAACTTACAATTAGGGAATACATAAAGCGATTCATAATACCATAATACCAAGTCTCAGGCATTGTTCGAATAAGTACACGCTAGCAAGGGAAGGAATAAATAAAGAGAAAGACAAAGGTTTTTTTTTTTTAAGTTTAGGAAGAAGTCAAGTAGTGTCGGAAGATTTTTCAGTTGTTGCTTTAAGATTAACTCATTGAAGACCCCAAAAGATTTTGGTGGGAGACCCTCCTTCTCTTCAACCATAAAATTTCCGTCATTTACCAAATTGTAAAGAACACTGGCAAATCATATAAAGTTTAGTCATGAAACTCCATACGTGGTCAAACATGTAATCTGCCCACCACATACTATGCTAAACGATCATCAGAGAGTTGTCATGTCTGCACTAACGATTTCTTAACAGTAAACCCAATGTACAAAATGCAGCCACTATAACAATTAAAGAGGGATTAGAAAGATGTTGTGCATATGCTGCAGTCTCAACTGGAAACCTAAGTGACAGTAAACATTCAGATATGCTTCCAGAAGAAATGCACCTTATCTGGTGCTCTGGGACTCTGATCCCAGACTGTCTAGACCAGGGGTGTCCAATCCTGCTCCTGGATGCCCAATATCATTCAGAGCGTAGCTCCAACCTGCTCCAACACACTTGCCTTGAAGCTTCTATTGAGTCTAAAAACCTTGATTACTTTGGTTCAGGTGTGTTTAATTAGAGTTGTAGCTAAACTCTGCAGGACAGTGGCCCTCCAAAAGGAGTTTCGGACACTCCTGGTCTAGAAATTTAATAATAGTAATCCTGAAAACTTTGATTTGCCAGTTCCAGTGTGTTAAATTAAGGCTGTTGCTAAAACTGTAGGACTTTGGCCTTGAGGAACAGTACTGGACATGATTCATAAAGATTGCATTTAAATCAAATCACCATAATACTTTACCATGTTTATCACATTAATGTTAACACTTTATTGCTATAATTTGCTACCATCAGTTACCATTAATAATGAAGATTAGCTACTTCTACAGCTTTTGTTAATCATAGTTATAGGGGTCTTGAATTGAGAAATCAAATTTTACTTGATCGTTTGACATATAAGAGGTCATTGTACTATAAAAGTTTACTGCAAGTTTCACAACTCAAAACCTCCTCATTGAAACCAAGGTTTTTGATACTGTATGTCAGGACTCATTTATTGCTGTTTATTCCTCGGTGTGTCAAGCTAATGACTAAATGGTCAAAATCAAACCATTCCTCTTAGCAGCATGGAAATCTTCTGTTATTTAAACTATGGTTAAGTTATATCAATAAAGGTCGAGGTCAAATTTTTAAAGCACATTTAAAAACAACTAGGCCCGGTTTCACAAACGGGGCTTAGCTTAAACTAGGACTAGGCCTTAGGTAAATTAAGAGATTTAAGCAACTTTTACAAAAATGCCTTAGAAGAAAACATTGAGGTGTGCATCCTGACACAGAACAATGACACTGACATATTTTAAGATATGTCAGAGCAAGATATTTTCAGTTGAGACAGCTCAAACATGCATTTTTAGTCAGGGACTAGCTTAAGCCTTGTCTGTGAAACCGGGGGCTAGTGTATGCTACAGTGCCGTTCAAATACAAACTAAGCAGATACTAAAAAAGATCCAACAGCTAATACAAATACACTGTTTATAATCTCTGAAGGCTGGAGCTGTCAAACTTTGCTCTTGCCAAAACTACCTTTACAGGCCTAAACAACATCGCTGTCTATACTGCTCAATGAATCTCTTGTGTGTGTTTGCACTGTGTTAGTTATGATGAAAACATTTGTGAGTGCAGAAATTGCATTGCAGTGGTTAGATCACTGCATTGGTGACTCTTGATCAGACATGAGTGATTAACTACAATGTTCAGCGCTGCAACATTTTAAGCAGTGGGAGTAGATCTAAATATATTGCTGTCACTCTCCAGAACCTTTGCCCTCTCTGTTCCTCTCTGGTGGATTAAGCCAAATTCACCCCAACTGCTGAGATCTTCACAACCTTCAAGAAGCAGCTGAACACACACCTCTTCTGCAAGCACTCAACTACTTCACAACCTTAAAACTACGTACTTACACACTCCGATTCACAATAAATACATAAATAACTAATCTGCATTACCCCTTTTCTCTAGATTGCTTCCTAATCTAGTTGTCAAATAATCATGGCGTATTGTCAGACCTTTGACAAACTGCTTTTGTTCCTCTTTTGGAAGTTGCTTTGGATAAAGCATCTACCAAATGTAATGCATGAATGTAAATGTAAAGTACACATGACTAAAGGATGGGATCTTATTGTAAAGAGCTGCCGGTGTTAAAGCGTTAACTAAAATCTCTAATCTGAACGGCATGCAAACGGAGCACGAGCAGCGCATATTTATTTCCGCACCTGCGTTAACAGTATTTTGCCCGTATGAGCACATGACCATTTAGAGCTTCAGCACTGAGCTTATTTTTACTGTTTCAATTCTCATGTAAAGTCAAGGACAAACAACCCATCTGCAATAATTCTCAGCTGCCAACTCTTTATAACCATTTTTTTTAACCACAGCCATTCTTACAGGAGCTGTATCCAAGAAATCACTTTATTTTTGGTAAAGACCTGCAGCTAAAAAAAAATCAGGGTGCTAACCAAGACTATCTGCTCACTGTATTAACAGCAGTCTGAAATCAATACAGGCCTATCCCTCGACACTCCACCAGCTGTTCTTTGAGGAGTATCGATCTCCCTAAATGTAGGGGTCTGGAAGCCTCTTCCTCTGGTGCGAATGACCGTCTCTGGGCTGTCTAAACACACAAGCTCCTGCCGCAGCACGCCGAGCGAGACAGCAAGGAACCTCGGAAGAGGCCGATGTGTGACTTGATGTTATCAATAAAAATACCTCCCACTACAGACTGGAGTCACGACCCGCCGCTGTCACACAGACTCGCCGCAGCGGAGAGCCTCTCTCTAGGATGCCAACACTCAATATCTCTCTGGTAGGTCTGCCCTCTCCATCCATACCGCTTAATGTCTCGCTGTTGTCATTGTGTGTTTTATGCCCTCTGGACTCGAGAAAGTGCATGTTGGCACTTTTCTTCACTGGCATTAGCATCAAACAAAAAGATGGACTGCATGCATGATTTCAAGCTACAGCAAAAATGACAAATGAACACATAAAACAAAAATGTATGTTACTAGAGATGGGCTAATCTTTCCATTGCCTGACGTGGTGGGTGTAGAAAATGAAGTCCTACCTGTCAGTTGAAAGGCCTGGACTGCTGTATTTGTTCTAGAAAACACACGTGCATTTTTAACATTGATTTTAACTAACAGCCATTTGGGATGCCATTGGTTGTCCAGGAGCAGGACTGGACACTTAGTAAGTACTAGCAGTCACTGGAGTAATGATTTATAACCCACTATTTCCCCGTCTAAATACTGTAAAGCCACCCAGATTTATATCAAGCTGATGTAAAGCTGCTTTGACACAATTTGCATTGTTAAAAGCGCTATACAAATAATATTGACTTGACTTGACATTGCTTAATATCTGCTCACACATTATTATAATGGTCCCCCAACAGACGTTAAGATTCAAGAGTCAAGATTTTGTTTTATTCGTCACATACACAATTATACAGAGTATAACCAGCAGTGAAATGTAAGTATTGTGACTATACTGACTTGAAGTAACTTTGCAACTACATGTTAACTTATTCTACTAAACCTAACCGTCTACTAATATTCTGAGTTACACTCTTAAAAATAAAGGTGTTTCAAAAGGTTCTTCACAGCGATCTTGTTCTTGTTTATTTATTTATATACCACAGTTTAATACAACACCAAGTTGGCCAAAGTGCTTCACAATAAAATATGTAAAAACAAACATAGTCACCAATAACAACACAAATCACATAACAACATGGGCACAATTTTAAATAAATAAACCTGCATCACAACAGCTCCTCATTAGTCTTTAAAAGATGTGCTTTTAACAAAGCTTTTCACAGCGATGCCATAGATTAGAAGAACCATTTTGGTTCCACAAAGAACCATTCAGTTAAAGGTTCTTTAAAGAACGTCTCGGTTACGTATGTAACCCCGGTTCCCTGAAGAGAACGAGACGCTGCATTGATGCGCTAGGGGAACGCCCACAGCGTGACCGCGCTCTGAACCAGAGTGTAACCTGTCCAATGGAAGGGCGAGACGTCATAGGCGGGTGACGTCACTGACCGGAAAGCATATAAGCACGTGCGGTGGAGCCGGCGTTTGCTTCCAGGAATGAAGCAACCGCCCGCAGGGATACAGGAAGTATGGCCTCGAGACGCAGCGTCTCGTTCCCTTCAGGGAACCGGGGTTACATACGTAACCGAGACGTTACCTTCCAGGAACTCGAGCTGCGTCGAAGCGCTAGGGGAACGAGATGCCCACGCCACCAGACTTCCAAAATACCTGCCCTGTGTGTATCACTGGGAGCACAGCGAAGGCGAGAGAACAGAGGAGCCGGGAGTGGCACTAAGATCAAGGTCGTAAAACCGAACAAAGGTGAGGGGCGTGGACCAACCCGCAGCATCGCAGATATCCTGCATCGGAACCCCTGCCAGAAAGGCCTTAGAGGCCGCCATACTCCTAGTTGAGTGGACCTTAATCCCCAGAGGCGAAGGAATGCCTGAAGATACATAGGCCAAGGAAATAGTATCCACAATCCACCTGCTAAGGGTCTGCTTAGAAGCAGGCAGACCCCGCTTAGGAGGACCGAAGCAAACTAGCAATTGGTCCGTCCTTCTCCACAGGGAAGCTCTGTGGACGTATGCGTCCAGTGCTCACACTGGACACACACAGTTATGCTTTCGCTGGTCAGGCTCCCGAAAGGGAGGAGGACTGAAGGCCTGCAGCACGACCGGCCGTGGAGTAGAAGAGGGGACCTTGGGAACATAACCCGCTCGAGGGTACAGAAAAGCTTTTGCCAGACCAGGGGCAAAGTCAAGATAAGAAGGGGCCACGGAGAGGGCCTGCAAGTCCCCAACTCTCTTTAACGAAGAGATAGCCAACAGAAAGGTAGTTTTCATAGAAAGAAGGCGATCAGAGATCTCTTCGAGAGGCTCAAACGGCGGTTTACAGAGAGCTTCTAGCACCACAGCCAGGTCCCACGTAGGGACACGGGAACGTACTGGAGGCCTCAGCCTCAGCGCACCGCGGAGGAAACGTGTAACCAGGGGGTGTCGACTCACTGCAAGGCCACCGAGAAGGGCGTGGTAGGCCGATAAAGCCGCCACGTAAACCTTCAGGGTGGAGTGAGTTACCCCTGCGGAGAAACAAGCCTGCAGGAACTCCAGCACTGTACCAATCGGGCAGTTAACTGGGTCAAGGTGGCGGTCTCCGCACCAAGAAGTGAAAAGTTTCCACTTCAGGGCATACAGTTTCTTCGTGGAGGGAGCTCTGGATTGGAGGATGGTCTCAACAACCTCGGTTGAGAGACCGGAAGCTATGAGCTGCGCCCCCTCAGAGGCCATACCCACAGCTTCCACAACTCCGGGCGGGGGTGGAAGATAGTGCCCCCTGCCTGTGAGAGGAGATCTCTCCTGACGGGAATCTCCCACGGAGAGCCGTCGAGGAGAGAAATCAGGTCCGAGAACCATACTCGGCCCGGCCAGAACGGTGCTACCAACAGTAGGCTGACCTCGTCCTGGCGCACTCTCGCCAGAACTCCCAGGAGCAGAGCGATCGGGGGAAAAGTGTACAGACGAAGCCTCGGCCAAGCCTGTACCATAGCGTCCAGTCCCAGAGGAGCTGGAGGAACTAGAGAGAACCAGAGGGGACATTGTGCTGACTCTCGAGTCGCAAAGAGGTCCACCTGAGCCTGGCCAAAAATTCTCCATATCTGCCTCACCACCTCGGGGTGAAGCATCCATTCCCTGGGCCTCGGCCCCTGCCTCGACAGGATGTCTGCTCCCACATTGAGATACCCAGGGATATAGATGGCTCTGAGCGAGCAAAGTTTGCCCTGGGACCACACAAGGATCTGGTGCGCCAGCTTGTACAAGGGGCGCGAACGCAGACCTCCCTGGTGGTTGATGTAAGAGACCACCGCTGTGCTGTTGGTGCGCACCAACACATGGTGATCTCTCAGGTCTGGGAGAAAGTGCTTGAGTGCACGAAACACGGCCAACATTTCCAAACAATTGATATGCCACGTTAGATGGCGACCGCTCCACAGACCGCGGACAGGGTGGCCACTCATAACCGCTCCCAAACTGGTGAGGGATGCGTCCGTCGCTAGCATTACGCGGCGACAAGAGGCTCCCAGCACCGGGCCCTGAGACAAGAACCAAGCTTGGCTCCACATGTCTAAGGCACGTAGGCATTGCCGCGTGACCTTGATCATGCGAAGCGGGTTTCCCCTCTGGGAGAACCCCTTGGTCTTGAGCCACCACTGTAGGGGTCTCATGTACAGGAGGCCAAAAGTAATCACGTTGGACGCAGCTGCCATGAGCCCCAGCAGTTTCTGAAACTGCCTGACAGTGAGTGACTGGCCCTCTTTCACTCTTGTCTGAGGTGAGGATCGACTCGATACGAGAAGGAGACAAACGTGCCTGCATCGTGGTCGAATCCCACACCACGCCTAGATAAGTGGTTCTCTGAACTGGAGAAAGTACACTCTTCTTGGCGTTCAGTCTCAACCCCAGCGCCTTCATGAGAGCGAGAACGACATCTCGATGCCGAACTGCCACCTGCTCTGATCGAGCTAGAATCAACCAATCGTCGATATAATTGAGTATGCGGATGCCCTGGAGTCGCAAAGGAGCCAGGGCAGCATCCACACACTTCGTGAAGGTGCGGGGCGAGAGTGCCAGGCCAAAAGGAAGAACCCGAAATTGGTAGGCTTTCCCCCCAAAAGCAAACCTCAGGAACTTCCTGTGAGGAGGAAAAATGGAGACGTGGAAATATGCATCTTTTAGATCTATAGTGACAAACCAGTCCTCGGACCTGATCTGAGACACGACCTGATTGATCTGGCCTCTGATGTATCCAGAGCTGCTGGCTCGGTGCCCTGAAGCGGAGGACCGGCAGGAGACGGCCGAACCAGGAACTCTAGAGACCCCCGCAGGGGTGGCGAGCTTCTCAGCTCCGCTACACTTCGGGGCGGAAGAAACTGAGAGTACTGCTCGCTGGAGCCCGCTACGCCCTGGAACTCTGGCAGGGTTAGCAAACGGGTCTCCCAAGGGTACTGGGGGAAAGCGGGCACCCGCTCTGCCCCAGGGGGGTGTGCGCTCGTCAGCCCCGGGCCACGCCGGTAAGGGCTTCTTAGTCGAGGACCTCCTAGACCTAAGAACGGTCCTCAGATCCGGCTTAGCCCTAGAGGTCCCCGGCTCAGAGCGCTTGCCCCCACGACCCCGCCTCGGTGGGGTGCGGGTAGCAACGCTCTGTTTCTGAGCCTCCCTGTACGAGGAGCTGGTACGCGACGAGGGCTGCTCCCGCCCAGCAGCCCCCTGAGCTAGAGAACGGCGAGGGAGAAACCGCTGAAACGCCGCCGCTTGCCTACGAGCCTCCTGGTACCTGTCGACGACCGAGTTGACGGAGTCGCCGAACAGGACATATCTTCGGGCCCGAACCCCTCTCCCTCGTCTAGCTCTTTTAGCAGGTCGGCCTGGTACGCCTGTAACACCGCCATAGTGTGCAGACACGCACCAGCCTGACCCGCAGCCGCGTACCCCTTGCCCACCAACGCTGAAGTTGTACGCAACGGCTTGGAAGGCAAGGAAGGAGCCTTTAGAGACGATGCCGAGCGAGGGGCCAGATAGCTTGCAAGCGTCTGTTCCACTCGGGGCATCGCTCTATAGCCGTGCTCAACCACCCCCGCCACATTACCGTAATTACCCGAGGCGGGGATGAAGAGACGGGATGAGAATGGTTTATCCCACGATCTCGACACCTCGGTGTGGAGATCGGGGAAAAACGGCAGGCTCCGACGTGGAGGTGACGGCCTAACACGCAGAAATCTCTCATCTAATTTGCCAGGCTGCGGTACGACCGCCTTCTCAGTGGGGCTGCTGATATTTAATTTGGCTGCTGCACGAGTTATAACCTCCACTAGCTCCTCATACTGGGGTGGCAGAGGGTGCGAAACCTCGTCGACGCTCTCCAACTCAACCTCCTCGGAGGAAGAGAGGAGAAGTGTCGAGCCGCGCCCCGGTGGGGAAGAAACCGCAGAACGGGCTTCCGACACCGGAGAACGGCCTCTGGGTCTTATAGGCGGGGAAGGAGATAGGGACTGGCCCGTCTCACCTCCCACTAACAGATCCAGCTGCGAACCCCACGAGTGCAGTCGCCGCTCCGCCTCGGCGGAAGCGGGACCAGCACCGCGGGGAACGCTGGCGAAGGCTCCCTTGCGAAAGAGCGCCTTCCGGGAGCGGAGTGCATGCAGAGAAAGAAGCTTGCAATGCGGGCAGCCGGCTCCCTCGAGAGCCGATCAGCATGACTCGCTCCCAAGCAGACCACACACAGCTCGTGAGTATCCCCCGGCGTGATGTAGCGTCTGCACGGGGGAACACATGGTCTGAAATGTGGTCTGCTCTCGCCCAAGTGCTTTATTTTACTAGCACTCTTTGACATGATGTTTTGAGATCTTTTTAGCACGTACAACACTAAATAAGACATGCAAAGACAACATGCAAAGACAGTACACACAGACAGAGAGGCGGTTGCTGAATGATGAAAAGCAAACGCCGGCTCCACCTCACGTGCTTATATGCTTTCCGGTCAGTGACGTCACCCGCCTATGACGTCTCGCCCTTCCATTGGACAGGTTACACTCTGGTTCAGAGCGCGGTCACGCTGTGGGCATTCCCCTAGCGCTTCGACGCAGCTTGAGTTCCTGGAAGGGAACCATCTCTTTCTTACCTTTTTATAATCTAAAGAACCTTCTTTCGCCACAAAGGACCTTTTGTGAAACAAAAAGGTTCTTCAGATGTTAAAGGTTCTTTATGGAACCATTTAGACAAAAAAGGTTATTCTATGGCATCGTGAAGCACCTTTATATTTAATATTTAAGAGTGTAGTTGACATGTAACTGCAAAGTTATTTATAGTTATTATAATGTCTAAAGTGGACTACCGAAGTAAAGTGTAACCAGTGAACTAGTTGACAATAAACTGAGGTTGGGTTGGTGGCACTTAATTTTATGGTCCTGTCCTGCATGTTATAGTAATTACAATAACTAGGTTTATGTTATGTAAACAATATGTACAATATTCTACATTATTTGCTTCACATATCTTCTAAGTCTAGATATTTTAATGCACTTAGTGTAGTGTAATAAAATCAAGAAATCAACTTTACAATCCTCTGGTTAGTTATTATATACAAATGAACACTCTCGCCATTTATGAAATGTGATGAAAAACAAGATGCTTCTCTCAAAAGATGAATAATAGCTTCCATTCAGACATTTCCAGATTATCATGTTGTTCTATAAAACAAAAAGAAGCGTTTACTTCGCCAAGCCCTCTGCATTCATTCAAGAGCCGCAATCACAAACATTTGGATTGATTGCAGTTCATCACAGAGACGGTTTGCTGGCAGATTTAGTAGCAGAAAATGCACAAGCGGCCCTGGGAATGAACACGTATTACGCTTTTCTTTGAGCAAAATAGCACACTGGAGATTGCTTAACTCCAAGCTTGCCAGTGTTTTCAGAACACCAAAGCTTTTTTCACAGTGGAGAGAGAGCGGTTGCCAGGTTGGTGAAATTAAGTATAATACACTAATATAAAATATAATACACTATTACTTCTAAAAATAAAGGCTCCAAAGGGGGTTTTCACAGTGATTCATTCTGGGTTCCTTATAGAACCTTTACGTGAACCGTTCTTATTTTTTTAAATAATAATTTTAATAATCTGATTATCCTTTGATGCCAATAAAGAACCTTTATTTTTAAAAGTGCAGGGCAGAATATTTTCATAAAGTGCAAAGCTCTGGCATGTCTTGATATCTGGCGATCCCAAATATGTTCACTCACAGGTTGGATTTAACCTTGCAGTATATATGCTATTTATTCAAATGACGTGTTGTCCACTACATGCTGCTAAATCAGTACAGAAGCAGCTGCATTGATATTTGTGATGATATATCGTCATATCAATATATCAAACACAATCCTAACCACCACCATGCTTGACTGTTGCTTTGAGATTCTGCTTATGAAATATGTCTTATGAAATTTTCTCCAAACATAACAGGGATCAAGTCTACCAAGAAGTTCTGATTAATGCACCCATAAGGCATTGTTCCAGAATTCCAGAGGATCTTACCATCACCAAAAAACTGTGAGTGCTTTTTAGTAAAAACATGAATGGTGTTTGCGAAACAGTGCTGCCATGATGCTGTCCAAAAAATGAGTACTGTTTATAATTATATAATTTTCCAATGCTGCGCTGCAGTGAACACAGTGATAGAGCCTTTACCAGGATCTGGCATAAATGAACTGGCCCGAGGACCTTTTCTCTTTACATCTGGTTAGAACAATTAGCCCACATGTCCACCAACCCACCGGGAACGGTCCAAGTGTTCCCTATGGCTAGTCCGATCCGCAAGACACTTTTTGTTTTTGATCATTTGTTACACTCGAATATACGTCACAATACAGAAGAAAAGATGTCACTACATCTGTTACATTGTGACTTAAATGTTACCTATTTATCAACTGCTATTAAAGGGATAGTTTCCCAAAAATAAACATTTTGTCATTTACGCACTCTCAAGTTGTTGTTACGGCCAGCTCGTTTCGACCGAAGTATACAAGTACACTTAAGTAATGACTTGCAAGATTTTATTAGTATTCAAAATACAAATAACTTAATATAACGAAGTCTAGGGTTCAAAATAAAAAGGGGAAAAATCATAATCCAAATGGGGAGGAAAAATGGTTGGTATGGGCTGTAAACAAATAAAGGTACGCCAAAACAAATGACTTCTCCAGAGGCTGTCGATCCCCTGGACAAAGTGAAGAGGAGTGGTGGAAGCCAATGTTTTGTCCTCGCTGTAATTAAGTGGTGAACAGGTAACAAGGGTGTGCAATCTCCCACGCTCTCCTGGAAGAACACCGCCAGCAGGCGAGCAAGTAAAACGCAGGGTCGTAACACCTCCCTCCTCAAAAAAAGATTCGGTAACGAATCTAAAAAAAACAAACAAAGAAAAGACAATTAAACACTAACCAGAACGAACACAATAAAAGTTCTTGTGGTCCAAAGGAACGTCGTCTTCTCTTTATTCTTCAACACCTCTGGGCCCTAGAGAGGCAAAGAAAAAGGAACGGACAACGCAGAAATGTTGTTATGCTCTAGAAAGTGTGTCAGCTATAACGTTATCTTTTCCTTGAATATGTTTAATCTCAAGATGGAAAGGTTGTAAAATGAGACTCCATCGCATAAGTCGCTGATTTCGATTCCTCATCCGATTCAAGAAGACCAAAGGATTATGATCCGTATAAATGATAATCGGTGCAGCAATTGACCCTAGATATATCTCAAAATGTTGTACGGCCAACACTAGGGCAAGAGCTTCTTTCTCAATGGTGGAATATACCTGTTGATGTCGGTTAAATTTCTTAGAAAAGATGTTGAACCTGGTTCGAATCCTCCTGCAAGAGAACAGTGCCCGCACCGCAAGCACTCGCATCAATTGCAAGACTAAAAGACTTTTCAAAATTCGGAGCTGTCAAAACAGGGGCACATGCCAGCAAAGCCTTACAATTTTCAAAAGCCTGCTGACATGTCTCAGACCACCAAAAAGCCATTTTCGGACTCAATAAATCGGTAAGAGGTGAGACTACACTACACTAAAGTTCTTTAATCTGGTTAAGATGCTCAGACCAGGAGGAACTATACAGCACGACGTCATCAAGATATGCCTCACATCCTGACATTCCATACAGTATACGGTTTACGAGTCGCTGGAAAGTCGCAGGTGCATTTCGAACTCCGAAAGGCATTACCGTATACTGCAGGAAGGCATCAGGCGTAACGAAGGCAGACAACTCCTTCGCACGACTAGTCAAAGGCACCTGCCAATACCCCTTTAAGAGGTCGAATTTACTGACGTAACGGGCAGAGCCAACATGATCGACGCAGTCATCAACTCGAGGTAAAGGGAAACAGTCCGTTTTTGTCACAGAGTTAAGTTTTCGATAATCTGTGCAGAATCGATATGAGCCATCAGGTTTATTTACTAAAACACAAGGAGAACTCCATGAACTGAAACTAGATTCAGCCAGATTATGAGCAAGCAAATAGTTCACCTCTTGTTTCAACAAATCTCTTTTAAAAGGATTTACTCGATAAGCGTTCTGTTTACTGTATCGTGTATCTTGTCAGTGTGTGCACTTGCTTGGCCATTTGTAGTTGATAAACAGGAAAGTGGGTTCAAGCGCCAGCAGAAGGCAGTGTAATGGAAGTGGTCTTTAAGAGAAGCAGTCTATCAGCGGAAGTTTAAAATCAGCTCGTAAGTGTATTTACTTGTCTCAGTGTTTAGCGCATTTGCCGTTGCTAGGAAACGCTTATTTTGTTTACTAGGATGAGAGTTGCTGAAATCGCGTTTGGTCTCGTACTGTATCGTGTATCTTGTCAGTGTGTGCACTTGCTTGGCCATTTGTAGTTGATAAACAGGAAAGTGGGTTCAAGCGCCAGCAGAAGGCAGTGTAATGGAAGTGGTCTTTAAGAGAAGCAGTCTATCAGCGGAAGTTTAAAATCAGCTCGTAAGTGTATTTACTTGTCTCAGTGTTTAGCGCATTTGCCGTTGCTAGGAAACGCTTATTTTGTTTACTAGGATGAGAGTTGCTGAAATCGCGTTTGGTCTCGTACTGTATCGTGTATCTTGTCAGTGTGTGCACTTGCTTGGCCATTTGTAGTTGATAAACAGGAAAGTGGGTCCAGCTGAATTGAAATGATCATTTGTTGGATTGGTATAATAAAGGTTATTATACCGCGGCAGCGGTCGCGGCAGTCGTCGTGTGAAGCCCTCTTAGTGTGAAGACCAAAGAGTGTAAAGACCATCGACTCTACCGTGCGACTCCACCGGGCAGGGACACCGGCAAGGGATAGTAGTAGCTTTTTATTTAATTTTTTCATTGAAATGTTGTTGTTATATGCATGTGTTAATTTGATTTAATTTCTTTATTTTCTTAAATATGTGGGTAGATAGTATTTATAGAGTTGTAACTTTTTAGTTTTAGTTACTTTTTCTTATTTGTAAGTCGCTTTGGACAAAAGCGTCTGCTAAATGACAAAAGTAAAAAAGTAAAGAGTGTAAAGACCATCGACTCTACCGTGCGACTCCACCGGGCAGGGACACCGGCAAGGGATAGTAGTAGCTTTTTATTTAATTTTTTCATTGAAATGTTGTTGTTATATGCATGTGTTAATTTGATTTAATTTCTTTATTTTCTTAAATATGTGGGTAGATAGTATTTATAGAGTTGTAACTTTTTAGTTTTAGTTACTTTTTCTTATTTGTAAGTCGCTTTGGACAAAAGCGTCTGCTAAATGACAAAAGTAAAGTAAAGTAAGTAAGTTTAACTGGACATGAGGTTCCTACGTCGATATCATGTTCTATGACAGAAGTGCGACCAGGAACGTCAAGGAAAAGAGAGGGAAATGACATCACCAACTCAGTGACATCACTCCTCTCTTTCTCTGTCAAATAAGAAAGATGAGAGGACAGGTTAAGAAGAATCTCAGAGTTTTTAAGTCGCCCGTCAACTTTCTCCCGAGAAAGAAAACTCTCATCCTCATCAGCATTCTCTAAAGAATCCCCACTTGTGCTGCAAAAGAGAGGAGACGATTCTGAAAAAGAGTCACAAGAGGTTACCACATTAACAGTAACAGAACGAACAGGAGCTATATACAATTTCAGCAGGTTACTGTGACAGACTTGTACTTTTTTTCTCCGATCAGGAGTATTCAACAGATAATTATTATCCGAAAGACGTTTAACTACACTGTAGGGGCCTGTAAATTTAGCCTGAAATGGGTTGGCAGGTAGAGGCAGCAAAGCCAGTACTTGATCACCCACCTGAAACTGTCTTAACTTAGCTTTTCTGTCAAAATGTTGTTGCATTTTTATTTGAGACTTACTCAACTTCTTTTTAGCGAGAGCTCGTGCCTCATACAATCTACGCCGGAATCCACTCACATAATCTGAAAAGATTTAGACGTTCGCCACTCCTCAGCTAACACAGCCGTAGGTCCTCGCACTACATGTCCGAACACTAATTCATTTGGGCTAAACCCAAGGCTTTCTTGGGTTACCTCACGTATCGCTAATAACATCCACGGCAGACCTTCTTCCCAATCCACATCGAGTTCCACACAATATGACCGCAAAAGGGACTTCAGGGTTTGATGAAACCTCTCAAGAACTCCTTGACTCTGCGGATGATAGGCACTAGAAATATTGTGGTTTACTCGAAGTTGACGCAGGGCTTTTGAGAACTGTTTTGACATGAAGTTCGAACCCTGACCAACTTTGGGAATTCCAAAGGTCGACATGAAATTAGTGAGGGCCTTCAAGACAGATTTGGTAGTGATGGACCTTAACGGATAAGCAGCAGGATAACAAGTAGTCTGGCACATAACAGTTAAAAGGTATTTGTGACCAGTCTTAGACCGGGGCAAAGGACCAACACAGTCAACTATCAAATGCTCGAAAGGAGTGGAAACGATGGAAATAGGCTGCAATGGAGCAACAGGCACTTTTTGGTTTGGCTTACCTGTGATCTGGCATGTATGACAAGATCGAATATGTTTTGCCACATCTCGTTTTACCTTAGGCCAATAGAACTGTCGCAAGACACGATCATACGTTTTACGAACTCCGGTATGACCAGCAAGCCCCTGATGAGCCAAATGCAACACAGGAGTCTCTCACTGTAAAAGGAAGCACAATCTGAGTTTTAGGTTCCAGAGAAACATCTTTATGCAGTGACAAAGCAGACCATCATCAAGAAAGTACGAGGAGGACAGAGGATCAGAACACTTCTTAGACCAGGGGTCTCAAACTGCCGGCCCGCGGGCCATTTACGGCCCCCCCTCCCCCTCACTCCGGCCCGCAACTGACATAAAAAATATAACGCAAATCGCGCCCGCAAAAATATTATTATTTTTAAAATTATTATTATTATTATTATTATTTGTAGCTGTTTTATATCAATTTAAACTACCCATTCAATATGTACTAGAAACTAAAACACGGTTAAATAAAAAATAAAAAATAAAATAGTGATGATAGCGCAAAAAACCCGCGCATGCCGGCAGACTTGCTAAGACGTTATCTGATTTCTGGGCTTTAGCATTTTATTTTTTGTTTGGCTGTGAACAAAAATGTCTAATTCCAAACCGAAAAGGAAGGTGGATGATGAACATAGACTGTTTCAAGAAAGATGGACACTGCAGTATTTTTTTGTGGAGTTTAATGGAAACGCCACCTGTCTGATATGCAAAGAAAAAGTTGCCGTTCTGAAGGAATACAATCTCAAGCGTCATTACTTGACTAAACACGGAGACCAGTATGACAATTACCAGGAAGACGAGAGAAAAAAACGAGCCACACAGTTGCAGAGAGAGCTAAAGTCCCAGCAAAGCCTTTTCCACAGAGCCAAAAAGGATGCTGATGCTGCCGTTGAAGCGAGTTATGTAGTGAGTGAAATGATCGCTAAAGCAGGAAAGCCATTCACTGAAGGGCAGTTTATGAAGGACTGCATGTTGAAGGTCGCTGATATTCTATGTCCTGAAAAGAAGAACAGGTTCAACAATCTCTCTCTATCGGCCAATACAGTGGCAGAGCGGATTACCGAGTTATCGAGTGACATCTATGACCAGCTATGCGAGAAAGCTAGAGTTTTCACTGCGTACTCTGTGGCGCTTGACGAAAGTACAGACAAAACTGACACTGCTCAGCTAGCTATTTTCATCAGAGGTATTAATGACCAGTTTGAGGTGACGGAAGAATTGCTGAGTTTGTGTCCAATTCATGGCCGTACAACGGCCAAAGATATATTTCAGCATCTGTGCGACGCGATTGAACGTGCTGGTTTGCCGTGGAGCAGACTAGTAGGCATTACCACCGATGGCGCCCCATCTATGACAGGTAAAAAAAATGGACTGGTAGCGCTGGTACAAAGAAAGTTGGAAGAGGAAAATGCAGATCCAGCAGTTGTTCTGCACTGCATTATACACCAGCAGGCACTGTGCAGCAAATGCTTAAAATATGAACACGTCATGTCTGTTGTCCTAAGATGCATCAATTACATCAGGTCAAGAAGTTTACAGCACCGCCAGTTTCGAGCCTTTTTAGAAGAAATTGAAGCAACATATGGTGATGTACTTTACTTTACTGAGGTGCGCTGGCTCAGCAGGGGAAATGTCTTGAAGAGATTTTTTGAGTTAAGAACAGAGTTGAAGAGATTTATGGAAGATGGCAGAATGGATGTTCCTGAATTTGATGATCCTAAATGGGTCATGGACCTTGCATTCCTAGTGGACATTACACAAGAGCTGAACATCCTTAACCTGAAGCTCCAGGGCCCTGGTCATCTCATCACAGCAGCGTATGAAAGTGTGAAAGCCTTCTCCACAAAATTGAGATTGTGGAAAACTCAGCTTTCTGCAAAAAATCTCAGTCATTTCACAACATGCAGATCTCTTGTGGAGGAGGGCATAGCATTCAATGGTGATGAATATGCCTCTGCTGTTGAAAACCTACTTCAGGAATTTGATCAGCGTTTTGGTGACTTCAAGGCACACTGTGACACTTTCCAGCTGTTTGCAGACCCCTTCTCAGCTGATGTGGAGAGTGTCCCAAATTTGTTGCAAATGGAACTTATTGACTTGCAGTGCAACAGTGAGCTAAAAACTAAATTCAGAGAGGCACAAGGAAATGCAGACAAGACTGCACAGTTTCTGAGAGAATTACCTCCATGCTTCCCAGAGCTTTCCAAAGTGTTCAGTCGGTTAATGTGCCTTTTTGGAAGCACATACCTGTGTGAGAAACTTTTCTCAACTATGAACTTCAATAAATGCCAGTTCAGGTCCAGGCTTAGTGATGCTCATCTTGAAGCTGTACTCAGGGTTTCAACTGTGAACTCCATCAGGGCAAACGTGGCTCAGTTGTTTGAGCAGAAGCGCTGCCAAGTGTCTGGCAAGAAATAAAATAGTTTGCAAATGTATTCAGAGATCGCAGTTGTTCAGTGTATGGTTCAGCACAGTTTTGATAAATTACTTAAGTTAAAATAAAGTAGGCAACTGTCTGTGCATTGTTATATAATTTTACATTTTTAACACTGTTGTTTATATTTTTGTTAAGCATGAAAAAAATATGTTAGTAATGTAATTTAAAAGAAATGTGAGCTAACATCTCAGCAATTAAAGTAAATTTCCAGAACTTTTGTGCTTTCTTCTTGTGCTTCAATGTTAAAACGGCCCTCCTATGAGATGTCAGTCACAGCAATGGCCCCCAGCCAATTTGAGTTTGAGACCCTTGTCTTAGACCCTGCTGCAGAAAATAAAGGTCTAAGAGTGTCATCGCTCTGTTGAGCTCTAATTAAATCCTCTCGAGAGATCTGTAACAAAGAAGTCAGAGGACAGTCATCAACATTACAGAGATCAACATTGGTTTTCTCAGGAGTGGACAGAACCTCAGATGTATCAGCAGGTTCACTTTGCAGCACTGTTGAATCTTTCTGGTCAGAAGACAACGAAGAGCAGGACTTCAAGTCTCTTTGCTCAGGACATTTAGACACATCAGATCCTGGCTCACCTGTATTAACAATATAAAAGAAAGTGTCATGCAGTGGAACTTCAACTTGATTTTCAGATAATGGTTTAGCCATTGATCGAGTAACTGCACAAGCTGGAAACAAATAAGGAAATTCTCTACAACTTTCAACATCAGATTTCCTAGGTATTGATGCTATTATGGGCGGAGCTGCCACACCACTCCGTCCCCAAACATTCCCACCAGCTAAATCATTTCCCAGAATAAATGTAATCCCAGGGACTGGAAGTGCAGAACGAACACCAACTACTACATCACCAGATACAATGGCAGAGGAAAGATGGATTCGATGCAAAGGCACTTCAACAAACCCATCTCAAAACCTCGCACTAATACATGAGTTCCAATAAAGGTTTCAGAAGTTAAAGGCAAAATTCCTTCTAAAAGAAACAACTGCGCGGCTCCCGTATCTCGAAGAAGACGTACTGGCACCGTTTCGTTTGAACCAGGCAATGACACTTTTCCCTCAGTGATAAAGGGTGTATAATCAACGGAGGAAGTTATACACTGATCAACAGATTTATCACTAGCCCTAGATAGATTACGATCTTTCTCATCACGAGTGTCAATAGTGAATGGTGAAGTAGAAACCAAAGCAACAGGTTTCGACAATCTCGCTTTCTTCTTGAGAATAAGACAGTCAGATATTTTATGACCAGGCTTTTTACAATAAAAGCAAACCATGTCTCGTGAGAGTATCTGTTTACTAGAATGTTCAGCAACTGTCGCCTTAATATTCCTACTCATCACAGGAGACTTCGTCTTAGGTTGAAAGCAAAACTTAGACTTACTCATATCATTGGTTTTAAGACCAACTGAACTGAATGACCCACGATGGGTTAACACAAATTCATCAGCCATGATAGCAGCTTCAGAAAGTGTATTCACCTTGTGTTCAGTGAGATGCGTAGCTACAACATGAGGAACACAATGTTTAAACTCCTCTAAGAGCACTAATTCTCTTAACTGCTCTTTAGTTGTAACCTTCATTGAAGTACACCAACGATCAAATAAGTTCTCTTTTTCTCTTGCAAATTCAACATGAGTACATTCATCAGCTTTACTCAAACTCCTAAATTTTTGATGATATGCCTCAGGCACGAGTTCATATGCATGTAACACAGCAGATTTTACAACATCATACTCACCACTCTGTTCCAATGAGAGTGCAGAATAAACTTCCTGAGCTTTACCTGTGAACACACACTGTAACAATAAGGTCCAAAAGCTTTTCGGCCATTTCATGGATAAAGCAACACGCTCAAAGTGATAGAAATATTTGTCCACTTCTTTTTCAGAAAATGGCGGAACTAATCTCATATTTCTGTGAACATCAAACACAGGTTCACCTGCATTCGCATGCTGTTGTGAAAAAGGAGGCACATTCGCTTGTGAAACTTCAGCTGTCTTTGCTGCTAATTCCAACTCCAACTTTTTTATCTGAAACGCTCTCTCTTCTCGTTCCCTCTCCAACTCAAGCTCCATTCTTCGCATAGCCAACTGATAATCTCTTTCTACCGCTCACTCTTTCATAGCGCGATCGTCACGTTCAGCACGAATTTTCGCGGCATCTAAACACAATTGCTTCTCTTGCAAAGACAATTCTGGAAATTTTGTCTCACTCTCACTATAAACCTCAGCAGGAGTAGACACAAACGATTCACTGGGAGTAATTAACTCGGTGCTTACCTCTATAACTCCTCTATCAACAAGTGACCGCTTCAAAGTAGTCACAATAGTTTCCTTCAGCCTCTTCTCTTGAGAAGTAAGATCGACACTGAAGCGTTCGGCGATTTGCACCAACTGCTCTTTTGTACAACTCTTAAGCAAAGCCTCTAATGGACACGCAAAGAAATCTTCGAGCACCGAAGACATTTTGTTTGCATATACGCACAATAACACAAACAAAACTACTAATTTAGCTAACACACGTGAGACGCTATTTACCCAAAATACAACTCCCATAAGTCACTGCTTCAAAAAGGAACTACGTCACCGTATTACGCAACCTATGCTCATTCACAAAAACTTCCGAAGACTTCCCACAAGTCAAAACACAGTGTAAGCGCGAAAATAAACGTTTTGAAAAAATAACGTTTCCTACCCCCATAGGATCCCGGACGAGCCCCCAATTTATGTTACGGCCAGCTCGTTTCGACCGAAGTATACAAGTACACTTAAGTAATGACTTGCAAGATTTTATTAGTCTTCAAAATACAAATAACTTAATATAACGAAGTCTAGGGTTCAAAATCAAAAGGGGAAAAATCATAATCCAAATGGGGAAGAAAAATGGTTGGTATGGGCTGTAAACAAATAAAGGTACGCCAAAACAAATGACTTCTCCAGAGGCTGTCGATCCCCTGGACGAAGTGAAGAGGAGTGGTGGAAGCCAATGTTTTGTCCTCGCTGTAATTAAGTGGTGAACAGGTAACAAGGGTGTGCAATCTCCCACGCTCTCCTGGAAGAACACCGCCAGCAGGCGAGCAAGTAAAACGCAGGGTCGTAACATTGTCTGTATGATTTTCTTTATTCTGTTGAATATAAAAGACAATTTTGAATAAAGTTGGTAGCCAAACAGCTGATGGTAGCCATTGACTTCCATAGTATTTTTTGGAATTATGGAGGTCAATGGCTACCATCAACTGTCAGGTTTCCCACATTTTTCAAAATATCTTCTTTTATGCTCAACAAAAGAAACAAGTTTGGAACAACTTGATGGTGAGTAAATGATGACAGAATTGTCATTTTTGGGTGAACTAATGATTTAAGTTCATTAGACAGATCAACAAACTCTTTCCCTTTACACATTCAAAATGGTGCAAGTGAGTTCACTTTTACAGGGTAAAATTAACATAACTGTAAAACGAAATTGATACTATAAGAAGAAACATTGTGTGATAGTCTAACTGCAATCCAATAAAGCTTTTCATACACCATTTCAATTTTATATCAAGACAAGAAAGACACTAAACTAAGCAAAGATAATGTTTGTAAGCACTCATTTATCCAAACTGACTTACAACTTACAGCCACGAAACCCCTGAAATAACATGAAGTTTGGTGATCAGGGATCCAGATTCTTCATGACATTAAAATCAACTGATAAAGAGAAAATAAAATCTGTTTTCAGACATTGGCATTCACAATTATTAACAACTATCAATGTCTTATTTCAAGGTATCATCTGAAAAAAGCTCATGTTGTGAGGTCTTCAGACATGCACATCCTGACAGTGTGTCATCTAACAGTGATGACAAAAACAAGACTGTGTAAACACGAGCGATGAGGACTCGCTGCAGCTCTATCATGACGGATTGGCAGAGCAGCTCGTGGACGACAGTGATGAGGGTCAGCAGGCGTCTGCCAATCACAGGACTGGCTCCCTCCATTCATGCTGTTCTCAGACCATATGAAACATCTCCAGGCATTTCAATTTTTCTCTGAAGACTTTTCCTCATAACTTTTTTAAATGATCAATTTTCTAGCATATTATTCAAATAACTTTGCAAATTAACCACTGGGATTAATCCTATCTGTATGGTTTTGTTAAAGGTCTGCCCCACCTATGTTTTATATGTGTCCCTGGAGCACAAAAGCAGTCATGAGTAACACAGGTATATTTGTAGCAATAGCCAACAATACATTGTATGGCTCAAAATTATACATTTGTCCTTTATGACAAAAATCATTAGGATATTAAGTAAAGATCATGTTCCATGAAGATATTTAGTAAATTAAATAGTAGTAAACCGTAAATATATCAAAACATTTTTGATTAGTAGTATGCATTGCTAAGAACTTCATTTGGACAACTTGGCAATTTTCTCAATACTTAAGATTTTTTTTTTTTTTTGCACCCTCAGATTCCAGATTTTCAAATAGTTGTATCTCAGCCAAATATTGTCCTATCCTAACAAATCTTACATCAATGAAAAGATTATTCAGCTTTCAGATGATGCATAAAACTCTGTTTCAAAAAATTGACCCTTATGACTGGTTTTGTGGTCCAGGGTCACTAATGAATACAAAGAAAATGAAAGAATCCAAAAATTCTAAGAATAGTTTCAGTAACTATACCATATATACACACACACACACACACACACACACACACACACACACACATTACATACTGTCTAGTTCCTCCACACAAATAGATCTGTTGGCTGTAGAAAGGGAACTTGGCCTCTGCTACAGTCAAGACAGATGAGATTATGACAGCTTTGTCCTCTCTCTGCTGTCTCCATGGGAGGCTCATATGAAGAGAGAGAGAGCGTGTGTGTGTGTCATACTGTGTAAACTTGGGGCAAGAGATCCAGGCTTGGGGAAGATAAAGACCTCTCGCTAGAATATAAACACTCTGTGAAGTGGCGCTGGGGTCAGCAGCTGTCATACACACACACAGACATGGGTCAGGGTTAAGCAGCATTCTCTTTAAGGGCTGCTTTCCCTCTTAACCCCCTCGGAGGGCAGACCGTCAGTGCAATGCAGCAGAGAAAGTTTGATAAAGTGTACTGCGGTGCTGGAATGAAGACGCATCAGAGATCAGCCTGCACACATACAAACACTCACAAAGTTCACTTCTATGTCTATCAGAAACATTTCAGAGTTCAGCCCAAAGTTTACATTGCCTGTCTGCGTTACGCTCCATTTCATGGACAGCATGAGTGACGTCATGTTCGATGCGTGACGTAATGATTAGTATAGGAATTAGAATTTTGAGTCTATCTTTAAAGGACTGTGGAAGGGATCACTTGCCCTGGTCAGAACCCAGGAACTCAGTCAACAACAGTTATTTTCCTTTAGGACTTTACTGTGCCATTGAGCATGTAATAGGTGTGGTCTGTACATAGATAACAAATACAATAAAGTAAATAATACAGACTTCAAATCCAATAATTTGCCAATTGCCAACAAATGACATTACTGTCAATATTACTGGAATTAAATGAAATACTACAACTCAACGAAATTGGCATATTAGCATCTGAATAGGCCATTTAACCACATAATCTTCATTAACACACTTATACTTGCGATTCCCAATAGACACATGAACTAAAACAATAATCTATCTCAATGTAGAACAAAAGAACAGTAGAAATAGAGTGATTATAGAATCTCACGGCAGATATACCGTGAGATTCTATATCTTCTCGTTTGGCTCTCTGCGAAGGCGGACGCTTTTTCTCTCCTCTCCTCCCCTTATCTGCTCTCTCATCTTGTCTATTGTCTAACACTTGAGAGGCTCTTTCTGCACTGCTCTCCAAACCGAAAAATCATGGATTTGATCAACTGGTCTCTCAACGCAATTGACACCATATTCTCTACAAGAGCCCTGGGTTCGGGGGAGCCCAATTGTCCGGACGGGACGTTCGCTACCGGCTACACGATGGACGCATGGGAGAGATGGCGGGTCGTGTGTCTGGCGGCTCTTTCCGTGTAGGACATTGAAGACATCTACCTATTCGGAACCATGATAACGGGTTTTCTGCTGATTGGATTTGCCCTGGGTTATCAGAGAATTCAGAAGACGGGAACAGCTGTCCAAAGCCTCACAAGGCTGCCCGTCATGATTGAAGCAGTGGGCAGAGCGGTCAGCACTGAGACTGAAACTATCAACCGCAATATGGATTCTATCACGGAGAAGCTCACGGCTGTGCTGAGAAAAATTGATGGACTTGGAGACCAGAATGGACAAAGAGAGCTGTGAAATTGGTATGCAGCTGCTCGCACCAAGACCAAACAATTGCAATCTTATCTTCTTTCGGCTTCCCAAAAGAACAGAACTGCCTCGGACAAGGTCGTTCTGGAAACAACCCCCCCGGAAGGGCACTGCAGTGAGATGCTCTTGCTTCCTGACCCCTCCCACAGACACCCGGTGATTGTCGACTCCGTCTGGGTCCCGATCAAGGCCGTTTCCATGGCAATTGTCGCTATCACAATCTGCGGACTGAGACAACTTGTTTTGGATACCAGCGTGGCGGATCTCCAGGCCTACAAATACACAAACTCACATACACACACACATACGCACATATATACAGATATTTACGGGGAAGTCGTGGCCTAATGGTTAGAGAGTCGGACTTGTAATCCGAAGGTTGCGGGTTCGAGTCTCCGGCTGGCAGGAATTGTAGGTGGGGGGAGTGAATGTCCAGCGCTCTCTCCACCCTCAATACCACGACTGAGGTGCCCTTGAGCAAGGCACCGAACCCCCAACTGCTCCCCGGGCGCTGCAGCATAAAATGGCTGCCCACTGCTCCGGGTGTGTGTTCACGGTGTGTGTGTGTGTTCACTGCTGTGTGTGTGCACACTGGATGGGTTAAATGCAGAGCACGAATTCCGAGTATGGGTCACCATACTTGGCTGAATGTCACTTCATATGCATTCACCTCCCAAACCCCCATCCAACGCCTTTGCCGCTTTGTACCGCCAGTCTGACAAGCGGGTCTGTGATTAGCTCTGAGAGGCTGCAGGTCCGGGTGGCTGCTCGTCTGAGCTGGATTACCCCCCCCCCCTCTCTTGCAAATCCTGTGTCTCTGTATTGATTGTGCTTTTGTTGCTGAGGTGTTTTTCATGTTCTCATAATGTACTCCCGAAGGAGCATAGTATGGGGATTATTTTTTTTCTCCTCTCCTTCCTCATGTTATGCTGTATTCTTCTTCTCTATTGTATTTCGTTGCCTTGTACCCACATGTGCAATGACAATAAAGTTGAATCTAATCTAATAACGTTCATTTAAACGGGCGCACGCTCAATCAAAGGAAAATAATTACCATAACTGCGATTGCCGATATTAAGCATAATTCAACAAAAACAACTCACTTTACAGGATGCACGCACACATATTACACCTGGATTTGGAGCGGCTCGCATCTCTTCTCTCAAACTTTGCTGCACAATTTTAAAATGGCGACAAGTCTTAAAGGGGCCACGCACGCAAGCCGTTTGTACAATTAGGGTTGTACCGATAGACGATAGTATCATGTATAGACAATGGTCAAAGAAATCACCTGTGGCTGATGCCACTGACGACAGCAATAATATTATTATTATTATTATTATCAGGCTATCTAATTAATATTAGGGCTTATTTGTTCCATATGGTGGCCGAGAGAGCTCAACCCGCTGCAACTTCAGAAAACACATGCAAATCAAGAAAACATATTCATCAATTTGACAGCAGGTGGTGCAAATGCTCACAACACAAACAAATAAAGAAACACACTGCAAATGCTCACAATACAACCAAATGCATTTTATTTGCAGTGCGTTTCTTTGTTTGGTTGTGTTGTGAGCATTTGCAGCGTGTGTGTTGTAAAATTGAGGAAGTTATTTTCTTAATTTGCAGGTGCTTTTTTATATTTGCAGCGTGTTGAGCTCTCTCGGCCACCGTAGTTTCATCATATTTCTTTTCCCACATTTTTACAGTGTTATGAACACGCATGTACATGCGATGTAAGTATAAGAGATGTATTCATCATACAGTGTAGATAGCTTCTGTCACGGGACGCAGTGAAAAGCACCGTGGAAAGATGAGGTCAGGGTCCAAGTGCAGGGAAGTTGCTCTTTAATTGAAACAAAAAGGCCAACACGGCACAAAAAACAAAACAGAAAAGGACTGGGATACAAAAACGGCAACGAGGTGCCCAGAGCAAACACTAGAAACAAACAGTACAATGACAATGACGAAAACACTTAATATTAAACAACGAACCAGAACAGGACTGCAGACACCAGGAGAATAAATAGGGAGACAAACGAGGAGGACACAGGTGAAGTTACTGAAACAATAATGAGATAACAAGGAGGGCGGGGTCAGACAATAGACAGGAGAGCACATGGCACAAACCACAAACAACAAGCCATGTGCTCAAACAAACACACAGTGACATCTGGTGGCCAACCAGGGCACACCAGCAGGACCGTGACACAACCCCCTCATTAAGGAGCAGATTCCAGATGCTCCACACTAAAACTGAAATCAAAAAATGTCTGGGAGGGAGGTGGTCCAGAGGCGGATCAGGGGGAGGGATAGTGGGCCAGGCCCGTGTAGCGGCAGAGGGCCTGGAGACACCTCTGTGCCAGGATGCCAGGGTGGTGCCGGCAGAACAGGAGGCCAATGCGGGGCAGGCCAGCAGAACCGTGACAGCTTCACTGATTATAACGGAGCATAAACTCACGCTAGCCTGAAGTCAGTGATGATGTTCTTTGGTAATCTAAATGTTCTTTGCTTGTTTTCTGTAGCTGCTGTTTGAATAACTGAGGAAATGTAAGCAATATAATTAGTTACTTACAATGTTTCTATTAAATTGTTATCATGTTAAATACAAATTCAGTCATATTAAAAAACATTAGGCTGCTTTTAGCCTTATGCTGGAGTTGGTTCACTCTCCGGCAATGAGACTAAAAAAGTGAATAATTAAATAAATTAGCAAGATAATATCGTGTATCGTCGACCTCACAGGCTGGTGATAGGATGATATGACAATTGAGCATATCACCAAACACTAGTAATGATTGAACCTTCAAACAGAAGTTCCACTAGGTGGCAGCATTCACAGCTGGAAACTGTGAATAAAAAGAGACAAACAATAACAAAATGTCCATCCATTATATTCTTAAAGGCTTGTACACCCAAAACAATGTTACAGAGAGAAAACTCCAAATGACCATAACGAGGGGTTAACTGGGCAGGTACAATGTTCTTGAATGAAAAGGTAAACAAAGTCCAAAATGTCCACCACCACCACATATAGAATCCAAACCAATTCCTACAAAGTACTAAAGTTTTTGTTTTCATTCGGGACACAATGTGTGCAGTAGTATATATATATGCAGAATTACTTAATTACTTTTTTCATATACAATTTTAGAACCTGCACTAACCTTGTAATGTCATAAGAAGGTCATTATCTGATATCCTACGGCTTACTGTCTGCGAGTGAACAGAATTTCACATTAATAGGAAAAATTTGCATCTTTTACAGGTGGAGTCTAGTTATCAGTTGCCATACTGGAAAACTCCTCAATGAGCACTAATCAAGGAGCATTACACTAAGTTACAATTCTTAAGACAATGTAGTAAGATTAAAATGATTGAAAACTCACACTTTACTGGTTAAAGAAAACATTAAAGTGAAAAGAAACAGTAACATCCCCACATCCCTATCGCCAGAACCCATTGGGAATGGTCTACTCTACAAAGAACAGCTACAGGTTCTTTACAATGCCCCAAAAATCCCATTGTTCTTTGTTATCCCTGGTTAGCCATCCATAATCCCAACATTCCTTGGACCGAAGGAGAACTCTGCCAATGGGCAATGCTTTCCACAATTACCATACTGCAATACTCACATTGAACCTTATTAACTCACAATCATTTAACTACCTTTCCAGAGTGTTATGAAGATCTCCCAGTGGCCTTCAGTAAAACCAAAGCTTCAGAATGTCCTGCACACACACACAGACCATGGGATTGCGCCATTGATCTACTGCTAGGTACTACCTTTCCCAAGAGCAAAGTATACCCTTTACCGATACCCAAAAACAAAGGCTATGGGAGAATACATTGAATGAAGCACTTGAGACTTTTTCTTAGTTGAGAAAAGGCTGCCATCTTCAATCCTTTATGAATGAAATCCTGAAAGACCTCCTGAATCGCTATGTCACCATTTACAAGATTCAAGATTTTTATTTGTCACATACACAATTATACAGAGTATAACCAGCAGTGAAATGTAGGAAATGATACAACAATCTGTTATATTCCCACTCCGAATAGGAACACACATATCAAGTCCACCAATTGTTACAGTGTCTTATTTCAAACCAACTGTATGTCAAACCAGAAAAATATGAATTCCACAAAGCCACCATCTTCTTCCTGAGTCATGCTGTTAACCCCAAGGGTGTAGAAATGGATCAAACAAAAAAAGTATCAAAAAACGACAACGATTCTTAGGATTCACAAACAACTATAGGCGATTACAGCTCGGTTGCCAACCCCCTGACCTCCCTGCTAAAAGGCAAACCCAGTTGATCCAAGCCACTAATACATCTTTCCATCTTTCTATGGAGCCATACTCTCATAAAGACATGATCTGGCCAAGCTTTAACCTTGTGCCTTCTATTCCCGTAAACTGCCGAACTTAACTATCACAGTGGAGACTACTATCATTCAAGGCTTCTGTAAAAGAATGGAGACACTGGTTGTAAGGAGCAAAGTATCCACTTACAGTACTCACAGTTCATAAGAATCTAGAATACATTTGGTCTGGTAAATGTCATGACAGACATCAACAACCTGGCCTGGTACCCACCAACTGTCATGCTGGTGAATTCATTGTGCCTGAAAACCTATGTACACAAGCAATATAATGGATTCGGGACACCCTGGTACCAATCGCACCAATGTCATGGTCAAACTATGATTCTTCTGACCAACACCATCCGCAGTTACCTGCAGATATGTCCAAGGATGCCTCGTATGTGCTCAAACCCATACACATTGAAAACTCCAGATGAACTTGGTCCTGTATTGGCTTAGATTTCATCACTTACCTGCCCCCTTGAATGGCTTTACCACCGTCATGTTCATAATGGACAGATTTTGGAAGTCTTGCAGGTTGGTTTGCCTTAAAGGACTGCCCAGCGCTATAGAAACTGCAGAAATCATTTTCAACCATGTATTTAGAATGGTCTATATGATATATCTACCTGAGGATATTGTCTCAGAAAAGGGAACCCCAATTTACCTCTTGGGTATGGAGAGATTTCTGCCATCAACTGAACATCAATACAAGCTTAACCTCTGGGTACCACCCTCAATCTAATGGACAAGTAAAGAGACTAAACCAAAAAGCTGGCAGATTCCTACGTCTATTGCCCTAATCCATTCCTCTACCAGTCTCAAACCCATTGAATGTGTCCTAGCTTACCGACATCCATTGTTTCCCTGGACTGGAGAGCCATCTGATGTTCTTGAAGTGGACACTTGGTTATCACACAGTAAGGAGGTTTGGGATGCTGCCCATGTAAGTCTCCAACAAGCCATTCAGTCAATGCATCAAAGGCTTTCTACCGAAGATCGCAAGCTTGGCCTTTCCTGCAAAAAGTTAAAGGGGTCATATGATGCTTTTTTAAAGATTATTAATTTCTGTATTTGGTGTAACAGAATATGTTGACATGCTTTAATGTTCAAAAAACACATTATTTTTTAAATACTGTACATTATTGTAGGTCCTCTATTCCCCGCCTCTCTCAAACGCTTCGTTTTCTACAAAGTCCCTCCTTCTGACAAGCGCAGTCTGCTCTGATTGGCCAACTGACCCAGTGCATTGTGATTGGCCAAACACCACAAGCACTAGTCGGAAATGTATGCCCCTTTCCATAATCGTAAGCTTCAGCTTTCAAATTTAAGGTAAAGACAGTTAGTAATGTCCTTAGTTTTACCATCAGTTCAAGCCCGAGAGGGGAATAGAGTCATGTGACAGACACAGTGATGATGCTTGCAGCTTGTATGTGTTTGCAGTACGGTTGTGTGACCATGTCTCCCTCTCTCACACACGCGAGCACACACACACACACACACACGACGTGCAAAACTCCGCATTTGAGAAGTCAATAGCAAATACTTAAACTAATAACAAAACAAACAGTCGCTGATTCAGAAGCGCCAGATTGTCATAGCAAAGTCAGAATTACCTCCTCTCCTAGGTTCACGAAATGGTCGTCCATAAAATGCTTTGCTGTTCTGTTGTAAGTAATCTTAATGATTCTTAAATGCATCTACTTTTCGAAAAGTGTTTTTGCTTTCGCCTAGAAACACAACATCTCCCTGACACGGCCGCATACTGCGGTTACTGAAACCACGCTACCTTTCTTTGTGTGAACATTTGGGCAGCATTATTTCCACATCGTGACGTAGATATGTGGGGTGTTTGAATGAGCCGTTTTAGGGCGGCGTGGCAGAGTGTTAACAAAGAATATCTCTTTGGTTTTGAGACTTTAGTCTTTGCAACTTCAGGGATCATATCTATGCATAATCAGCTTGTAACACTCCAAAGAGAAAGGAAAACTTGAAATCGCATCATATGACCCCTTTAAGTCCTAAATTTATTGGCCCATTTAGAATCAAACACATAAACTCTGTTGCCTTTTGTCTCCAACTCCCAGCTTCTTACAGAATCTCACACACTGTCCATGTTTCTTTCCTCAAACCTGCTCATCCTCCTACTCATACAGAACCTCTCCCACCACAGACACAACCACTGGATTTTGACAGAAGTCCAGCTTACCTGGTCAAGGAACTACTGGCCTAGAGTGTAGAGGCTCAGAAGAACGTTCCTGGCTTTCTGCCATTTTGAAAGTAAGTTAATTATGAGTCTATTTTAGCTGAATAACATTTTTAAGTTTATGCCTCCAAAAATATCAAAATTAATTTTAGTTTAATAATTTAAAGGGGTGTATTTGTCATTCAAAAAATGATAGTATGTATGGATTTTTTTGTTTGTATTATGTATCTGGTTAAAAAATAATAATATGAGTGAATGACACCACAAAACACACACAAAAATATCCAGTCTGGTCAACAGACACAAGTGAAAGCTTTTGTTCCACATGTAATTTCTACAAAGAGTTCATCGCCTCTGGGATGGTATATACAATCACACGCTTATCTCTCAACGTCTGAGATTGATGAAAGCACAGGTGGTTGGTCAGCACTTATGTTTGAAAAATCCTTTCTGTTCGTTTAGTCTGCCTATGAGGATCAGCTGCGTGTGCACATCTAGAAGAACTTTGATGTGTGCAAGAGGCAGCGATCCTGTTATTTTTAGATAAGAAAAGGCGACATTAAATGCTCTGTTGGCCAGTGCCTTGGGGTATTTGTACGAGCACATTTGTTTGACTTCATGTCACAGATTGTTTATTAAGTATCTTTGCACTAATACGCTTCACATTTTTCAATTTCTTCATAAGACTCTTACGATTAAGTCCTACAAATGAACCCATTTAATTCACTTGTACCATCCTGCACAGTGCAAATAAATCTCAGGCATCGCAAATCAAGAGCATCAGTCTGACTCAATCTAAACGCTCTCAGCAGAGGGAAAGTGCTCAGTGCGCTAGGCGAAGCCGTGGACATGTTCATCATAACATTGGCTCTCATAGTAATATACACACAGCCTCTTGTGTAGGAGGCGGCGTTTATACTCTTGTGATCAAAGTGCTTAAGTGGTGCATAACAACATCTATTCTGCTCCTACATCTCTCTCGGTCCTAAAGGCTCCGATCACCAGGGTGATGCTTCTGTGTATCCCATACAACACACTTAACAAGTACTTAAAGCAGCTTCTGCAGTGATGAACGCGGTCTGAAATATGACAGTGGTTGAATGGATGCAACTACGACCAGCTAATAGACCATCTTTGTTATCTGACTCGATGGACAGTAAGTAGATCCTCAGGGCAAAAATAACAGCATCTGCATTTTGTCAGACTTATCTGTCCTTCAGCATTTGCGTCGCTCAGACTTCAGGATCCGATCAGCACTATTTTGGTCTCCAGCCTTGCAGTCATCTTCATGTGTGAAAAACCAGACAGTAGCCAATCATTTTAAAGGTAATGAATATAAATATCACCATTTAAAAATTTGATTCCATTCAAATCCCATTAGTAAATTCTTAAACTGAAAAAATAATCACATTTCAATCTCAAGTGAATAAAGCAGCACCTTATTTCTTGTATGAGTGGACATACAATCCTTGCTGTTTATTTGATTTGTTTACATATTTTTGTGTTGTTATTTTTGTTAATTGATTGAATATGGTTGTATTATTTTTACATTCTATTACTTGTGTCAATTTTATATGCACAGTTGATTTGCTTAAGGTTGTGTTCATTAAAACTTAGACTAAGGAATATGGTTCCATCGTTAATGTTATTTCATTATGCACATAAAAACTGCATTGTTTTGTTGTGGCTCTGTTTTTAACTGTCATTGTTAGCAAAACAGCAAAAAAATATATATATTGTGTCTAAATATATAACTTCTTGTTGAACGGATGAATTAAAACAGTATCACATTTGCAATCATGCTTATAATCAGGAAAAAAAAAACTTGCTTGTGATATTGCTTAACTATCATATAAGAACTTTTGGCCCTTATCTTGAATTTGTTATATTCTAACTGCATTCTTATTAGGCTACAGAGCATGTACTCTCAAGGTATGTTTTTATTAGTTTTTTTTGTTAGAGACAATCTCAGCTTCCACAATCCACATCATTAGAACAACAATTACAGTAATATTAATATGGCATACCACTACAATACAGGCCAACTGCAAAAAGTCCAAAGAACAATGTTTAGCTGAAGGTGCAAGTGAGTCAGAGCAACTAAAAGTCTGCCCTGTGTGCAACAGATATCAATCCAGGACATAAAACATGGACAAACATTAGCTGAGTTTCAGTATGACAAGGTGAAAAATGGAGTCTCACACCAACTGCTGATAGTTCCGCTCCAGTGGACTATTGATTCTGTGGTGGGATAAGCAGAAGACAGTGGCGTCTCAGGGGAGCTGGTGGCACTTTAACTGGCCCTCTGGAGTACAACAAAGACTGTCATCCCAACAGTGTGAGGAGATGGCCATGCGAACCAGCGCTTATTAAACTGAGACAATAGATGGATGGACTTGTGTCCCAGGACAACTTTCACTTAGGCTGGAGATCCTGCTTCACTGGATCCATTCCCAAGGCTTCAAGTAAAGGTCTACAGCGAGGTGGTGTGGATGAGGGCACTCAAGCACAGGGACCTAGAAGCCAGCAGTACATTGGAAATCAATATACAAGACAGCTTTTATTAACAATGGCAGCTGCAAGCATGTCCCCATTCAAGTTCCACTGGAGCATGTCCTGAGGAGTTATTCTCATGTTGATTCTACATTTGCAATGCGACATACTCTCCTAACAGATGAATAAAGGTCTTGATGGCAGTTTTGGTCAGCTTCAGCATGCAAAGAAAAAACGCTTAAATCAAGAGCCTGATAAACATGCAAAGACACTCAAATCTACACAGTATGACTTCTACTAGAGTTGTGTCGATAGGCGATAGTATCGTGCATCAACGAGACGATAGTCAGAGATATCACTTGTGGCTGATGCCACTGACAATAGCAAGATGGTTATTATTATTATTATCGGGCTCGTAATTATCATTTGTTCCATCATATTTCTTTTTCCGTGTTTTACAGTGTTGTGCGTTATAACCAATCACAGACGATTCCGTTGAGTTTATAAACGCATCGGCCAATCAGAGGCGTTCAGATGAGTCATCGCTGAAGCACCGGAGTTTTGTTGTTCAATGCACTGAATTCAGCTCTTTCACGAATTCTCTCATCATAAACAATGAAGTGCAGATGTAAGTATAAGAGATGTATTGATCATACAGTGTAGATAGCTTCACTGATTATATCGGAGTGTTTTTAAACAGCATAAACTCACGCTAGACTGAAGTCAGTGATGATGTTCTTTGGTAATCTTAATGTTCTTTGCTTGTTTTCTGTAGCTGCTGTTTGAATAGCTGAGGAAATGTAAGCTTTATAATTAGTTACTTACAATGTTCCTATTAAATTGTTATCATATATTAAATACAAATTCAGTCATATTAAACATTTTAGATTTTAGCCTTACACTGGAGTTGGTTCACTTTCCGGCAAAGAAACTAAGTAATTAAACAATTAAATAAATTAGCAAGATAATATTGTGCTAACGTTATGACAATTGAGCATATCGCCCAACACTAACTTCTATTAGTGTTTTGGGGCTAATTGGCTGACTTGGGCCCACTAGACAGTTATATGTCCCATTGAAAGATGTAGTAGATCATTCCAGCAGAACAAGAGTCCATGTGACAGGCCACTGGAAGGAAGAGACGTCAATGAAATCAAGATGTGTCCAGACAATGCAGGTCAGATGCTGTTAATGGTTGAACAGCCACAACACACAGGCGGGGCAATTAGTTTACCTCATTATCAGTGGAATCTCATTATCAGAGTGAACAGGAGCTTAGGCCGCTGGAGATCGATGAGGAAGGTCAGTGTATCATCAACAAAAGGCAAAAGAGCTGCAGAGATAAAAGGGATCTTTCCACGACCTTATCCTGCTGCCACGCTTGGAATTTGTCTGACCAAAATTCCTTTCATGAGACACAATGTGAACGCTCCTGTAGCTGAACTGACTTCTGACTGAAGTGTCTTGACTGCGTAAGAACCTGCATGCTGATTTATTTACACAAGTGGGTCTCTTCAGAAGTTGAACTCCATTAAAACACTTATTTCACGTTCTCACTAGTTTTCTCCTGATGGTGGACATGATCACAAGAGAATTCTGAACCATGAACAAACGTAAACACATCCAACACATCCTAAACCATAATTCATTCTGCAATTAAACCATTTTTGAAAACTCCTTTGTTTTGCTAAAGCTAATTGTATAGCTAGCATGTTATGCATCCCACAGTTCGACTGGAAATAAAATATTCAGTTAAAAAGTGAATTTACCTTCATACATCACATCCCTCATCACAAAGAAGTGCACTTAATTACACTGAATGTGCACTTGTAGCGTATTTCAAATATCACAAATTACTTGCCAACAATATACGTATTAAATATGAAATATTAACACATTTTAATTCTTTGTTTTAATAATATTAAACAAGCAATCCTCTTTAACCATATTTTATAGACAGCGGAAGTAATTGATAAATTACATATTAAGATGTACTGAAGTCCTACTTAAGTGGGTCAAAAACACTCTAAAGTTCAACTAACTGCATTTATTATAAACTATAATACATTTTATTTAATTGCAATTAACATGCAAATTACGCCACAACTGAGGGATGTCTTTTAAAAAACGCTAAAAATCATCTTCACAAAATAAGTACTGAAATATGATTATGTAGCTCTTTATTTATATCAACATTATTTTAAACATGCACATTTCTTTAATTAATTTTTATGTTTTAATAATAAAATTGAAACAAATGCATTTGAAAAATACCTCAAATAAATCCACAAAACAATTTTCGGTAACACTTTATTTTGATAGTCCACTTTAGACATTCGACTAAAAGTAAGTAACTTTGCAACTACATGTCTACTAGCAGTCATTAGAGTATTAATAGACTGTCTGCTTAATAACTTCTAACACTTTATTTTGATGAGTCCACAACATACAACATACTGAGTATGAGAAACTATATTAACTTAGTTAACTTATGTCAACTTACTCTACTAACCCTAAACCTATCCTAACAGTCCACTCTGAGAGTTAGTAGACATACTGTATAGTTGCAAATTAATGAGAATTAGTTGACATACAGTTGACATGTAGTTGCAAAGTTACTTATAGTTAGTAGAATGAAAATAAAGTGTTACCCAACTTCCCATAAAAGTGCCTGTAGCTGAAGAAACCCCAAACAATTTAAGTTTCTGAAAAGCTCCAAAAGGCACCAGTTAAATGATATACACTTTAACTATATTTTAAAAGTTTAGTAGTAGTTTTAAAATTATAGTAGTGATAACTCTTGAACAGGATTTGGGTCAACATGGATTAACAAGAGCACTAGCCTTCATCTCGTGCTCACTGCTTTCCTCATGTCATTAATCTCCACCCTCTTCCCACACACACACACACACACACACACACACACACACACACACTCACACACACTCATCAGACAGTCTGCATGGCACCAGACAGCAGTGAGCAGTCGAATGGGATGTGTGAGAGCCCCCTGCTGCCAAGAGGCGGGCAGAGGGACGAAACAAACCCCTGCTAATGGAGACATAACATGCTCACCGGAGCAGAAACTCAAACAAACGATTAATGGGCAATGGACCCTCTGCTCTCGCTCCTCTTCGCCTTCGCTCTCTCTTTATTTATCTCTGTCCCTCCTCGTGCTGACTGGCATCTCCAAGAGCCTCGCCAGAGACCCAAGAGCATGTGACCCGACTGCATTTGAGAACTAACGTAACCAATGCACGAAGTCCTGAATGAAAACTCTAAGGCTGATTATACACTTTCTGAGCAATTTTGCCGGGCAACTTTTTTGGAGCAATGTTTCTTGGGCACTTTCCTACTGAGAATGGGTAACAAATTTCCATCTGGATACTTTAGATTGCTCGTGGGCCCTGTGTCTCACCTCACCTAATATCAGGCAATTCTAGCTAGCTTACTTTCCAAACAAATAGCCATGCAACTCATCTGGAGCAATGAGGGGAAGCGCCGTTTTCTCAATCGGAACATATGAAGAGAGACGTCAGACTGCTGTTGTCTGCATGGGGCTTTAAGATAAAAGGGGCGATCTATACGCAGACTCCAAGTCTCACAAATCCCTCTTGAATCTCCAAGTCTCTTTGCTGCACTCGGACAGAAGATGTGACCTAATGAAGCAACAATGGCACAGGCAAAATAGGATTTGAGCTGAGGTTATTAGGCCAGAGCTCAAGCCCCAGGCCCCCATCAGGACGGAGGACCCTTGGAAAGCAGATTTGAGATCAGCGCTGCTCCTGACGTCGCACTGACCGAGATGAGCAGACGGTGGAGCTGATGATCTCAGATCAGCAGCTCAGGGCAAGTTCAACCAGAGTGCACCACACACATCACTACACCCCGCCTCCGATTATATCACATGGCGTCGCGTAACATTACGCTCGACCTCCATTCTGCAAGCCAGGCTTCATTCAAATCAGTTTCTTTGTCAAATTCGATATGGTGAATTTATAGACAAGGTTCCCATAATCTATGAATTTGACTTGATCAGAAATCCCCTGGCAAATATGAAACTGATTTAACAATCACTAATGCCACTATGTACGTGTGAACAGAAAGACAATCCCACCAAATCCCTCATGAAGCATTGCTGAGGCTCAAACATGGCGCAAGCAATGCCAATGTCATGGGTTTGATTTCCAGGGAACGCATGCACTGATAAATGAAATCTGTTTTATTTTTTCCAAAATTCCATTTTTATTTTTTTTCTCAAATTCCATTTTTCCATTTTATTTTTTTCTGGATTCTGTTCTTTTTTCTTTTCTTTTCATTTTAATTTATCTGAACTTGTGTTTTTATTGGTTAAATTGTATTAAGCAAAAAGCATGTTTAATTAATTAAAATCATGAAACTTTTTTTTTACATTTAAAACTTTAGGGCCCTATGAAATGTTTTATTTTTCTCACCTTCTGTTTTATTGTTACCAAATTCTGTTTAAGCATGTCTAATTATATGAATGCATAAAAACGACTTAAATTATTAAAGATTATTTTTACAATAGCCCTATGAAATGTTTTTTTTTCTCAGAAATTCTGTGTTTTGTATTTAAATTTTTCTCGTTATAAATTGAAGGCATAAAATATTAATTTAATTTATCTTTTATTTAAATAAAAATTAAACAAACTTTATTTTTGCCAAACAAAGTTACTATTAAAATGAAAACATAAAATAAATATTGGGTGATTATTCCTTAATAAATTAAAATTAATAATTTCAGTAATAGTAGTAGCTGTAAATACCTTCTACTGAACAATAGTAATTTTATTTTGCCATGAATACCTTTACATTTCTGTGTGTATATGATATGACACTAGTTTTAACAGCACATCTGTGCCATTCATTCACACAGAGACACGCAGAATTCATATTTAAATAGTCTTTTTGCTGCTTAATATTTACATTTACTAGTCCATATTTTATTTACGTATATTAACCTACTTTTGATTAATTCATCCAAACATGGCGTGTTATACAGCAAATTCCATTTTTATGACTCCGTGATTCTGTCTGCGATTTCCGGATCCTTGAAAGCAATGCAAGTTGCTTTGGACAAAAGTGTCTATCAAATGAGTCAACGTAAATCAAATTAGATCAAAGACATTTTTGGTAGAACACTTGCTTTTCAAAAGGCACACTCTCTGGTGTAGCTAGAGCTAGTGCCGCTTCGCATGTGCGCGGTGGAATCGGCGTAATTGTTCTCTGTGGGCCGAGTAGCTCTGATCCGGTAGCTGCCGCCAAAGCACTGCAAAAAGGGAGAGCCTCACGCTCATGTGTTTTGATTAGCAGGTAATGATCTTTGATCTAATGCGCTGACTGGGAAAGTGCGGCTCCGATAGAATTCCGGTAGATGCTCGGTCGACCTGGAGCCAGTGTCAGTTCTCATTAGGCCTGCTGTCTCTGTGACCTCCCATCCGCTCAAGCAGGGCCCCTCCACTCAGCTGGAGAGCCCCGCGTAATGATATCAATAGCAGCAGGGGTGCAATGAATACAAATCCTCGTGCAGAATGTTTGGACAAGAATCCTCTCCCAAGCCCCCCACCAACAAGGCTCTGTTCCTCTCCTGGACACAAAGGGCAGATTCAGTCCTAATCTGCAGGTCAGCCGGTGGACATGAGGACACACTGATGTCCAAACTCCCTCCAGTGGTGGTCAGTTCGAGAACTAGCATGGCGTCAAACCTCCGGGTAACCAGTAACTAGTTACATGTAATGGCATTAAGTAATTTAATTACAAAATAAATGTAATTGTAATCAGTTACAGTTACTGATAAAACTGTAATCAAATTACAGTTATTTATGAAAATGTTAACAATTACAAAAGGGGATACATATGAATTTATTTATTTTTTTTCACACACACATACAGATTTAATTGACTTATTTGACTGCTCTAAAATATGAGACACCAATGTTTCAGAAGTTTAGGACACATGCTTATTCAATAACTGCTTTATTTAGGCCTACTACTTGGGTTTATGTATATGCTTATTTATTTTTTGTTAACAACCGTTTATTGATTTTTTCCAGGAACAGTAACCCAAAACAAAAAGCAGCTGTACAAATGCAGAATCCACCCCACTCCCCAGCAGACCCCCAAAATATAATAAAATAAGCAAAATAAAGTAAAAAAACAATAATAATAAAAATAAATTAATATTAATAGATAAATAAATAACAATAAAATGTTTTTTTACAAAGATTTTAGAAAAGATGACAACATCAAAAGCCGAATGCCACAAATCCACAGCCTTCACACTAGATCCATGTATACAAGAAGCTAGAGTTCCATTGAGATAATGTCCAAAAGATACACAGTCCAGGTTCATCTGTCCATTGTGTGAGGATTCCAACAGCTGACTAGCTATTGTTTGCTGCTGTGAGAGCAGCTCACAGGAAACATCTTTGTTGGATGGACAAGGTGAAATAAAAATAAAAAAAATGGCAAGGAGTCAAACATATCTCAGTACCCAACAAATATGATGAGAGAGATAGGGGCACTCCCAAAAAAAAAAAAAATTAATTAAATTAAAATACCTGCCTAAAACTCCTTGGGAACAGAGATTAAACGACAGATTCGTATGAAAGCGTTTAATTGGAGTCAAGTAAACCCTATGTAGCAATTTCCAATGAATCATTTGACGATTAGGGTTCTTAGAAGACAATGTAAACAGACCCCATACCTGATCCGAAAATAAAACATGCACATCCTCATTAAGATTCAAGAGACAGGTTGACAAAACAGAGAAAAAAGTAGGGTCAGGAGAACAAGGGGCATAAACTGAAAGAAATACAATATTCCTATTCTCCACCATTGTTTTTATATGTGTTATTCTACCATCTGTATCACAAACTTTATCTAAAATAGTCATATTTAAAGTCCTCCGCACCAGTATTAGGACACCCTTGGTTTTAGTATCCGAAGATGACACTTCATAAAACTTATTACACCTGTGTATATCCTCCTCTTTCAAATGGGATTCTTGAACTAACACTATATCAATCTTTCTTCTACACAAAAAATCCAGAAAACCTGTACGTTTGTAGATATCAAACAGAATTACTGCATAAGACAAAATACAAGTTTGAAAATAAAACCAGTTGAGTCTGCCATTAAACCACCCCCCACCCTCCCCATCACTATTAAAAAAAAAAAAAGCCTAAACATTCCCATGAACTATGGCAGATCAAACCAAGAACAAACTCTGCCAGCACCCCTTAATATGGTCCGTGGAGTCAACAAGACCTGCACATTACTGAAGCACCAACATTTGGCCCCATAGTCACATACTGACTAGGTAGTATCTCGATTAAAAAATAAATAAATACATTTCAAAGAAAAGAAAAGAAAGAAAGAGAAGGAATAAAACAAATAAAATAACATCATAATCAGTAAGTGATACTGTATGCACAATGAAAGCTTCTAGTAACTATGAATTAAGAAGTGAACATTAAAGTGAACAGTGAAAGAGACAGTCACCCAACCATTTAGAGCATCTCTTCTCCGATTAGACCGCAAATGTCCAGCTGGAGTTCACTGAGAGTTGGTGGATGAATGGGATCTGAGAAAAACTCTTGCTTCTTCTGGGGAATATAGCATTTTAAGTTCACCTTGATTGAGAATGACCTTCAGCGTTGCAGGATAATGGAGAAAATTCTGGATGCCAGCGTCTCTCATCTCCTTCCTAATTGGCGCAAATGCACTTCTTTTTGCAGTGACCGGAGAAAAATCTGGAAAGAAAGACAGCGTTGCTCCATCAGACGTTTTCACCGGGGCATGAAATCTGGCGGCTCGCAGAATGAGCTCCCTGTCCGTGTACCGCAGCAGTTTAAAGATGAAAACCCGTGGTTTAGTGTGATCTGAGGAGAGCCTTGTGAACACATGATGCGCTCGCTCCACTTCAAGCTCTTTGCCCGCCAGACACGGGAGCCACGTCGGTAGAGATCTTTTCAAAAAGCCCAGAGGATCGTCCTTTTCTGAACCTTCAGGCAATCCGACCAGACGCATATTGCTGCTCCTATTGAGATCCTGTAAGTCCACAACCTGCTGCTCGAGCGCGGCTACTCGTCTATCGTGATCTGCAACAACTTTTTGTTCTCTCATCTCCCCTGTAAGAAGATCCAGTTCAAAAGTAAAACTTCAAATAAAATGAAGAAAAAAAAAAACTGCAAAAAGGGCCAAATGTACGGAGGTCTACTCAAGTGCGACTGGGTTCATGAGCACGTCACGTGACTCCCCCCTATGCTTCATTTTTTTAAAAGTAACAGTTTTCTTTGTTAGATGTTTGTAATCAAAGATATACTCCCGGTTTCACAGACGAGGCTTAAGACTAATCCCAAACTAAAATGTAAGTCTGAGCTGTTTCAACTGAAATAAACTTGCACTGACTGATCTTAAAATATATCAGTGCCGTTGTTTTGTCTCAACACATGCACCCCAGTAATGTTTTATTTTTTCTAAGCATGTTTATAAAAATGACTTAAATGTCCTAATTGAACTATGGCCTAATCCTGGCTTAGTCTAAACCCCGTCTGTGAAACCAGGCCTTGATTTAAAAACAGTATTATAGCTACTAAACTATTTCTTGTTTTGGGTTTAAATCTGTATTTAACCTCAGAATGACAAAGTAAGTCTTATTTTCTGGTAGCTGTGCTTTAAAATTAAATTATTATAATAATCCAAGTGATGAAGGTAAGATTAACCCTGCCTGGTTTACATGTTTAAAAATGATTAACACTTGAAAACATAAATTTAGAAAAGTAATCAAAAAGAAATCAAACATAATCAGTTACATTAATAAAATAATTAAAATAGTTACACTGCTTATTACATTATAAATAGGGTAACTTGTAATCTGTAACCGATTACATTTCCAAAATAACTTTCCTAACGCTGCGGGTAACCCTGTCAAATATAAAATGCACTTTTAACATACTATCTCTGTATTTAAAAAAACGTATAGTTACCACTTGTAGTACACTTGAGTGTACTAGTGAATGAAAGATGGGTTCAAGTGTACTACAAGTGGTAACTAAATACATTTTTTAAATACAAAGATAGTATGTTAAAATTGCATTTTAGTTCATATTCATGGTGTCTCAAAATAGCACAGTTGAGTATACTTAAATCATGCATACTAAGTTTATCTTAAGAAGTATTAAAGGATCATTTTTAGTATATCAAGTACAAAATTAGTGCGCAAAAATAGAGCACTTTTGCCTCGTTTCCACTGAGCGGTACGGTACAGTACAGTACGATTCGGTACGGGTCACCCTGATCAGGCTTGCGTTTCCACCGCCAACAGTACCCTTTTGATAGGCGATCGACAATAAAGCGTGACAATAAACACAACTCTGCCTCTTTTATGTCCGTTTTAATGAACAATAATAGCCATTATAAAAGTATAGTACAAAGTATAAGAGGTTTATATAAGACGAAATAAAGACAAAAGCAAACAATTCACAGTCAAACGTTTGCTACAAAGTCAGCGCTGTAAGTAACTATGGTAAAGTTCAAAAGTCAAAACGATATGACCAGGAGTAAATAATAGATTCACTTCAGACATCAGAGCCAGCGGTAAGTGTCGGAAGGACTAGCCGAGCGTAAGGCTGCTCGAGGCGGATACATGAGCGCTGAGCGCCCGCTGATCGCCTGGAGCTTCCAAATCAGCATTGGACATTTTCAATAGGCACTATATCTTTATAAATAAACTGCAGATTTGAGTTTTAAACAACTACATTCTCGCCTGAAAAACTCTTAAAACTACATTTCATGACAGAATAATATTTTGAAAATTATGCGGGTTTTTGGGCAATGTTTCACAAGTCCACAAGAACAGACAAGAACGCATATTGAGAAGCGGTTATTGTCTGTGTGCAAATATAAAAGTATAAAATACACCGTTATATATTTTGTGTGTGTGTGTGTGTGCACTCTGATGTAGGGGTGGGCGATATGGAAAAAATATATCACTTTTTTTTTTAGAAATATCACTATTCACGATTTTATCACGATTCTTTGTCATGTTAGTTTTACTATTTTGGTTTTACAAGTTGTCTGAGCATTACAGCCAAACTAGAAAGACAAAGATGCATGGCAGATATTTAGGCCAAAGTGGGCGAAGATCAAAATCTTTGTCATCATTTTATCTTTCTTATTAAAAAATAAGAAAAGCTACACATTACAAATACGCATAATATACAAATAACACAAACAGTGCTTTATTTTCAGGTACAATAGGTGTATTTAGCAGAGCATTCAATGACATTGAATGAACAAGTATAAAAATAAAACACTAGATAGACTGATTCCTAAAGCAACTGTATTAAAGTTTTTCAGTCAAGAATAGTGAGTGATTTTTCTCTTTGCGTTTTGTTGTTTTGTTAACATTAAATGAATAGTTCCCCCACAAATTAATATTCTGTCATCTGTCTGTCAATTCTGTCATGATGTTTTATTTTTATACCATCATTTACTCAAAAGTTGTTTTAAACCTGAATGAGTTTCTTTCTTCTGCTGAACATAAATGCTATTTTGAAGAAGGTGGAAAACCAATCAGTTGCTGGTCCTCAGTGTCTTCCACAGGATTGTTCTTTCCTATCAAAGCCAATGTGGACCAGCAACTGTTTGGTTACCCTCATTCTTCAAAATATCTTATTTTGGGTTCAGCACAAGAAATTAATAGAGGTTTGGGAAACATGTGAGTGAGTAAATAATGACAGAAATTACATTTTAGGGTGAACTATCCCTTTAATGACAGTCGACAGCATGTTTAGTGTCCTGTCCCTTTAAGAGCTGCACGCATCTTACTTTACTTACTTTACTTTTGTCATTTAGCAGACGCTTTTGTCCAAAGCGACTTACAAATAAGAAAAAGTAACTACAACTAAAAGTTACAACTCTATAAATACTATATATATACCTACTATAGGGGTGGCACGGTTCGCGGAAAAAAACCGAACCGCACGGTTCTCCACACACGGTTCGGCACGCGCTAGGACCGCGGTTCAACTGAATTCTGACAACGCATGTGGTTTGTTAAAACAAATAGGGTTCGGCTAATGTATGTTTCTGTTAATGGATGCGCATTCTGGCTTCCCAGTACATTATAACAACAGCGATGAGAAAGAAAAAAAAAAATAAGTGGACAAATCATTCACTCTTGTTCAATGCGAGTGCCGTATGCTGGAATATGAGCATTTATTCCGTCATCACCCGGGTGCTGATAGCGCGCGCACAGGTGAGACCTGAACAGCACACGTTGATATCGGTGTTTAAACTAAACTCATGTAAGCTTTGCCAGTTTAAACATTTAAGAGCCAGAGGACGCGAGCTCGCGCGCGCAGTGAGAAGATTTGTGCGTGCGCTCATCAGAAGCGTGCAAACCTGCGCCTCAGAACGCGCGCAAATATGAAGCTCTCTCTGAAGTATTGTGTTTTAATGGATAAATTCACACAAAATTCTGTCAAAATGCCCGTCTTGGTAAGTATACTATAGCAGACATAGCCGGCTGGGCGTACAGTATCAGTGCTTTCTCTTAAAGTGACAGTTAATATTAAATAAACAGCAACAACAAAGAAATCACTCACTGCTCTTGATTGAATCGCTTTTGTAACTTTAATAAAGAGTAATCTTTAATTTATACAGTCAAATATGCAATGCTGTTTTACCTTTGATTACTTTAATCGTACTTCAATTTCTGTACCTAAAAAACCCCTGAAAATCACTGATTATTTTATTTGTATCTTTACTCTATTGTATTTTTATTTGTGCTGTTGCTTGTAGTTAAAGGTCTGCTTTTATTTGTGTACACTCACAATGAAAACAAAACAGATTTTATATATATAACATGTAATAATATTTAGCATTTTCACATCAAAATAAAAGAAACTGAGCAAAGTAGATGTCTTTTTTTCCCTGTTGTACCGAAATTGTATCGAACCGTGACCCCCGAACCGAGGTACGTACCGAACCGTGACATCTGTGTACCGTGCCACCCCTAATACCTACATATTTAAGAAAATAAAGAAATTAAATAAAATTGACACATGCATATAACATTTCAATAATAAACAAATAAATGGAAAAACTAAAATAAAAAGCGATACTTCTATCCCTTGCCGGTGTCCCTGCCCGGTGGAGTTGCACGGTAGAGTCGATGGTCTTTACACTCTTCGGTCTTCACACTAGGAGGGCTTCACACGACGACTGCCGCGGTATAATAACCTTTTTTATACCAATCCAACAAATCACCATTTTAATTCAGCTGGACCCACTTTCCTGTTAATCAACTAAAAATGGCCAAGCAAGTGCACACACTGACAAGATACGCCATACAGTACGAGACCAAACGCGATTTCAGCAACCTGAATGAAATCTAATATACAGATACACATCCGTTTCTCTCTTAACTATTTTTATTTTAGAGATAACCGACTGAGTCTGTATGTAAACCTTGTGTGTTTTGACAGCATTAGCGCAAAAGATAAGTTAGTTGAGTAATCAGGCGCTGTTAGACAGGCGTTTTAGTGCGTGCTTCAGGTGTATGCGCTCAGAAAAAGCGTGTGAATGAAACATTTAACCAGCAAGGCTTGTGTGCAAATAATGTACTTTTGTGATCGTGAATAAGTGCAGTGTCCTGTCAGAGTAACTCTACTGCTGTATGTGGTGTTGTACAGTAGAGACGGAGACCAGAACTGTATTTGATATAATATGTGCTGTAGCACGATACTACCATATTTCTTCAAAATACATTTTTATCATCCACAATCAAACATCATCATATCGCACACCTCTACTCTGATGTAATGAGCCGAACACAGCAGAGCGGAACGAGTGAAGGAGAAGCTTTATCCCCTTGAATCATGCACAAGTGACAATTCTAGTCAACCAATCAATGTTCTGCAGTGAGTTTAGCTCCACCCTTTTGGTACCCTTTGCTGTGCTAGGTACCCCACCGAAAGGGTACCAAAAAAGTGGTACGGTACAGTTCGCTATTTTGGTACCATTCACAACTTCTGACAATAAAACAGACATGATTGCGTACCATACCGTACTGTACCGAACCGTACCGCTCTGTGAAAACGAGCCATTTAAGTAGATTATGGAAGTGCACTTGTTGTTCAGCTGAGGAGTAGCTACTGTATGTGTGTGTGCACTGCAGTGGAGGTCAGTAGCTTTACTTCATTACTGTACTTAAGTAATTTTTTCAAGTATCTCTACTTTACTGGAGTAGTTTTATTTTGAGTAACTTTTACTTTTACTTCACTACATTCCAAAGCATAAGATCGTACTTTTTACTTCACTACATTTCATAAAACACATCGTTACTCCTTAAAATATATCACGAGCTCCAAGATGCAGAAGCGGTGTCTGATTCATGAACAAACTGATTCTTTTCAATGAACCTGTGAAATCGGTTCGCAAATCACAACAAACGATTCATTCACGAATTGGAATGATCCGATTGCAGCTGTTCTCGAGTCGACAACTCACTGATTCAAATGATCCGTTTAGAGCGAGTCTCCAGTGAACTCAACTCACTGATTCAAATGATCCGTTTAGAGCGAGTCTCCAGTGAACTCAACTCACTGATTCAAATGATCCGTTTAGAGCGAGTCTCCAGTGAACTCAACTCACTGATTCAAATGAACCGTTTAGAGCGAGTCTCCAGTGAACTCAACTCACTGATTCAAATGAACCGTTTAGAGCGAGTCTCCAGTGAACTCAACTCACTGATTCAAATGAACCGTTTAGAGCGAGTCTCCAGTGAACTCAACTCACAAGAAAGAACCGGGAGATCTTGTGAGCGAAAAGTAACTAATGTCGAATTTTAGGATTAATTATTGTAACTGAAAATCATATTTAGGTCAAATCTGCTATAAAGGGTGATCTATTTAAGCCCACTGCTATATTGTTTAGATCATCTAGCCGAGTAGACAGATATGAATGTTTATTCATAACCATACTGAAAATAAGTAAAAATTGTTAGCTGATGCTAACTGTCTAGCTAGCAAGCTTGCTGGTGCCAAGTTGAGGAAATGTTTAGATATAAAGTCCAAATATTTTTATTCAACCACCTAGATTCCACCTGAGGGAATGACTACCTACATTTCACTGCTGGTTATACCCTGTATAATTGTGTGTGTGACAAATAACAATCTTGAATCTTGAATCTTGAACAGAACATGGTAGCTACAGTAATTATCAGAGTGGGAAGTGATGCCTTCTGGGGACATTTGGCCAGGGGTGTTTTTACACCACAGACAAGGTTTGAGAAGAAAAGAAAATCATTAATTCTCATGTCATATATAACTGTGACATTCTGCAACACAAGAAGCTTTAAAACACTTTTTTCTTACTGGTGAAAATTAGATGATCAGATGTGTTTTCTCTCAGGTTCATTACAGTGTAAGCTTCACAGAGAACATGACTGCATCACTCTCGTCAACATAGGCCATATCAACAACAACATATATCTCTTGACTCCATATAGTGGTTATTTTGGGAAAATCACAGGTATTTTGAGCAGTAGGATTATAAAAATATGCGTTAATATAAAATTAAATCAAGTAGTCTATATAAAATTGCAAAATAAATCTATCAGTACTTTTTTACTTAAGTACATAAAAAATAATTGAGTACTTTTGTACTTTCACTCGAGTAAAATTGAAAAAGCAGTACTTTTACTGGAGTAATATTTAATAATACGTATCTGTACTTTTACTCAAGCACTTGATTTCACCTCCGGTGCACTGCTACAGTAAATGCATGTTGTGTATGGGCTCCTTCATATGCCTGAATACCGCCAAAGATTGTGTCGTATTTAAAGGCTTAAATAAAAACAAGCTCCCATTCCGACTCGTTTTTGTAGAGTTGTTACTGAATTTCGAATTCAGCACAAAGTTGCATCACATAAATATGACCAATCATTGTTTAACTTCAGAAAACTTGCATACATCCCTAATAATATATCCCTATTATTTATTATATTTAGCTAGTGTTATGTGGTAATGCTTAATTACAACAATTAATTTAAAATAACAAAATAAATTAATTAAATCAATCTAACCTTTGGGGATTTAAGACACTATCACATTTAAGAAGGCGTGTCACAAAATGATTTTCAACTTTGACCTCTCCACATTCCGTTGTATTCAATGTGTTTCTGAACGGGTCCTGCATCTGCGCTCACATGCATCATTTGTTTCAATGGTAAGAAAATGAATTACAGAATTATAAACATTGCACTAAAATGACAACCCTAATTAAAAGATCTCTACTGTTATGCCCGTTTCAACACATGCCATTCAACTAAATTTCAACACTTATTTACCAGACAGATTATTTACTGTAGAACACTCCAGATCAACCATCTAAAATGCAGTGCCTCTGTTTTCTCAAATTTAAGTCTTAGTTGACCTGTGTGTACTCACTGTCACCAACATAACACAACGTCCTGTGTAAGAGCGAGCGTGCCAGAAGTTTGATTTCCGCCTCTGGTATTGACACAGCCGGTTTGGAAACCAGCCAGAGATTCCGGTAACAAAAGCATGTTATAGTCCTGCTAAAATGACCCCCAATTAAAGAGCAATGGTAAAGGGCTACACATCTCTGCATCCATATTACCAGCAGCAGAAACATCATAAAACGTGTCACTAGTAGACCTGTTTACAATCAGCAATGGGGCAGAGCAGAGTCTAGCTGTCCCTATATACGTTATTCCTTTTTCAGTGCTGTTATTGGAAAAATGTCTAATGGTTTCAGCTGAAAGCCTCGTTTATATGTCTCTCTGTGTGTGTGTGTGTGTGTGTGTGTGTGTGTGTATACCTAGTTGAAACCAGAAGTTTACATACACTTTGCAGAATCTGCAAAATGTTAATTATTTTACCAAATTATTTTACCAAAATAAGAGGGATCATACAAAATGCATGTTATAGTTTTAGTACTGAGCTGAATAAGATATTTCACATAAAAGATGTTTACATATAGTCCACAAGAGAAAATAATAGCTGAATTTATAAAAATGATCCCGTTCAAAAGTTTACATCCCCTTGATTCTTAATACTGTGTTACCTGAACGATCCAAAGCTGTGATTTCTTTTGTTTAGTGATAGTTATTCATGAGTCCCTTGTGTGTCCTGAACAGTTAAACTGTCTGCTGTTCTTCAGAAAAATCCTTCAGGTGCCACAAATTATTTGGTTTTCCAGCATTTTTGTGTATTTGAACCCTTTCCAACAATGACTGTATGATTTTGAGATCCATCTTTCCACACTGAGGACAACCGAGGGACTCGTATGCAGCTATTACAGAAGATTCAAACACTCACTGATGCTCCAGAAGGAAAAAACATGCAAAATGTTTGCAATATGCTGCAACTCATAAATAAATGAACTGTCTGCTAACTCATAATTATTGCCAAATACTTTATACTCTTCATCTAACACATTATTCATCAAAAAGTCTACATTCATTACATTAAGTTTGTTTGTAGAGTGCCAACGAGAGTTTCTGCAAACAGCAGAATCATGTAATGTGTGTAACAAATGCGTTCTAGGATCATCAAAAGCTCATTTATGAGTCACACTTTTTCCTTTTAAATCACTTTTTAGACAAATTAAATTATAATGATTTTAATACATGGCAAAAGCACGATTACACCCATGGGGCTGCTTGGTCTCGTCCCAAAAATGAAAACTGAAGCCACAATTTTGGGGTCATTCGTCACTTCCCGGGGACGAGTAAAAGGCTGCACAACCCTTCTATGGCGGGATGTGATTGCCATTAAAAATGAACCAAGCTGCATGTAACCACTTTCGAACAGGCCTGTTGGATGTGAACAGGGGTGTGAGGATGTCGTCTCCATCACCCTCACACTCCTCTGACAGAGAGCTTTTTATACAAGTACAGCGCAAATGCATTAGCATGAATTAAACGTAGCCCTTTAACCCTGCATGAATTATACATCAGAGGTACACGGCCATGCACACTAGTCAAGTCAATAGTCGAGTCAAGTCAATATTATTTGTATAGCGCTTTTAACAATGCAAATTGTGTCAAAGCAGCTTTACATGGGCTTGATATAGAGCTGGGTGGCTTTATATCAGCTTTACAGTATTTAGACGGGGAAGTAGTTTGTCGAAATTCATTCTCCTCTGGCCAGACAAAATCAGCAGTTTAAATCTAGACTAAAGCAGAGTCAGATTTTGTAAGGGACTCATCTGGTTCCTGTGGTCTTGTCCCGATGGCCGTCTTGGAGACAGGGTCTTCACTGGGGGTCAGTCTCTGGAGCTCATCTAGGTGTCCTGCTGTAGAGGTCATCTCTAGGTGCTGATCCACCATCTGATCTGGATACAGACTGGATCCGAGTGGCTAGTTGGTATCGTTATGCTGCTCTTTTATTGGGACTTACATGAGGAGACAGGCCGTTATCAATTCACTCCAAAAAACAACCACAAAAAAGTAGATGCCAATCCTTGTTTATTCAAGGCAGCATGAGATCAAAATAGACCCCATTTACTTTCCCAAAACATGTTGTTGGCCTTATAGACCAATTCAGTGTTTGCAAACAGTGATGACTTTTTGTGTGGGCGGAGCCTATCTGGCGGCAGAAAATGACTGTTTTCAAGCAGCAGTCTATGGAAGCCATGGAATTAAAGAATTAAAGTACATTTGAGTTGAAATTTAAAAATTCTGACTTTATTCTCACAATTCCGAGATTATATCTCACAAATCTGATCAGGAAAAAACACTCGTCATTCTCTCTTTTCCCTTCGGCTCAGAATAATGGGTTTATATCCCTGACTTCTGGCTTTTTTTCCTCAGAATTGAATAAAAAATTTTTTTTTTTTTACAAATATATATATATACCTTTCTATCAAAAACTCTAGAGTAAAGAGTTACTCACTTTTATGAGACACTGATTTGAACTTTTGCTGTCCAACTTCATTTAACACTAAATCCCTTTCATATTCCTTTACAGTATTCATGTGTATTCAGGCTAACTGAGACGTGTCACAGCACTAGCAACTGAAACTGCGTTACTCTCAGACCCTTGGTGCATACAGTTAACATTAAACACTGACAGTAGATGTTCAAATACAGATAAATACAGTTTAAACATATGTACATACAACTATACAGATATACAAATGAGGACATTGTAGATAAATAAAGAAAGAGAGAGATAAAGTGGCATAAGGCACATGGCAGATAGAGTGCAAACCAGTTAAATAAAACAAAACTGTGCAGATATATGTGTAGTGCAAGAAGAGAAAATATGTGAGAAAAAAAAGTTAGAATTGTGAGATAAAATAAAAGTCATATAAAATGTTAATAGTAATAAGCAGGGCTAATACAATGCATCCTCTATGAACTACATAATGAATAATATGTAGATGTATTGTTTAAATCAAATTTATGCATTTAAGGTAGAGTAACCATAGCAGTTTTCATCCATAGTCCGTCCATTTAAACATCTGCGTTTAGCTTCAAATTATGTCTTTGACAACAGTATTCTATAGAAATGATTTGAACTCCGATTCTGACATCCAAAGGCACAAAAAAAGATCTCCTATTCCACAGATCTTTCCCGTTTCCCTCCACTAGTTACCAGTGTTTTTCTGCCACTACTATGCGCGCGCAGCTTCAAGTGACGTAACTGTGACATCTGCTCCGAACTGGTCTATAGGGAATGATTCATCAGTGCACATTATTAAATGCACAAAAAAATAAGTTTGTTTAAGCTTTGAAAACAATGTTTTTTGCCTGAAAACTCTACAAGCTGAGAAAATTTAATGATGCATAAACTAATACGATTTTAGTATTTAATGCATTGAAAAAATCTGGTGCACATGCATGCATATCACATGGTTCTGAAAGCATTACAGCATGTTGGCACGGTGCCAACAGCAGCCCTTCAACTGAAGTGTGGGCTCAAAGCGAAACCCAAAAATGCTGTAGAACAGTGTTATCAGTGACCCATTAGAGCCTTTGAAGTGGCTGGGGAAAGATTCTCATCCATTACACTGCGGCCCAGAGTTTGGGTCCTGTCATGAGAGAGCCGTCCGCAGAGGATGCCTGTTCTTTGTCTCCCATCATCCCTGACTCAGAGTTTCGTTAACACACGCCACACAGCCGTGGAGTAACTCGCTGCAGATTTCAGCTCTTACAGCTCCACCAGGTTCATCCTCGTTTCTGTCTGCTCCATGCAGGCCAGATTTGGAGCACGATAACTCACATCCTGACAGCGTTTGATGTCGGAGTGCCTCGAGAATTGGCCTTTTATTGTATGATGCCATACGTGCATTGTAATAAGTACGACTGGAACAGCTAATGATCTGATATGAGGCATGTGTTGGATTCTTCCCAGCGCTCCTCAGACCCACCGCACGAATCTCAGATTTAACATTCGCCTGAGAAGCTGCGTTAACAGAAGGTTAACAATTAATGACAAGGACGTGGTCCGATGCAATTGGGAATGAGATCATACTCTGGCTTGAGGAGCGCTGGGATGTCCGGTATCCCGAGAGGATCCGCCGGAGGAGGAGCGAGGGAAGCCTGGCAATGCGTCTGTCGTGTTTCCAGGAGTGTGGGCAGATGTGCTGCTGGCAGACGCAGGGATTCATGCCCCCTGTACACACTCATGGATGCTTTAAAAATAAAAGAGGATTAACTGTGAATGCACCGGGATGACACTTTTACAGGTTTGAGACCTTTTATGGACCAAAGTGGGCAAAGTGAGGAAGACGAGGCATTTAATCATGGCACATCGGATGTTTTCTTCATCCTTCTACTCGCTTCTCTAGTCATATCTAATTTTCATTGAACCTCTGGAGGATTTTCCAAACACATTCACTGTCCATCTGCCATCCTGAGGCCGTTTAGAACATATATAGATGTCGGCTCACCCTTCAATCCTAAGGAAAAAAGACCTCAAGAATAAAACTACAAAAACAAAGTATTTGATCATTTTAAAAAATAAACAACACACTGCACATCTACAGCATCAGTCACATGGAGTAAGTGCCTGTCATCCAATATAAAGCATATGTGACCCAGGACCACAAAACCATAAGGGTCAATTTTTTTTAAATTGAGATTTATACATAATCTTTACGTTTATAAATAATCTTTCCATTGATGTATGGTTTGTTATGATCGGACAATATTTGGCTGAGATACAACTATTAGAAAATCTGGAATCTGAGGGAGCAAAAAAATCTAAATATTGAGAAAATCTCCTTTAAAGTTGTTCAAATGAAGTTCTTAGCAATGCATATTACTAATCAAAAATTAAGTTTTGATATATTTATGGTAGGAAATTTACAAAATATCTTCATGGAACATGATCTTAATATCCTAATGATTTTTGTCATAAAAGAAAAATGTATAATTTTGATCCATACAATGTATTGTTGGCTATTGCTACAGATATACCTGTGCTACTCATGACTGCTTTTGTGCTGCAGGGACACATATAATGACCTCATATTGACTTTTTTTCCAGTTTAAGGGACATTTGAGTCCCAAATACAAAGAAATATGAATTACTTTACATAAAAACCCATATTAGACCAACATAATTCCCCTAAATGTTGTTCAAACTAGTCAAACACAAGAATTCTATACTGAGCAATACTGATTAAATTATAGATGTTATAGATCATGTAGGCTTTTGTTATTGTTTTGTCACTTTGTCATCTTTTTGCATTTGTTGATTACCATTCTTGAGGTTTGTGTTGAGGTCTAATGTAAGGTATAACATTGGATGTCATTGGGGTCATTGGATGCCCATTTTCCACAAGTTGATATGATTCTTTAGGGTCTTAATGAAAAGTCTATAACATACTTTGGTTAAAGTTTCTCAATGATAGTGTAAAAAAACATGTTACTTTAAATGCTAATGAGCTCTGCTGACCCCGCCCCTCTCTTCCGTGGGGTGACAAGCAGACTGTAACCTTCAGCCACGAAACTGGCCAACTAGCACATTATTAGGAAAGCTGATTTGCAAAGATTCATAAAACAAAACCTTATACTCACTTCTTCTGTAGATGAAGCTGGATCACGAATGATTCGCGCGAACATAGATGCATTTATGTAGATCAGGGATCGGCGCATTCCCTTCAGAAATGAAAGTAACATTAATCCTCTGTGTCTTCAGCGGCTCAGATGTGGGGAGTAAATGATGACTGCTTTATTCATTATTACATCCAACAATAAAACACCTCAATCGTTAATCTGAGACATCTTGTCCTCCCCTGCACCGGAGGACAGCTCTCAGCTCACTCAGGGAGGGTCTAAGGGAAGACGGTCCTGTAAATCAACTATCGTGGTCCTGACCAGAACTATGTCATTCTGACAGGAATCTCAGAACAGCCTGATTGGAGAAAGAGGATTTTAAAATAGGGATTTAAAAAAAAACACTGGGTGGATTTCCATCATTATAGGATGGATGTGTACACACGCTTCCAACACATTTATGTTCAAACAACTTGTAAAGTGAATTTTGCATCTGATGACCCCTTTAAACTAAATCCTATATTTATTTGCTTTGTAAGGCCATTCCTCCTTCAGAAATTAAGAAAACATCGTTCACTTCACATCAGCTATCCTGTAAAACTACATATATTGTTATGCTGCTGAATATTACACACGGGTATTTGTTATCATGTTATTTTAATTCATTATCATAATCATAAACACATTGGTTTGTAGCACAGATAGTTTCACCATTTACTGCACTTTAAAGTTATTTACCTTTTGAGGCTAATGAATTCAAAGTCTTGCAGTTTGAGTGACTGTGTGGCCACTTACAGCTCCACCACCATCATCAAGTTTGCTGACGACACTGTTGTGTTGGGCCTGATCTCAGACAACGACGAGACGGCCTACATACAGGAGATTAAGAACCTGGAGAGTTGGTGCCAGGTGAATAGTCTACACCTGAACATCAGCAAAACTAAGGAGCTGATAGTGGACTTCCGCTGCATGAAGGCGAACACAGAGAGAATGAGGAGGAGCTTCTTCCCGCAGGCCATTCGGAGTCTTAACCTCTCTCCACTATAATCACATCACCCCACACTTCCACTTTGCACATTTTCATTACAATCTGCACTAATTTGTAGAAGGTTACGTAAGGATAAATGAGTGGGACTTACATACCATTTGTCTTTGTCTTTAGTATCCTTTTACTCACTTATACACTTTACTGCACAGCACAGCACACAGACACTTTATCACTGACATACACTTTACTTTTTATAGAATCTATATAGAATCATATTCTATTTTTATTCTTCATATCCATTTTATTCTCATATCTATTTGTATTTTATTTTATTGCTAGTTTATTTCTGTATATATGTTTACTGTACTTTTTCTATTTGTATTTTTGTAAACTTGAGGTTTTTCTTAATTTTGTTGGACAATTTGTTGGACAGTCGTACAATACATTTCACTACATGTCGTACTATGTATGTGACAAATAAAATTTGAATTTGAGTTTCACAGAAAATAGCTTACTTCTGCATTATAAAATAAGTAGGATCGACGGGTGAGCAGGACTGGGCACTCCTGATATACAGGATCAGAGCTGCAGAATGAACTCTGAGACACTTCTGCAGTAGTTACGCAACAGCATATGCTTGCAAGAATACTTTTAAGTTCTGGAATTGCGTAACTTTTTGTATGGGTCATGAATATTTAAATGAGCGTGACAAATCTGTCAGCATATATAGCATGACTCTGACACCCACTGCAGCTCATTCATTCAAGACATCAGTTAGTGTCCCCTACAGCAGCCTCAATCAGCATCTAGTGCAGTGGACCTCATCCAGGGGTCCGGGGCCCACCAGGGGCCTCCAGATGACTTAAAATCATTCAAAAGTTGACAAAAGCTACAAATTTATACAAATAAATAAATGCATTTTAATCCACCTTAAAAAAAAATTATTTGAAAAAAACAGTATTCACAAGGCCTTGGAGAACATTTACATATGAAGAAGTCGAAATTTAAAAGTGTAAAAGTGCAGATTAATAAAATCGTGAAACACCATGAACATTTATAATGAGTTTGCATTTTACTAGTTAAGCCAAGCTCAAAAATGTATTGTTAAAAATGATTTTAAATTAAACAAAATAAATCATGTAAATTCATCGGTTAAAAAGAGAAGAGTATTCAGTTCCTAAAACTTCCTGAAACTTTTTGAATGCTGAAACGTAATAATTTTAATTTAAATAATTATCATAGTTGTTTTCTTTTGTGAGTGTCCATTGAAAACAAAACCAATGCTATGGACACTTTGAATATTGCTATGGACAATAAGAGGGCCAAAAGGTTCAGAACTGCTAGTCTAGTCCATTTCTAAGGGCCAACACTTCCATGTATAAAGTGCAAGTCATTAAAAGAGTGCAGTTTTGTACTTCAACGGCTCAGATAATGTCAATGGTATGACCCACTTACAACATCAAATCAATCACAGAAATCTGAACAATTACAAATAAAGCTTGATATAACGAGTGCGCTTGTCAAGTCACCTTTATTTATCTAGCGCTTTTAACAATACAGATCGTGTCAAAGCAGCTTTACAGTGTTAGTGTGTAATAATGCAAAAGGACAATAGTAAACAGAGTAATTTCATCGTTGATTCAGTGATGCATCGTCCAGCTCAGTTCAGTTTAATTAGTATCTGTGCAATCAAGTCGATGATATCACTGCAAATTAAGTGTCCCCAACGGAGCAAGCGGCAAGGAACCAAAACTCCATCAGTTTTATTTCGCACCGTGGCAACAGTGGCACATTGCTATTGTTCTCTATTACAAAACCTATTTAAATAGATTCTCCTGTCTGAAAACAGTGTTGCATCAGGGCAGTTGAAACCTTTGTCTGGCCTTTATTTCCTGAAACTATGGGATTGTATTCATGACCTTTGGGCCATTTGTCCAGTGGTCAGCGGCGCTCACAGACTGGCTGGAGAACTGACCTCTCGTCTTTGAAGTGTCTGCCCTGGATGCAGAGGTAATAAGCCACTCCAGTAAATTAGCCTCAAAAGACAGACCGATGATACAGACGTCCAGCTGCAAGAGCAGCGCTAGTGATCCACAGATCAATGAATAAACCCGTCTCGGTCTCAGATAGTGACGTCATTGAGCTCTCGCTCATGAACAAACTCTCTCCTGGTGTTCATGTCTGCTGTAGTGCACTAGGTACGGTTTCACTGCAGCTCGAATGAGCCAGATTTCAGGAGGCCTTCAGCTAATGAGCGTAAGAGACTCTTGATATAGAGGGTGTGAAGTGCTTGATTCATACGCTGCTGGGTGGGGTTTGATCATTGCTGCAGCTCTGGTGTGATGGATGCGTTCTCCAGCGATTGGCCACAGGACTTCCTCTCACAGGTCATGTCCTGTCTGCCCCTGTCCACCACACACTTCCACAACATGTCCAGCGTCTTTGTCCCAGCCCCCAGAACCGCGCCGGGCAGCGCTGGTGGTCAGTGAGGTAGGGCCCTATGACAGACGCAGACGGAATCCAGTCATAAAAACTGAATTTACTGTATAACACGGAATGTCATGGAACTTGTCGTTTGGATGAATTCATCAAAAGTAGGTCATTACATTTAAATCAAATCATGATATGGACTAGTATCTGTAAATATGGAGCAGCAAAAAGACTACTTAATTATGAATCGTTCGTGTTCTGCAGATCTCCTAATACATCATATCATATAGAAATGTAAAGGTATTCATGGCAGCCTGTCAAAATAAAAGTCTGGTTTCACTTGAAGACATATATTACTATTGTTTAATAGAATGTTCCTAATACTACTACTATTACTAAAATTATTACTTTAATAAATTAAGTAGTTTTTATGCATTCACATAATTAGACATGCTTAAACACAGAATTTAATAATAATAAAACAGAAGGTGAGAAAAAATAAAACCCTTTAATAAATTGATGCTAAATTTGCTAAGTTTCATCATTTTAATTAATTAAACTTGCTTTTTGATTAATAAAATTCTTTTTAACCATTAATAGAGTCTAGAAAAAAAATAATAATAATATATAATATATATATATATATTTGGGGCACAATATTTTTTTGGGAACAAATAAAAGGATTTGATAAGGCTCTGATGATGTCCTGCCAGGACTGGGCTTTATAGGACCAGCTGCAGCCGGCTGAGGAGAGACTGGAGATGAAGCCAAATCAGTCCTGTACATCTACTGACCTGTCATCCTGAGATGGTGAAGTCAGATTAATGCAATGAATCAAGTCTTGGTATTAATGCAGGTTTCCCACAGATGGAGCACGAGGCAATGATCACACTGCCACCCAGTGGAACGAGAGTCACAATCACCTCCAGCCAAAGAGAACCCAGTCCACAGAACATCTAGAACATGTTCCATGATCCCAAAAGATACTGAACAATTTAAACAAAGAAGGGAACGACTATCAGTAATCTTCAGCACAATTTACCTATAAATCACGCTTCTGTTTTCAAATACAGCTCTCTAGTTTCCAGTGATGCATGTTTTCAATGTGCTGTAGGAACCTAGTTCACTCAAATCAGTGTCTGCAAGAAGACTTAAAAATCCAGACCCATTCAGGGACAGGAGAAGAGATATTCTGATCAATAAAATCAGGACAAACCTTTAGTATTTACTTGTATTAAATGTTTAATCACAAATTTTTTCAATATGTAATATACATGTTTATGCCAAAATTCTTAATTAATATACAAAGTAGCAGAGCTGTCAATGTGCTACTGTTTAATATTAACTTCATATGTTTAACACAGTTCAGTTTCTTTTAACGGCTGAGCCGTATTGAGCAGAACCTGGAAGTACTAGTCCAATTATGAATCCATTTACTGATTTATTAAAAGTTAGTTGCATTTTTGGCATAAAATATTAACTAGTATCAACAGTGTGATATGCTTCACTTCTAATAAATCTCTTTATACTCGTTATTCCTGTATAATAACTACATGGTCCTGTAAAGCATGGAATATTTCTCACACCTAAGATGATTAAGAATGATTACTATACACTACATTATTCATTGAAATAAGGCTAAACCTAAAATCTTGATGTTGAAAGTTTATTATTTGTCCCCTATATGTAAGACATTAATGAAGCGTTTAATAACAAATGGCTTTGCTTGCAGGGAGAAAATGTAAAGTTTACAAATACTAGGAAATAAGCATGGTTTAATGATTAGTTACAAACGAGTGAGCGATGGCTTTAGAGGCGACACTGACAAACACACAATCTTACACGGCTTCAGGCATCAGAGGAAGAAACTCTCAACAGGTCACTAGTTACACACATGCAGCACGGCCGTCAACGTTCAGCAGAGCGTAATCACACTAATCAATGCATTTACAGTATTGACCACATCATAAAACAGGAATAACACAAATATTTACTTTTCATACTTATATCGATACATATATAAAGTTGTTTTTAATATAAAATGCAGTTTAGAAAATTGCATGAACAGCAACCGTTCACACTGAAGTCAGATGGCAAATTTCTACATACAATGTGATTTTTAGTGTTTGGATCCAAACGACAGATCTGTCACATGTAAGGAATAATACATTTGAATCATGGTGGTTTGAACGGACGGCTTCCAGTTTAAATAGGCTGATAATTTAATGAAACCATGCAAAAATCCAAATCGCAAAGTTAAACTAGCTTTCATCCACATCTCTGCAAAAACACAACAGCAAAAGAAAAGAAACACTACACAAGCGCTCAGCGGGGGCCTGGAGAATGTGGCACACACTGGAGCCCTTGATTTCTCCTCGGTAACACAAAACACATGCAGACGGAGCCCAGCTTGGGACGGGGCGGACGACTACATGCAAGTGACTCACACAACATTACATCAGAATCTGAACTAGAATGAGTCAATCAACTGAAGGAACCTGAACAATATTTTTAGGAATAATAAGACTTTTTGCATCATTAAAATGCCCCACCAATTCTCATTACTGTGCTGCTAATAAAATAATGATATATTATTTAAAGTGTAAAGCAATTATTCTGTATGCCAGTATTTGTTGTGCAGCTTTTAATTTATGCTGAGGTTAATGAAAGACTAATAAGAATCATCATCGAGAGTTATGGACACATTGCAAAATGAGAACGGGAAATCGGGAAAAAAGTCATAACGTGTAATTTCTTATTATTATTATTTTTATTATTATTGTATATTTTTCTAATTTAAACATTGCAACCTTAGGGTTTGTGAGATTCACCTTGTTAAAGATATAATTCACCCAAAATTGAAAATTTGCTGTTAATTAATTCACTGTCAGAGCATCCAAAGCGTAGAACAACAAAGAAAAGGCTCTGGATTACAGGTAATAATGTTGTCAATAATGTACAGTTTCTTGCACAGAACGATTGTTTCACTTCATAAGACCTCAATATATCATCAGGAGCCACGGGGATTCATTTCAAGTTGCCTGATACGCTTTCTTTGACTCTCAAATTGACGGCACCCATTGACTCTCATTATATGAATCACCAAGGAGCACGGTTTCAGTTAAAAATCTTCTTTAGTGTTCTACTGAAGAATAAAAGTCACCTACATCATGGATGTAAACTAACAGCACATTTTCATTTTTGGGTGAACTATTCCTTTAACCAGTTTAACCAGTGCTGAGCTGCTGTTAAACCATCTGCAACGAGAGATCTTCAGTTCTGAGTCTGAAACACAGCTGCATCACACCGCTGGCCGCAAAAGCATTTTGCGTTTGATCCCAATGAACGACCACATCATAGTTAACTCCGATCTATAACCAGTCACCGACGCAGGTTATAAAAGCAAGGCGAGCACAAAAGAGTGGACGGAGAGAGGAAAAGGTCCCTCGCGTGCCGAGAGCTCTCTGGTGAGCAGACGAAGCACATTCTCTCGCCACATGCTGTAACTAAACGCCTGGCCTTCACATTCACTTCTTCTGTCTAATAGGGTGTATCAGGATTTATCGCAGTGGGACCTTGAGCAGGTTTGGCCCATGATTCATGTGTCACTGACAGGTGGTAGCAGAGCTCAATTCCTCCAGCGATATTAGGATCAATGGGATTTCAGTGTGTAGGGAATGCCCTAATCACATCATCAGAGAGAAACAAAAACACAAAACAAAATTCCTCAAAAGCTCCTGAGGAACCGTCAGGGAAACACTCGTCTGATGTGCTTTCTCTGATCTGATCCTGTCACACTCGCTCACTGATTCTCACAGACCTGATCAGGTTTGAGATCTACCTGTGCATGCTCAAGAACAAGAAGCTGAATCACAAGACCACCGACTCTGAGTGAGGAGCATGCTCAGAAATACATGCGTCTCCCAAAACATCTGGGGGGGTCATGTGTGGTTCTTTGCTCAATGCTGCCACCTTGTGGCCAAATCAACTACAGCAGTAAGTGTTTAAATCAAAACTTTGTCTAGCAGCTAGATGATGTTGGTGAGGCCAGAAAACAAAAGACAGTTTGCAGGGTTCATGCAAGCACCTGCAGAGAGAGAACGAAGCGCATTCAAAAGTCTCGGGTCGGTAAGTAAATCTTACTTATTTGAAAAATTGATACTTATTCAGCAGCGACACATGAAAAGTCAAAAGTGACATTTATAATGTGACAAAAGATTCCTATTTCAAATAAATGCTGTTCTTTTGAACTTTCTATTCATCTGTGAATCCTGAAAAATAAAGTGTATCTCGATTTCCACAAAAATATTGTGCAGCACAACTGTGTTCAACATTGATAATAATCAGAAATGTTTCTTGAGCAGTAAATCAGTATATTATTATTATGATTTCTGAAGATCATGTGACACTGAAGACTGAGTAATCACCATAAAACTCAACATTTTAACACAGTCACATACAAAACTTATTATTAATTGGAATAATATTTCACAATTTCTGATCATTATTAGCCTTGATGAGCAGAACAGACTTCTTTTAAAAACATTAAACATCTTACTGACCCCATGCTTTTAAGTGGTGTATTCTGAGCGGTGTTTACATTATTTATTTATTATTTATTTTTATTCAGCCAAGTATGGTGACCCATACTCGGAATTCGTGCTCTGCATTTAACCCATCCAACGTGCACACACACAGCAGTGAACACACACACACACACACACACACACACACACACACACACACCCACCGTGAACACACACCCGGAGCAGTGAACACACATACACACACACACACAGCAGTGAACACACATACACACACACACACACACCCGGAGCAGTGGGCAGCATTTATGCTGCGGCGCCCGGGGAGCAGTTGGGGGTTCGGTGTCTTGCTCAAGGGCACCTCAGTCGTGGTATTGAGGGTGGAGAGAGCGCTGGACATTCACTCCCCCCACCTACAATTCCTGCCGGCCCGAGACTCGAACCCACAACCTTTGGATTACGAGTCCGACTCTCTAACCATTAGGCCACGACTTCCCCCATTATTGTGATGCAGAACTACACATTTTCAAGAGATAATTGCTGCTGAAATCTACCTTCAGGATCTTTATGAAGCCTTCATGCACATTATTTCTACAATGATTGTCCATGTTATTTTTGTTCCTTATGAGGAAACAGAACGCTCTACCATGTTCACAACATAAAAACTGGGATAAATCATGAATCACGGCCTGATTCCACCACAATATCATAACATACCCAACAGCATCTGAGCAATATCACACAGTGGTATTCATTCAATATTCATACACAGTGGTAATTCAAAGTGCTTTACATAAAATAAATTGAAATAGACATTAAAAATCAATAAAAAACATGGAAATAAAAATAATAAAAACAAGGAATTTTAAAATGATATAGAAATTGATTTAAAATAAATTTAAAGAAAATGATTATACTTAAAATTAATTGCAGTCAGTTGGGACATATAGCACAGTGCTCATTCAAATGCACAGTTAAACAGATGAGTTTTGAGTCTTGATTTAAATGTGGCTAATGTTTTAACACATCTGATCTCTTCTGGAAGCTGGTTCCAGCTGCGGGCCGCATAATAGCTAAAAGCAGACTCCCCTTGTTTTGTGTGAACCCTTGGTATTTCTAACTGACTCGATCCTAATGATCTGAGTGGTCTGTTTGGTTTATATTCAGTGAGCATATCTGTAATGTATTTAGGTCCTGGGCCATTGAGTGACTTATAAACGAGTAAAAGTACTTTAAAATCAATCCTAAATGTAACTGGAAGCCAGTGTAAGGACCTGAGGACTGGTGTGATATGCTCAGATTTTCTGGTTCTAGTCAGAATCCTGGCAGCAGTGTTCTGGATGAGCTGCAGTTGTCTAATGGTCTTCTTGGGAAGTCCGGTGAGGAGACCATTACAGTAATCCACCCTGCTGGTGATAAAGCCATGAACAAGTTTCTCCAAGTCTTGACTGGAAACAAAACATCTAATTCTTGCAATATTTTTGAGATGATAGTATGCTGATTTAGTTACTGCTTTGACATGACTACTGAAACTAAGGTCTGTCTCCAGAATCACCCCAAGATTTCTGACTTGATTTTTAGTTGTTTGACCCCTAGAGTCAAGGTATGCATTCACCTTGAGAACTTCATCTTTGTTTCCAAATGCAATGATTTCAGTTTTCTCCTTGTTTAACTGAAGAAAGTTCTGGCACATCCAACTGTTAATTTCATCAATGCATTGGCAGAGGGAGTCAATGGGGCTGTAGTCATTTGGAGATAAGGCTAGGTAAATCTGGGTATCATCAGCATAGCTGTTATAGGCAAGGTTAACAAACACAACTTGTGAATTTAATAATGCATCAGTAAATGCTGAAATTAACATGAATAAATGCTGTAGAAGTATTGTTCTTAGTTCATGTTTACTAATGTTGTTAACTAATGTTAATAAATGAAACCTTATTCTAAAGTGTTACCTAGTATTTTTCAATTTAAAAGTCTTTCCTGCTGACTCGTAAAACAGTCTCTTGTGGTCATCTAATGGCAGAACAGTGAAGCTAAAATCACCATAACGAGCACATACACCGTTTACCAATACTAAATACTACTATTATTTATATAAAATATTTTTATTGAATAATAACATTTAATAAACAACAACAGCCATCATATAAGTTGCTAGGCAATTCAGTCAGAAGTACAAAGGCAGCGCTCTGATATACAGCACTGAAGTTACATAAACATGATTAGATTTTTCAAAACTATTTGCTCTGGAACAAATAATAGATTAATGAGACCAAAGGCTGCCCGTTAGATCTACCCAAAACGAAATATATCACATGTTTAACCACTATAGAGACATCAGAGCCAGAGGTAAATTCCAGAAGATCTGGCCGAGGTGAGGCGCTCTCTCTGCGGGTTCATGAGCACAGAACGCCCGCTGACCATCTGGAGCTCACATGTCGGAAAACGTTGAAGCAAATTTTCAAATAGGCGCTATCTTCATTAACAAACTGCATATTTGAAGTCCAAACAAGTACATACTTGCCTAAAATGCTCTTAAAACTACATTCCGTGACACAAAACAGTAAAAAACTGTAAAAAAAAAAAAAAAAGGCACCGCTGTGTTCAGACGCCGCTCCGCTGAGATTTTGCTTTAACTTACTTTTACTTTCTCTTTTTACACATTTCACGTCGGCACTGATCACCTACAACATAGAAACACTTTTGGACATTGGAAACCGCTACACCAACCTGTTCCAGGACACTTTATCCAGGAATCCATCATGGCCTCTGGAGATTCTTCGGAACGCGGAGATGAACAATAACCCCCCGAGGCGACGGATCAAGAAACACCGCGGGAAACGCGCTGGGATTCGAGATAGACTCAGGAAAAGGGCTCACAGTCCTCCTCTCCCGAGCATTCTGCTCGCAAATGTCCAATACTTGGAGAATAAGATGGACGATCTTAGAGCCAGGATTAGTCTCCAACGGGACATAAGGGACTGTAACATCCTTTGTTTGTCCGAAACATGGCTTTCGTCCTCGGTCCCGGACACTGCTGTAATGCCAAGTGATAACTTCTCTGTTTTACGAACGGACAGAACAGCAGAGGCCGGTAAATCCAGGGGCGGAGGAGTGTGTTTCATGATTAATAAGAAATGGTGTGACCCCAGGAATATCTCCATTCTGTCGCGTTCCTGCTCGCCTCATCTGGAACATCTTTCCATTATTTGCCGCCCATTTTATCTGCCCCGGGAGTTTTCATCAATCATTGTTACTGCTGTGTACATTCCACCACAGGCAGACACCGGCTCGGCTTTGTCTAAACTTCACGATGTGCTCAACGGCCACATTAACAAACATCCTGACGCTGCCTTTATCATCGCGGGAGACTTTAACAAAGCCAACCTCAAGCAGGTCATGCCGAACTTTCATCAACATCTATCCTGTCCAACTAGAGGACCAAACACACTGGATCATTGCTACACTCAGTTTAAGAATGCCTACAAAGCCCGCTCACTACCGGCTTTTGCCAAATCAGACCATTTTCCTCACACCGGAATATAAACAAAGGCTCGTTCAGGATCCTCCGGTGCAGAGAGTAGTGACGCGCTGGTCCTCCCACTCAGAGACTATGCTGCAGGCGGCTCTTGATGACGTCGACTGGGACATGTTCCGGGCGAGTTCTTCTGACGTCAGCGAGTTCACGGATGTAGCATTAAGCTTTGTAAACACGCTAACCGAGCAAGCTACAGAAACAATAACGATAAGGACATTCTCCAATCAGAAACCGTGGGTGGACAGAACAATCCGTGCTGCGGTTAACACACGCACTGCCGCTTACAATGAGGCTCTTCTGACCGGGAATATGAGCGAGTACAAAGCATCGTGCTCTGCTCTCCGACGCGCAGTAAGAGCCGCCAAACACAGATACAGAGAGAGAATTGAGTCTCATTTCCAGCTCAATGACTCTCGACGGATGTGGCAGGGACTGAGGACCATCTGTGACTTCGGAAACAAATCCTCCGCGGAGGTGAGAGCAGATCCGTTGCTGGCCGATGAGTTAAACATCTTCTTCGGCCGCTTCGATTGCAACGGCGGCGGCGCGACTCTGCCGTCCAGCGCGTCAGAAAGCAGCAGGCAGAGCAGCGATGATCCTGTAATCACCGTGTCGGAGGATGAGGTTCGGAGGGCGCTAAAGAAAGTGAACGTCAGGAAAGCAGCCGGACCTGATGGGATAACTGGCCGTGTTCTGAGGTCCTGCGCTGATCAGCTCGCTGGTTTGTTCACTTCCATCTTTAATGAGTCCCTTGCTACCGCCGTGGTTCCCACCTCATTCAAAAAATCTGTCATAATCCCTGTGCCTAAGAACAATAAACCCTCTTGCCTGAATGACTATCGCCCAGTTGCCCTCACATCTATAGTCATGAAGGTTTTTGAGAGACTTGTAAAGAGCCACATTTGCTCCACCTTCCCTGATACTTTGGATACTCATGGTGCCAGGACAACTGTCTCTCTCTGAATGTGAGCAAAACTAAAGAGCTGATCATGGACTTCAGGAAGAGACAGCAGCAGCCCTACACTCCTCTTATGATCAGTGGGACCCCTGTGGAGAGAGTGAGTAGCTTCAAGTATCTCGGTGTAAACATCTCCGAGAACCTGACTTGGACTACACACATCCAAACACAGGTTAAGAAAGCCAGGCAAAGACTGTACCATCTGCGACAGCTGAGGAAATTCAGGGTCTCACCAGCAATCCTGAAAACTTTCTATTCAGGGACCATAGAAAGTGTATTGACTCAGTGCATCTCAGTGTGGTATGGAAACAGCTCCAATCAGGACTGCAAAGCACTACAGAGAGTTGTGCGCTTAGCTGAGCGCATCTCAGGGTCTGCTCTCCCCTCTCTGCAGGACATCTACCTCAAACGCTGCAAAAATAGAGCTGTTAAAATCATCAAGGACTCAAATCACCCTGCTAACCGTCTATTCACTTGCTTCCATCTGGTAAGCGCTTCCGTAGCCTGATGGCAAAAACTGAGAGACTTAGGAGGAGCTTCTTCCCCCAGGCCATCAGGCTCCTAAACTCTAACTCTGTGTCATAACATCACATGACTCCATGCTAATATCACTATATCAATAAGCTATTCATAATTGTTTCTACCTCATATTGCTGCTATTTAAATACCCTGTACAACTTTTGCACATTCCTCTTATTACTATTTAAGTCAACAACATACTGACCTGTACATTTATATTTTTTATCTTTTTATTTTATCCTTTTATTTTTCTTAATATTTGTATTCTATATAATTGCAATGTCCTTGGAGCGGACCTGACCTACATTTCACTGCTGGTTATACTCTGTATAATTGTGTATGTGACAAATAAAAAATCTTGCATTATTTTTTAAATGATAGAGGATTTGGGCGTCCGCCATAACATTCGCTTTCAGAAACACGGCACCTTCGGCAAGCGGAGTGATTCAAACAGTGAAAAGAAAAGAACTGTTGTATAAATTCCAAAATATTTCAATAAGCAGGGGTGTGTTTAGAGTTAATTAACCATGTAATACGATCAGATATAAGTGTGGTTCGGTCCACTCCTAAAGTCAATCGTCAGCTCTAGAAGAACTAACAGAAAGCGTGGCTCCAGCCACTGAACAACTCTAACCCACTGAGTGCATCAGCTGTCATCATCAGTGGTCATGTGCCATAGAGCAGCTTCTCAAACTGAAATGCTCATGACCCCAGACCGTGATTGACAGTCTAATAATGGCGACGCTTCACAAGGCCGTTCTTGATAAGCAGCTCAGCGCTTCAGAACTAGGTCTTCTCAAGAGGATGCTGTGTCCGGCCTGGGAAAGCTGATAAGACGCTCGGCCCTCTTCACTTCAGAACGGGAAGGGCCATCCGAATGGAAGCTGAAAGTGCTGCTCTCTCCGGGATCAGCTGCTATCAGACAGGCTTTAATAGCTCACATGCTGGAGCTCTTGAAGGAAAGCATTCCTCTGGGACTCAACTGCAGTTAAGATAAATATATTCAAGGGCTCATATCATAATGTTACATCACAAATGTTTCTTTATACTTTTGAAATGCAAGGGTTTGCTGAAAACTACAATGTAATTTTCTAAACATAAACATCCTCTCAAAATAAAAATAAAAATATTGAACTGACTTCTCAAGTTTAGCTATGGACAGGGTATTAGTCAGGTTAGGACTTGTTCACTTAGTTAACTTGATCATGAAAATTAAACTGAGGGCCAGATCTGTTCAATATCAGGTTTGTTCTGCTATCCCAGTCGCCCACTAGTTTCGTACCTGCCTTGCCAACTACATAATTGGCCCCACTATAAAAGAATAATCCATTTTTATTTTAGCAATGTACTTTCATATTTTCAATAAACATTTTTATGAAAGGGTCCATGAATTGAGGAATCAAATCTGAACAAATCAGCGACTTAGCTGACTTTGTAAATGTTTACAGGGAAAAATACTACGACTGAAGCCTGGAATACACTACACGAGTTTCCACCGATTAGATTCTGGAGAAATTGACACTAGTGCAAGTCTGCAGATTTGAGTTGACAGATTCCAGAGATAATCGCGTAGTGTATGATGCTCACAGACTCCAGTTTTATTTTAGCTTCAGACTCTGATTCCAACCAATCGGAGATCAAACATGTTTGATATTTTCAGCCGATTTTGGAACATATTTTCATTTGTCAAGCATCTCCAAGCAACAAGACGCAGTTTCTGCTGAGTTTGTTATCTGAATGACTTCAAAGTCTGCTAGTGCATGATGCCTAGTGTTTTAAAATCAGTAGTGTATTCCAGCCTTGAGGATCACTAACAGACTTACAGCTCGTTCAAACACAACACAAATGGGTGCAAAAGCTTCTGTTTACCATATTTGATGAGCTCTAAATAATGTGTTAATCAATGTTTGTATAAACACAAACCTAAATTAAATGTGTTAACCATACACAGCAATAGTGTCTCTTCAGAAGACGATTAAAGCGTGTAAAGTCTATATTTGAAATGTCAGCAAGTAGCCTAACATGACATCCTGAATTGCACTGAATACTACTGATAAGCCTCATTTTACATAATTATCATCATCATATCACCAGAGACAGTCCAGAGACATGCTTCCTCAGCAGCACTACAGTAGCGTGACCGTTGGCGTAGCGTCCGTTAACATTCAAAAAGACTGCACGGGAAGAGGCCACGTGTAACGCATGCTTGCTGGAAACTTGTGGAGTTAAAACAAGGCTTAAAAAAAAGTGAAATTTCATGATATTAGCCGTCTTTATTTAACCTGTATTTAGGCTAAGCACGAACAAATAAGACTAGCATCAGAGCTGTATGTATCCCATGATTCAACACGTTGAGGAGGAACTCATGATATCGGTTTGTTCAGAAAACAATTCCAGTTAAATTACGTGTTATTTAATTTGGAAGTAAAACTCAATGCGTTATTTTATTGGTGCACAAATGAATGTGTAAAATGTTTGCAATTGTCACTCAGTTAGATTCAGCTCCATTAATACATCTGTGTGCTACTGAACCATTTTAAAATTTATGAAAATGTGTAAATAAATCTCTGTAAAAACGTTAGAGTGCCTACAGTGCCCTACAAACTGAACATGTTCACTCCTGATAGGAATCTCACTTCAGATAGTGGAACGTTTACTGGTGAAGTCTACTTCATAGGGCACTTAAACCGTCGACTAGAACATACATTAATTTGAACTTAAAACCAACGAGTTGAGTTTGTCCACTGGCCCAGCTCCACAAAACTCTAGGCATAATTATAAACTAATTAATTACTAAAGGCTTTCTTACCTAAAGGAGTTTTGTGGAACCCTTCATGCATGGCAAAACTGGATAAAACTTTACACACTGTCAGTAAACATTTTTATCACAAGTCTCATGTGGACGGTATGAAGTTGTGTGGCTCTGCATGCATTGCCTGGCCCATTTACTTCCATTTTAAATGCCTTACTGTAACTGTTGTAGTTTTTGCAGTTATTAAACAAAAACCATTTTTGAAATGGCCAAATAATTTTCTGTGGTAATGGACATTAAAGTTCCACAGCTGCTGTCAACAGAGCTTCAGTTGAACCTGAAACATCCCTTTAAAGCAGCTGAAGAGATGCACAGATGAAACGGTAGTTTCAGTAAAAGAGTTAAAGTCTCTTCACTCATTCAAGCCGTATATAATGTGAGCAGGTACATATGTGCATCCTGTTTTCTGCATCACAGATCAAAGGTGTGTGTTGGGGAAGTGGGATTGATGTATTGATGCCTCATTTGGTGCTTAAAGTTTCTTCCTCATCTTTCCTTTCTTGAAGCCGCCACGACCAAAGCCGGATTTCATGACTTCATGCAGACGCTGTTTTCCTTTTGCACGGAGCTTCTTCATGCCGCCGCTCTGCAGAAACTGCTGCTTGACTTTGCGTTTGCGCTGCTTGAGGATCTGTTCGCGGTTCTTCAGCTCGGATCGCACGCGTGAGTCGTTTCGCTCCTGGGCCGGCTGTGATTGAGCTCCTCCTCGTCCCCTGCGACCTGCAGAAACCACAACACAAATAGTCAAGTCACCTTTATTTATATAGCGCTTTTAACAATGCAGCAAAATACTCAAAGAGAGCAGCTGTGACTGTTGTAGAATTTTTCTGGTCAGAATAAATTGCTCTCAAGAGGTTTTGAAGCCAGTCAGATTTATTGTTTAGACAACAAAATTGAGTTACTAATATATATACTTGAGTATACCTGTTCTACTGATGACTGCTTCTGTGCTCCAGGGACACATATATGAGTTCTTAAAGGATGATCAATAGCTGTCATATATGTATTTCTAGCTCCTGAACAGATTCTTTCCATATACCAGTGTTTTTCAAGCTTTAAATAGTTCAATTCTGTTCTAAACTCACTGCAATCCTTAACACAAAGGTACTACACAGTTAGACTAATAAGAGTACATAGTACTAGAATAGTTTTCACTTAGGAATAGGCATAATTCTATGTATTATATTGAATCAAGAATCAATGAAAACATTCTACATGACATGCAATGAAATGATATACACAGGAAGTCGAATGAGTTTAGACCAGAATCTTCTGTTCTTACCACCAAAGCTCCTTCCTCTGATCGCTCCTCCAGTTTCTCCATCCGAGTCTCGGTCGTCGATTTTATACTTCTTCTTCCATTCTTCATAACTGGACCAAAGTCAAGAAGCCCAACTGACAATCGAGTTTCAGCCTCAAACCTTTACAAACCCACATGACATCCCTGTCTGTTACGGCTGTCAAATAAAAATGAGAATTTTGAATATTTGTTGAATTTAAATTAAAAATCAATAATAAAATGCAAAAACGTTGCATTCAAATGTTAGCTGTGCATCAGGCAGCATTATTAGTTGCACATGATATGCAACGAGGAGCTGCGTTGTTCCTTCAAAATATTGTGGAAAAAGAGAATATTAATGCGGAGAAGATCTTTTGGCAAAACTGAAATCAAGCCGTTCACACAGAACACATTTATCACATTTTCTAGAGGGACATCTATCAGCGTTGCACTCGCGTCTCGCACAAGAGAGCCGCATGTTTAGAAAGCATGGAAAATTAATGCAAGTTCAACTTTTAAAAAACATGTCTCAAGACTAGAGTTTTTTTTTTTCATCCCACCCTTTACTTAATATCCTAATGATTTTTGTCATAAAAGAGAAATGTATAATTTTGATCCATACAATGTATTGTTGATTATTGATATAAATATACCTGTGTTACTGATGACTGCTTTTGTGCTGCAGGGACATATATTATAAATATTAAAGGTGCAGTGAGTGATTTTATGAGAAACGCTGTTGATATCTGAAATCACCAAAAATAACAGGCTTCTAACCAAAAAGATCCCACCCCTATCATGATAGCTCCGTCCCAAATTAATGAACATGCTATGCAACACAGGCTCCGCCCCCAACATGAGTGGACACACCCCTTACTGCTGATTGGCTACAAGTGTTTTGGTGCTCAGTCCGTTTCTCAGAAATCACTCAACATCATCAGATTCTGTAAAGCTGCTTTTGGAAACAATGTTATGAAAAGTGCTAAACAAATAAAACGGACTGTTTTCAAGAAGGATACAAGTTCTTCTTCCTCTTTTTGCTGTTGACCACCTGTCCACTTTCTGTCTTGATTTTCTTGTTTTTGTCATCTTTGCCCGTGTCTCGGACGAAGCGCTTCCTCTTGCGATCCCTGCGGGGAACACGTGTGATTTCAGCGTAAGCAGACAGTGCTGCGTGTGGAATCATGGGAAGGAGCTGCTCACCATTTCATCAGGCTCTTGTGCTGGTTTATAGTGTTGCTCTCGTCTCCCATCAGGTCCAGAACCGCAGAAGAGGCCTGATGCTCGAAAGAGCCGCTGTCACCACCGAGACTGAGCCTGAACACACACACACACACACACACACTGAACCTCTATGCTTCCCACTGAACATGCAGAATAATGCAGTGGTGCTGTCGTACCCACGCTCGGAGTCGAAGTCTTTGGGTCTATACGGGATGTAGAACTCCTCATCTTTTACTGATTTTCTGGTCTTTTTGCTATTCAGTCCGTCTGCTTCAACATCTTGCTTTCGTCTTTTTCCTCCAACCACCTCTGAGAACACAGTCTGGAGAACATGTGGGGAAAAATTACTATCACGATTTTGATCAATATTTAGATTTTAATCACAATTTTGACGATATGTGACCCTGCAGCACAAAAGCAGTCATGAGTAACACAGGTATATCTGTAGCAATAGCCAGCAATACATTGTATGATCAAAATTATACATTTCTCTTTTATGACAAAAATCATTAGGATATTAAGATCATGTTCCATGAAGATATTTTGTAAATTTCCTACCATAAATATATCAAAACTTCATTTTTGATTAGTAATATGCATTCATAAGGGTCAATTTTTCAAAACAGATTTATACATCATCTGGATAAATCATCTTTCCATTGGTGTATGGTTTGTTATGATAGGACAATATTTGTCTGAGATACAACTATTAGAAAATCTGGAATCTGAGGGAGCAAAAAAATCTAAATATTGAGAAAATCTCCTTTAAAGTTGTTCAAATGAAGTTCTTAGCAATGCATATTACTAATCAAAAATGAAGTTTTGATATATTTACGGTAGGAAATGTACTAAATATCTTCATTGAACATGATCTTAATATCCTAATGATTTTTGTCATAAAAGAGAAATGTATAATTTTGATCCATACAATGTGTTGTTGTCTATTGCTCCAGATATACCTGTGCTACTGATGACTGCTTTTGTGCTGCAGGGTCACATGATCTTAAGTAGTTGTGAAGAATTTCACTACTTTTAACTTTTTAAACTGCGTTTGGAATACAGTTCAGGTCAGGCAACTAATATGGAAGCAGAATAATGACAATAGTTTTTGAAACAAAGCATGCTGAATTCCACAAATCAGAAAAAAAGATGCATTGCAATTAACAGTGCTTGCATTTTAATGCCTTGTATTTCCAGGGCTTGCATTTTTAGGTCCTGAAATTTAACATGCTGTGAATATTTCAATTCAAAATATTTCACACACATTTTTATAATTAAAAATTCAGTAATTCATATTCACCTTACAGAATTCACTTCCAAAATATTCAATCTGTTTAAAAATACGATGTATAATATTCGACAGGCAATTTTTATTATTTATTTTATTTTTTTTTATTATTAGGTCATTTTATTTCACTTTCCGAATTCGCTGCCACAAATTCAGTGGTTAAAATTCAGCAGAAAATTCAGCGGTGCAGGAATAGCAGTAGAGCACCGATGCAGGATCTCCAGCTGATGTCAGCTGCTCACCAGCAGGTGGCGCAAGCTGTTGATGAAGGCCATTTGTGGATCAAATCATTCATTCACAAAAACTGATTTGCAGAAATGGAGCAAGTGCTAAGTAGAAGTTTTGATTATTTGGGTTGCTTAGTTTCTGTGTATCATGGCTTGTGTGACTGTGCTGTAATACTGGGGTTCCCCGACACACTCCAGGATTCCTCAACGACGCGTAACCGCCTCAGAGATACAAGACCTCAGATCTCAGAACACTTTACTGATGATTATACCGACTATATACAGGCAAGCAGATGAGGTCAGAAGAACGCAACGCGCTGCATTTGCGTTGCTTTCCCTTACCACTGATCTATAGTCGACAGTCCTACAAATATATCAATACCACGATTAGTTTAACAGTAAGCAACCACTTTATATCGACATAAAAAAGGAGTTCAAACCGCCTAGGTGTATTGTTGCTGCAAATGTAAACCGGAGAAAGCATTGACGCGCTTTCACAACCAAAGGGCCGTCTGACAATTCCACCGACTGGGTTAAAACGTCCAATGTGTTTAAATTAAAATGACTTAACATTTAAAATAACACCCTTTCAACCTGTAAAGCTTGTATTGCTCATAGTGATTTACTACAGATGAGATTGTGCCAATACCGCCCTTTTATATATGTACAGTACACAATTATTTACAATTAATTATGTTCCAACGGTTGTAGTACGTTGCTAGGTACAAAACTGACTTACTGCAGGTTAGATTTTGCCAATATCTCCCTTATGGTATGAACAGTACATAAATATATTTTTGGCCAAAATTGAAACATACCTACAGGAAAGATAATAAACCCAGAAGATGAACATAACGCACTTGTTTCAAGAAAACGCTTCATGTGGTTTAATGCATTATTAACAGTGATATTAAAACTTTAAAAATTTGAGTGCAGTGTATTACTAATACATACAGGCAAGCAAGCCCAAATATATGAATATGAACGCAGCACACAAAGTTTTCTTCATAATGGTTTTCTATGGGTGAGAAAAAGTAAAAGTGTTTATGGTTTAGAAATCATATAATTTTATTAGGACTCGATTGATCACACAGTCCTCGTTCAGCTCATGACTAGATGCAATCTGTTTTAAAGCATGATGTTTAGAAGCAGATGAAACGGTCCTGTTGTTTGTGTATCTGAAGCTCACCTGAAGCTCCTCGTCGTCCTCATGCTGCGGTTCGGTTCTGATTACAGCGGGAACAGCGGACTGGACTATCCGCTCCGCTCGCGCTTTAGAAAACTTGTCGAGCAGTCGATCGTCTCGTGAGCGCTTGGCTCGCATCACCTCGCTGGCACTGCTTTTGTTGTTGGAGTTGATTTCAAAGATAGTCTGAGGAAACAAGAATATGCATAATAATTCATAATATCTTGACATTAAATGTTGCATATACTGCAAAAATGAATACCTTCCTCAGTATTTTTGTCGTTTCCCAGAACAAATACATAAGCATCCTTTAAAATCAAGATACATTTACTGGAGATGCAGTTTTTATGATTAAAACAAGAACAAATATCAATATAACAAGAACTATTTTTTTTTTTTTATTAAGAGGCAGAAACGGCTTCCATAAGAATCAGAGTGATTGGTTTCGAACACCATGAGGAGAGTAAACCAAGACATAATGATCATTCTGAGCCTTCAGACAGAAGTGTGTGATGTTTCACGATACTGACCATAAGAGGAAGAACTGAATAATAACTGACGTACAGATTTAGCCTTGTAGCCCTTGATGGTGTCCACCATCAGCAGCCGGTCCAGCTCCATCGGCTCCAGTCCAGAACCTGGAGGACACAGAACAGCTCAGAACAGAACCAGCATTCCCGCACGCTTACAGAGATCGTTTGCAGTTTATCACTAAACGAGGAGCTTCTTCTACAATCTGGATCTGGTTTGGTTTGGTCTGAATAAATGTAGTACAGCAGCACGTGTGCGATACAGTTCTGCATGAGTATGAGCCTGTTTACAAACCTGTCGTCCAACAAAGATATCCCTCTAGAAGACATGCTTTTTCTCCAAATTAACTTCATAACATATTCAAGTGTTTGAAATTACTTTGTAACCAGACGTGGTTTCATATTCCAGAATGATACTGTTATATACAGTGATAAAGTCAATTAGCACTGCATTATAAATATCCTTTTTTTAACATTTACATTATAGCTGAATAAATAATCTTTCCATTGATCAGAATCAGGATCAGAATGAGCTTTATTGGGTATGTTTACACATACGGGTAATTTGTTGTAGTGACAGAAGCTCCACAGTTTAACAGAAAGACAGCAACAGGACAGGACACAGGTAATAAAAGAATAATATACAAATATCCAAATAGACAATGTACAAAACAGCAAAAACACAATATATAATATAGACAACTATGTATGTACAGGTCAAGTATGTGCAAATTAGAAATGAGAAAATAAACATAAAATAAGTGAGTGTGGTGAATGGATAATGTATTAGTTGTGTGTTCCACGTTTATTGTTGAGTGTTCATGAGATGGATTGCCTGAGGGAAGAAACTGTTCCTGTGTCTGGTCGTTCTGGTGCTCAGAGCTCTGTAGCGTCGACCAGATGGTAACAGTTCAAAGAGGGAGTGTGCTGGATGTGAGGGGTCCAGAGTGATTTTACCAGCCCTTTTGCTCGCTCTGGATAAGTACAGTTCTTGGAGAGTGGGGAGGGTTGTACCAATGATGTATGGTTTGTTATGATAGGACAATATTTAGCTGAGATACAACTATTAGAAAATCTGGAATCTGAGGGAGCAAAAAAATCTAAATATTGAGAAAATCTCCTTTAAAGTTGTTCAAATGAAGTTCTTAGCAATGCATATTACTAATCAAAAATGAAGTTTTGATATATTTATGGTAGGAAATTTACAAAATATCTTGATGGAACATGATCTTAATATCCTAATGATTTTTGTCATAAAGGACAAATGCATAATTTTGATCCATACAATGTATTGTTGGTTATTGCTCCAGATATACCTGTGCTACTGATGACTGCTTTTGTGCTGCAGGGACACATTCTCTATCTCCGTTGTGCGTTTTATTCAGCAATAACTGGATACCTTTGTCCATATTAGGGATTTCCAGGAGCGTTACTTCTGTGATGCATGTGTGGAGTTTCTGCGCAAGAGCGCCCTCCGGCTTCCAGGATGATTTAAACAGTCATTACATTACACGTGTACTCAGTAATGCTCACAACACCCGATTTTGGGTAAAAATAGGAAAGATAATACTTAAGATAATACAAGATTCCCTGAAATTTTGTCATTGATAATGTTATCGCAATAAATACCAGAAATATTGTGATATATTTAAGCCCATATCGCCCATGCCTAATCCACACTCACCCAGCAGAGGGTGAACGGCCATGGAGGACAGGTCGGTGTTCTTGGCGCGTTTGATGGACTCGGAGGAGGGGTTCGGCCGAGACTTTAGGTACTGCTTGTAAGCGTTCTCAGAGATGCGCCGGAGGTTCTGGAGATCCAGCGAGTTCTCGTGAGCCGTCAGCAGCTGCGACTCTTCATCGTCCAGGATGCTCTGAGGAACGCGGCCGAACACGCCATCAGCATCTGAGGACCAGAGACAGAGGACAGGGTGTAAACTTCATCAAACAGAAAGGGGGGAGAACGGGGAGACAAATAATACAGACCAAATTATACTTGTAAGGATAGATGTGTACACAGCATGGAAACAGTGTTTAAATATTAGTTCAGTTCATAGGTTCACCACGCATGCGGTCATATTATAATTATTAAATTATTTAGTGTCCTCCACATAGTATTTTATGTTTCATCTGGGACTGAGGACATCTCTTATTTAGATATTCAACCGCATCAAGCCCACTGATCTGCCACTTAACATCATATCGAGCAAAACCCAACACATCAGTAGGTCTACAATACTAGCCTAATATCAGCTCACACACAGACGTATCACCGTGTTAGTTGGAGTGGGTGACTTAAGCTACAATATTAAACAAGCTAAGCTAGGTAACCTTATAATCACTCATAGAAAAATGCATCAGATATCATCTTTTTTTTGTCACGACTAATTTGTTAATGATCCAGCATCATCTGTATTAAAGAGAAAGAATCACTTCAGCCGACGTTTAAAGTGAATAAAATAGCCTTGACTGCGTATTTACACATACTACTGAAGAACTCTGTTCTCTGCACCGGACTCGTGTGTGTGTGTGTGTGTGTGTGTGTGTGTGTGTGTGTGTGTGTGTGAGAGAGAGAGAGAGTGTGTGAGTGAGGTAACGGGGGAAAGCAGGCAGTGGACCAAACCACTGTGAGGCAAGGGAGGGGGGGACTCAAAACGTTTCTAAACTTAAAACGCTTTTTTGCGTTTATATTGTTTTACTACTTACACAATTATTTTAAGTATATGTCCATTATATATATATATATACACACACACACACACACACACAAAACATGATGTGCACCAGTACAGTTATTACTCGGTTTTCATTTCCGTACGTCCATAGCGTTTGCCGTACCTGCTGTGTGTTCGAGGAGGGCGAGCTGAACGGGTCGACCCAGGAACAGATGAAGGTCATAGAGGTAAGGCACTTCATCAGGACACACCAGACTGTAGGCGCTTCCTCCTCTGCCGGCGCGAGCCACGCGACCTGAAACACCGAGACAAGTGTTAGAGCTGCGCCTCAGAGCGCTGGACGACGGTCAGTCCGATCCCACACACACCGACTCTGTGCAGGAAGAGCTTGGCCTTGGACGGGAAGTTGAAGTTGATGACGTTGTCCAGCAGCGGGATGTCAATGCCACGGGCCGCCACGTCCGTCACCAGCAGCACCATGGCCTTGCGGTGCACAAAGCGGCCGATGTTGATCTTGCGGGCCGTCTGGTCCAGAGCGCTGTAGATGTAGGCGCACTCAATGCACTCGACCATCAGGAGCTGCAGACACAGACACAACAGATGAACCACCAGCTGCTCAAGCATCCAGTCCTGTCCGGTTTTACCTATAAAGCACTGAATGGTTTAGCACCTCAGTATTTGAGCTAGCTCTTATTGCATTAGTCAAGTCACCATAATTTACATAGTGCTTTTTACATGATTATGCATAATAATACAGTGCGGAAATAGGGAAACAGGGCTATAGTGTTCCGTTCTGCTCTGATACGATGCTGTGGCTGACTGCTACACGGTTACCGTTTTATCTCTAATGTCTGGAAATGTCTGCACCTGCTGATATTATATTTTTGGTTAATTTAGCCACTGTATTGAATAAATACTTGGGGTTTCTTCTAAAAGAGATGAAAGGTAATCAGATCTAGCAGTTTTTAAGGCTTTTCTGTAAGAGAAAGTACTTTCCTGCCATGCAATATGAAATACCTCTAGTTTTGTTTTCCTTCAGCTGCGCTCCATTTTCTGGGCTTCTCTCTTTAGGGTGCGAGTGTGCTCATTATACCATGTATTGGACTGTATCTGTAGGAGCAACCGTATCTATAGCTATACACCGTAGTCCTTCACATCCGCTATGATCTCAAAACTCTGGTCGAAAATCCTTATTACCACAATTGATTTTGATAATACTATCAAAATCAACTGCAGGCGGAAGATCCTTTTCCTATTTAGCTCCCAAACTCTGGAATAATCTACCTAACACTGTTCTGGAGGCAGACACACTCTGTCAGTTTAAATCTAGATTAAAGACCCATCTCTTTAACCTGGCTTACACATAACACACTATCACATTCCTATAATTCAAATCTGTTCAAGTCAAGTTGAGCTTTATTGTCATTCCTCTACATGTGGGGGAAAAAAAATAAAAGAAAATACAAACTATACGAATGCTTCACATAAATACTGTACATTACTGTACTGTACATCTTTGGACAGCTCGACTGTGTAGAGAGTCAGCAGCACTAAATTCCTGGGGGTGCACATCACAGAGGATCTCACCTGGACCACCAACACCATGTCACTCTCCAAAAAGGCACAACAGCGCCTCCACTTTCTCCGCCGGCTGAAAAGAGCAAGTCTCCCTCCACCCATCCTCACCACATTCTACAGAGGCACCATTGAGAGTGTGCTGACCAGCTGCATCACGGTCTGGTACGGGAACTGCAGTGCATTGTTAAAGGATTGTTAAGCTGCATTAATTAGGTCAGATGAGTCCTCTGCACAATCTGAATTTGTTGCAGCACAGAATTAAACTGCTGGTTTCGTATGGCCAGAGGAGAACGGCATAATATTTCAACACACTACTTCCCAGTTTAATACCGTAAAGCTGCTTTGACACGATCTGCATTGTAAAGCACTATATAAATAATGGCGACTTGAATTGTTTGCTCTCAGCACGTCAAGATTTTTCCGAGCATCTGCACCTCTTTAAGATACTCCACGTGATGTTTGGTGGCTACAAACACCACCGTCTGTTCCTGCGGCTTCACCACGTTTCTCAGCAGATGCAGCAGAAGCGCTGGTTTATCATCCAACCGCAGGTGGAAAAATGAAAGCTGGAGGAGAAAAAACTTGTGATTGGTATATTAAAATGATCTTATTTAAAAATTTATACTTTTATTCATCAAGGAAGCATTAAATTGATGAAAAGTAACAGTAAAGGCATGTATAATGTTGCAAACGATTTCCATTTCAAATAAATGTTGTTCTTTTGAACTTTCTATTCATCTGTGAATCCTGATAAAATAAAATGCATCACAGTTTCCACAAAAATATTGAGCAGCACAACTGTGTTCAACATTGATAATAATCATAAATGTTTGTTGAGCAGTAAATCAGTATATTATTATGATTTCTGAAGATCATGTGACACTGAAGACTGGAGTAATGATGCTGAAAATACAGCTGCAGATCACAGAAATACATTACAGTTTAACACATATTCACATAGAAAACAGCTACTTGAAGCTGTAATAATTTTTCACTGTTTTTTTTTTTTAAATAAATGCAGCCTTGGTGAGCAGAAGAGACTTTATTTCAAAAACATTAAATAGGATGGCCATAAATCCTCTTTTTCTGTCCAGGATTTCTAAATTGCCTAAAATGTTTGGGTTTTGGCTTTGATTTCCTTTTGACGGTCCTCACACATTGTTTGTGTATTTGCATCACTTTGACCGTTCTCTGTAGATCCGGCCTTCTCTCACCACGACTGGTCGATTCTGTACAACAGCTACACGCTATTAGTCAAAGTACTTTTCTGTCATTACCTTCAACAAGTATGAAAATATGAAAACAAAGCCAAAACCCAGACCCCAATCTTCTAAACGGAGACTGGTTTAATACATGCTATCAGTCCTATTCATTATTTATCAGTGCATGCTTCATTAAAGCTCCACTTCTCCAAAAGCTTTCTCTTTTAGCTGATATCATCAATCCCTATTTTTCTAGTACATTTGCTATGAATAAAATCAAATCAGGATCCCATCTACATCATGAACCCTACCTTCAGCTGGTCGCTCAGTTTCGAGTCCACATCTAGACGAATGAGCACCGGCTCTGTGAGGCCTGTCGCAGAAAACACAAGGATCAAACTATCAGAGGAGCTCTCAAACACGCCTGTGAGGTCCTATAATGGGATATATGGCACGTATTAACATCTAGACTGCGATTACCAGCTCTGGCGAACTCCACGATCATTTTGGGCAGCGTGGCAGAGAACAGCAGCGTCTGCCGAGAGTCTGGAAGACGTCTGATGATCTCCTGAAGCTGCTCTGCAAAACCCATTTCAAACAGCCTGGAGAAGCAGAACACATATGAACGCTATTCTTGAAACAAGGATTATTTTAATGAATAAAATGCACACTTTATCTTGTATTTAAAGTTTTGTATTTAATTGCCTCGTTGTCGCCACCTCTGTTTGAAAACTTTTCACCTTATCTGAACAAGTAATAAGTCTGACGCTTTTGTTCTGACCAACTGAGGAAAAAAGCATTACAATAAAATCGTGCTACCAATGGTGATTAAATCTAACGATCAGTTAGCTCATATCACATGAAACCATGCAAACTATTATTATTGTTATACTTTGTTGTTAACAACATCAGCATTGCGTGACGTGTGTATTAGCGCGTAGATTTCCGTTTCTGTAAAGTCTAATCTCTAATTGTCATAACATTTGAATTTCATATAAATAAATTATTTTAACCCAAAAGGCAAATTATTCTTCCTTCGAACTGGTTGTCTTTAAAATACAAATCTAATGATGTATAAATCTCAATTTCGAAAATTTTACCCTTATGACTGGTTTTGTGCTCCAGGGTCACAAATATTGTTTTCGGATCATTTTTAACCAAAAACTGTTATGGACTGCAGGTTAAAATTGGACTCACCTGTCAGCTTCATCGAACACCACGTACTCCACGGCCTGCATCTTCAGGTTCATCTCCTGGATGACGTGCATCAGACGACCAGGAGTACCGATGATGCTGGAGAAAATAAGAGAACTTCTCACAACCATCACACACACCAGAGCTGCACGATCCATTCAGATCAAACCACAACTGCAATATGGACGAGTGCGACAGAAACTGTGATTTAAATACAGGTACATCTCAGAAAATTAGAATATCATGAAAAAGGTCAATATTTTTTGTCACTCATTTCAGAAAGTGAAACCCATATATTATATAGATTAATTACACAGAGTGAAATATTTCAAGCCTTTATTTCTTGAACTTTTGATGATTATGGCTTACAGAGAATGAAAACCCCAAATTCAGTGTATCAGAAAATTTGAATATTACATAAGATCAATAAAAAAGGATATTTTAAACAGAAATGTCAGGCTTCTGAAAAGTATGTTCATTTCTATGCACTCAATAGTTGGTTGGGCCTCCTTTTGCATGAATTACTGCATCAATGCGGCGTGGCATGGAGGTGATCAGCCTGTGGCACTGCTCAGGTGTAATGGAAGCCCAGGTTGCTTTGATAGCGGCCTTCAGGTCATCTGCATTGTTGGGTCTGGTGTCTCTCATCTTCCTCTTGACAATACCAGGAGAGTTTGCTGGCCAATCAAGCACAGTAACACCATGGTCATTGAACCAGCTTTTGGTACCTTTGGCAGTGTGGGCAGGTGCCAAGTCCTGCTGGAAAATTAAATCTGCATCTCCATAAAGCTTGTCAGCAGAAGGAAGCATGAAGTGCTCTAAAATCTCCTGGTAGATGGCTGCGTTGACTGTGGACTTCAGAAAACACAGTGGACCAACACCAGCAGATGACATGGCAGCCCAAATCATCTCTGACTGTGGAAACTTCACACTGGACTTCAAGCAACATGGATTCTGTGCCTCTCCACTCTTCCTCCAGACTCTGGGACCTTGATTTCCAAATGAAATGCAAAATTTACTTTCATCTGAAAAGAGGACTTTGGAGCACTGAGCAACAGTCCAGTTCTTTTTCTCCACAGCCCAGGTAAGGCGCTTCTGATGTTGTCTCTGGTTCAGAAGTGGCTTGCTAGCCCTTTTCCTGAAGACGTCTGAGCGTGGAGACTCTTGATGCACTGACTCCAGCTTCAGTCCACTCCTTCTGAAGCTCTCACAAGTGTTTGAATCAGCTTTGCTTGACAGTATTCTCAAGCTTGCAGTCATCCCTGTTGCTTGTGCACCTTTTCCTACCCAAATTCTTCCTTCCAGTCAACTTTGCATTTAATATGCTTTGATACAGCACTCTGTAAACAGCCACAGCTTTCAGTAATGACCCTCTGTGACTTACCCTCTTTGTGGAGGACGTCAATGTTCATCTTCTGGATCATTGCCAAGTCAGCAGTCTTCTCCATTATTGTGGTTTCAAAGAATAAGAGATACCCAGAATTTATACTGTAGAGATGGTCATTAATTGAAACTCAAATTTAAATATTCTAATATTTTGAGAAACTGATTTTTGACTTTCATGAGCTGTAAGCTCTAATCATCAAAATTAAAACAAAAAAACTTTTGTAATGTTATACTTTACATGTAATGAATCTAAAATATATGAAAGTTTCACTTTTTGAAGTTACAAGAAAAAAAGTACTTTTTCATGATATTCTAATTTTTTTAGATGTACCTGTATATAACTAGATACTTTGTGTTTGAGAGTGAAGCGCATCACTGTGTTCATTTATATGCAAGCAGCTCATGATCTGGTGTTTTCAGCACCTCTGTTCACAGTAAATTATCCACATGATTTTTTGTTGCTTTAATGCGCATTTCTAAACGAAACGCACCAAACATCTTCACAAACTTGTAATGAGAAATGCTTATTAACAAAAGAGAAGCTTTAGGGCTCCATGAGTGTTGTGTTTTCTGTGAAGTTTTGTTATTTACATATTTAATTAAATGTTTAAATCTACTTTAAACTAGAGCTACCAGTGTTGCAATTTACACTTTAGCAGCCCAATAGTGCAGTGCCTCTTTAAGAGAGGAGTGTGCTGTGAGCACGTGACCGGTATTTACTACGTGAAAAGGAAGCGTGAGATTCATTCAGTTTGTAATAATTTTCAACCCGGTGTGCAGCCACTTGGTAAACTCTCTTAATCTCAAATGTTTTCTTGTCTACTTTAATGATGTATGTTTTATGTTGTTTGCTGTCGCCATGTTATGTTGTTGTACTGTGTTTATGTCCGTTGCACGTTAAAGATAACGCTATTCCGCTATTCTCCGGTAGATCAAAGCAGATTAGTTTACTGATAGAGATAACGCTATGCGCTGTATGAGTTATAAATTGACGAGGTGGCGAAGCCGTGGGATTAACATTTAGATTCATAACATTATTATACTATAATTGCCTATCACAGCTATGCTGATGATACCCAGATTTACCTAGCCTTATCTCCAAATGACTACAGCCCCATTGACTCCCTCTGCCAATGCATTGATGAAATTAACAGTTGGATGTGCCAGAACTTTCTTCAGTTAAACAAGGAGAAAACTGAAGTCATTGCATTTGGAATCAAAGATGAAGTTCTCAAGGTGAATGCATACCTTGACTCTAGGGGTCAAACAACTAAACATCAAGTCAGAAATCTTGGGGTGATTCTGGAGACAGACCTTAGTTTCAGTAGTCATGTCAAAGCAGTAACTAAATCAGCATACTATCATCTCAAAAACATTGCAAGAATTAGATGTTTTGTTTCCAGTCAAGACTTGGAGAAACTTGTTCATGCCTTTATCACCAGCAGGGTGGATTACTGTAATGGTCTCCTCACCGGCCTTCCCAAGAAGACCATTAGACAACTGCAGCTCATCCAGAACGCTGCTGCCAGGATTCTGACTAGAACCAGAAAATCTGAGCATATCACACCAGTCCTCAGGTCCTTACACTGGCTTCCAGTTACATTTAGGATTGATTTTAAAGTACTTTTACTCGTTTATAAGTCACTCAATGGCCCAGGACCTAAATACATTACAGATATGCTCACTGAATATAAACCGAACAGACCACTCAGATCATTAGGATCGAGTCAGTTAGAAATACCAAGGGTTCACACAAAACAAGGGGAGTCTGCTTTTAGCTATTATGCGGCCCGCAGTTGGAACCAGCTTCCAGAAGAGATCAGATGTGCTAAAACATTAGCCACATTTAAATCAAGACTCAAAACTCATCTGTTCAGCTGTGCATTTGTTGAATGAGCACTGTGCTATATGTCCCAACTGACTGCACTGTATTTTATGTATAATCATTTTCTTTAAATTTATTTTAAATCATTTTCTATATCATTTTAAAATTCTTTGTTTTTATTATTTTTATTTCCATGTTTTTATTGATTTTAATGTCTACTTCACTTTCTTTTATGTAAAGCACTTTGAATTACCACTGTGTATGAAATGTGCTATATAAATAAACTTGCCTTGCCTTGCCTACGTGTTCATTGATCACACACACACCTGACCATTACTAATACACACACACACACACCTGACCATTACTAATACTCACACACACACCTGATCACACACACACCTGACCATTACTAATACTAGGGGTGTGCGATATGACGATTTTTGATCGTGGACGATAAAAATGTCTCCACGATCTGCTTTTGAAGAAATATGGTAGTATTGTGCTACCGCGCACATTGTCAAATACAGTTCTGGTCTCCGTCTCTATATACTGTACAACACGACATACAGCAGTAGAGTTACTCAGACAGGACACTGCACTTATTCGCGATCGCAAAAGTACATTATTTGCATACAAGCCTTGCTGGTTAAATGTTTAATTCGTGCGCTGGTCTGACGTGCGCTTGTTCTGAGCGCATACACCTGAAGCACGCGCACTAAAACGCCTGTCTAACAGCGCCTGATTACTCAACTAAGTTATATTTTGCGCTAATACTGTCAAAACACACAAGGTTTACATACAGACTGAGTTGGTTATCTCTAAAATGAAAGTAAATAGTTAAAAGAGAAACGGATGCGTGTCTGTATATTAGATGCGTGCAGCTCTTAAAGGGACAGGACACTAAACGTGCTGTCGACTGTCATTAAAGGGATAGTTCACCCTAAAATTGAATTTCTGTCATTATTTACTCAGTGGAAAACCAAACAGTTGCTGGTCTACATTGACTTTGATAGCAGGAAAGAAAAATCCTATGGAAGTCACTGAGGACCAGCAACTGATTGGTTTTCCACCTTCTTCAAAATAGCATTTATGTTCAGCAGAAGAAAGAAACTCATTCAGGTTTAAAACAACTTTTGAGTAAATGATGATATAAAAATACAACATTATGACAGAATTGACAGACAGATGACAGAATATTAATTTGTGGGGGAACTATTCATTTAACGTTAACAAAACAACAAAACACAAAGAGAAAAATCACTCGCTATTCTTGACTGAAAAACTTTAATACAGTTGCTTTAGGAATCAGTCTATCTAGTGTTTTATTTTTATATTTGTTCATTTAATTTCATTGAATGCTCTGCTAAATACACCTATTGTACCTGGAAATAAAGCACTGTTTGTTTTATTTGTATATTATGTGTATTTGTAATGTGTATCTTTGTTCTTATTTTTTAATAAGAAAAATAAAATAATGACAAAGATTTTTTATCTTCACCCACTTTGGCCTAAATATCTGCAAATGCATCTTTGTCTTTCTAGTTTGGCTGTAATGCTCAGACAACTTGTAAAACCAAAATAGTAAAACTAACAAAGAATCGGGATAAAAATCGTGAATCGTGATATTTCTATAAAAAATCGTGATATGATATTTTTCCCATATCGCCCACCCCTAACTAATACTCACACACACACACACACACACACACACACACCTGACCATTACTAATACTCACTCACACACCTGATCATCACACACACACACACACACTCACACACACACCTGACCATTACTAATACTCACACACACACACACACCTGACCATTACTAATACTCACTCACACACCTGATCATCTCACACACACACACCTGACCATTACTAATACTCACTCACACACCTGATCATCACACACACACACACACACCTGACCATTACTAATACTCACACACACACCTGACCATTACTAATACTCACTCACACACCTGATCATCACACACACACACACACACACACACACCTGACCATTACTAATACTCACACACACACACCTGACCATTACTAATACTCACTCACACACCTGATCATCACACACACACACACCTGACCATTACTAATACTCACACACACACCTGACCATTACTAATACTCACTCACACACCTGATCATCACACACACACACACACACACACACACAGGTGAAGGCACGTCTCGAGTGTGAACTCACATGTCTGGATTCTCGTGAAGAGCAGCGAACTGGTCGTCCATGCTGAGACAGAAACGACACACACAGACGGTGATGAAACACAAGAGAGTTCAACTGATTCAAGTCACTTTATTTCTACAGCTCTATAAACAATAGAGATCCACCTCCGACTCAAACTTCATCAAATATGAGCATATGAGCCCCGACTCACCTGTCTCCACCGAGAACGAGCGCCGTTTTCAGGCGGGTGAACTTCCCCAGCTGAAACACACACAAACACACTCTGAGTGAACTCTGCTGTAGCCCTTAGATCAGGCTCTTTCTTTCAGAACATGCTTCACAACTCCTTGTTCAGGCTCTTGTTCTGTCCAGACTTCACTATTGCAGTGCTCTCTTAACAGGCCTTCCAGCCAGTTCTATCAAACCTCTACAATTAATCCAGAACGCAGCAGCAAGATTAATCTTTAATGAGCTGAAAATAACACACATCACGCCTCTGTTCATCAATCTGCACTGGCTACCAACAGCTGCTCGCATTAAACTCAAAGCATTAATGTTTGCCTACAGAACCTCCTCTGGCTCTGCACCCCTTTACCTAAATTCATTACTTCAGACTTATGTGCTCTAGAAGCTTGCGTTCTTCAAGTGAACGACGCTTTATTGTTCATCCCAAAGAGGCAGAAAACCACTTTCACAGACTTTTACATTAACTGTTCCCATCTGGTGGAATGACCTGCCCAACTCAATCCCAGCAGCTGAGTCCTTCACCATCTTCAAGAATCGTCTAAAGAAACATCTCTTCCATCTTTATTTGACCATCTAACTCTAGCACTATCTATTCTACTTCTATTCTTAAAAAAAAAATGTTTTAAACTTTCCCCTTTTAGGCTTGCACTCTATTCCTTTACTAACTGCTTGTTTTCTATCAAATAAACTAACACTAGCTTGCTCTATTCTTTCCGTACTCTATCAGTTTTCTTTTTATTATATAAATTAAAAAGACCTTGCTACGTGTCCTGCGTTACGCTAACTGAGACTTGTTATAGCGCTTGCATATCATTGCTCTTTAGTGGATTTTGACAGCTTCCATTGTCCTCCTTTGTAAGTCTCTTTGGATAAAAGCATCTGCTAAATGTGAACAGCAGCAGTACAGACCTCTTTGGTGAACTTCATGGTCTGCAGGGCGAGCTCTCTGGTGGGTGTGAGGACCAGAGCCCGGGCCCCTGTCTGCGCCTGCGGGGCCTTCAGCTTCTCAAACATGGGGATGAGGAACGCGGCCGTCTTCCCGCTGCCTGTCCGAGCCATGGCCACCACATCCTTCCCGTCCAGAATCACCGGGACCGTCTGAGAGCCACAGAAACACCAAACATCGTCACAAACTTTCATGAGAAATGCTTAGAAACAAGAGAGAAGCTTTAAGAGCTTCATGAGGTTTTCTGTGAAGTTTAACATTTGAAAATTAAGAATGCTGCTGTAAAATTATACAACTAATACACAAAATTAATTCTATTATGTTATATGCACTTACAAGATGCTGTTTTTTGTTCATAATTACTAGATGCTTTTTCATAAATACACTATCTAGCTTTTTTCATATCTACACTTACTATAAGCTTCTTTTTTTTGTAAACTTGGTGTTCAATTATCTCAGCAAAGAATGACAGAAAGCTGGTTATCGCTGCTGTGTGAAGGAGTGACGGAGAATTAAAATCAGAAACTTTTGTGGATTTTTGTCTCTTGCCATCAGAGCAAATGTGAACGCAGATGATATTTGTTGTAGTTTGAGTTCGCCACTACAGAAGTTTACCGGAGAAGCACAGAAATGTGAAGAGAGTCCCTTCATCACAGCACATTACCTTCCTCTGGATGGGTGTGGGAACTTTATAGCCCTTCTTCATGATGCCTTTATACACCGGGTAACTGAGACCTGCGAGAAAGCAGAGCACTGACTGAGCAACACAGATCCTGTGAATGATGACGACTGAGTTTCATATAGACGTCTCACCCATGGACTGAAAGCCGCCAGACTTCTTCTTCTTCTTGTTCTGGGCTCGGACGAGCTCTCTGGTGTCGAGCTCCGCGTCAGAAACGCACTCGGATGAAGCCGGGAATCGAGGCAGTCTTCTGCTGGACTGGACGACAGAAAAACATGCTCTGACTGTAAACGATCACACGCTGCATTACTGGAACCAACCATTATTATTTATTCACTTTTAACGCCATGCCAGCATCGAGGCTATGTTCATGGCGATCTCTGAATAAATTACACAAGGTATACAATTAACAAAAAATGATAAAAGACATTTGAGATAACACTGCATCTCCAGTGAAACAGAGCACAGGTTAAATCACATCTTTAACCTCATAATGCATTCAATATCTGTTTGCTGTTTTCACATCCTGGGTCTGTTCGGACCTGAAGAACCCTTATTTTACAAAACAGTCATAACATTTTAGCATCATACCATATTGTATCTGATCAGAAACTTTTTATTAATAAGTAAATGTGAAGAAAATTCTAAGTTTTAAATGTTAAATATTACATTACACATAAAATGTTAAATATTACATTACACATGGTTTATGAACCACATAAAAAAAAAAAATCACCATTCAATATATAGATTTTTTTAATATTGATTAAAAATATTTTAGATTAAAAAAAAAAAAAAATTATATATATATATATATATATATAACACACATTTTTTTTTTCGAATGAAGTTATAATCTGAAAATTACCAGTATCAATATTAACATATGAAACCTACATATTTATTTCTATTAAACCAACATCAAAGCTATTACTGTGAAGTATTTTCCAAAAAAAAAGGAATTTCACTTGCATAAAATGATGCTGTAATGGTTCGTCAATAAGCATACATGTTTACCAAAAATATTCAGTCCCAAAAGTGTGTGAGATATGGGGAAAAGGCTAAATATATATAACAGAAAATTTTGACTAACAAAACTTTAGATAATTTCACAGAAATATACTTCATACATACCCCGGTCCAAAATGACCCGGACACATAATGCATGATTATATCTCTTTAAAAAATTATAGTAAAAAAAAATGAAAATCTGAAATAATAAAAGAAGTGTATTTCGAGGGTCTTCGAGCGTTTGAAAAGTTTTGTTCCTTTACTAAAATCTATGCATTTTTTGTAGAAATGATGCATCTCTTCTGGGTCAAAACGGCCCTGATGGGTCTGATAAGGGTTTAGCTTTAATATATATTACTCTGTCATCTAAAGCTAAACAACACACGCTTTAATCTGAATTAACAGTTACACAGCTGGAAAGGAAACCGGTGTTCTGAAATATTCGGTGTCGGAGATGATTTTCGGTGACTCTGGGCGGAGCAAACATGAATATTCATGAGTTCCTGTTTCGCGTTAAAGCACCACTTTTCTGAAAATATTGACTGTTTCCAGAATAAGAGATGCTTCAAAGTGTGATGAAGTTCAGCAGGTATTCAGGTTAATTTAGGCACAATAGTTTGTAGATTGTGTCGTATGTTATGTTTAATTATTGTTGATGTGCCTGAGGATACACTCCAACTTACTGACCCAACAAACATTTGTGTTTATGTACCTAATTTATTTTGACAATCTTTAAAACTGTTAATAACTGATATAAATGTATCTTTGCTGTTGTTGACATCATAAAGTTTCAGTTGTGATCATTCTGTGGTGTTTGCTCAGTTGGTAGCTTATATAACATCAACATAACTTTAGTAATAAATTCATGTTTGTGTAATATATTTAATTTTCCCACTGAAAACCAAAAGCGCAGAGGAAACCGCCTGCATAGTTAAATTGTTCTACACATTTGAATTTCTAAATAAGGTTAGTGCTTTACTTTTTATTTGTTTTTTTATTCCATTAATTGCTCTTCCAAATAAGGAAATAACTGATTCTTACTACTTATTTGTAAATGAGATGTGTGTTGATCTGTCCAGAGATCAATCTGGTGTGCGCCAATCTCTGGGCATACCATACCATCCACAAACAAATGGACTGGTTGAGAGACTCAATGCCACAATTCAGAGGTAACACACAGTCCATATATATATATATAATATGCGACCTTTTTTTTTTTTCGTTTTACAGATGTTTGAGCAAGTTGGTAGATAACAGGCCAAGCTCGTGGGCTGATTATTTGGAGGCCACGATGTTTGGTCTGCGAACAAAACAGCAGATAACAATTTTCCCCATACTTTCTGCTATCTGGTCGTGAGGCTAGGAACCCATGTGAGGTACCAGACACCTATGAGGTAGGCCCTATAGTTACATATTTGGACATTTTTCTATTACAGTATTTTTTTCAATGTGTAATCATAATTAGGGCTGCACGATTCTTGCTAAAATGGGAATCACGATTTTTCTCAATTGAGATCACGATTCTCTTACACGATTCTCATTTTTTCAAGCAAAATATATTGCACTCAAGTACAAATAAACACAAAAAAACCCCACAGGACATTCAGTATAATAAAGTGCCGGAGTAACAAAAAATTGTAAAGAGCACCCAAACCGCATCATTTGAATTTCCTAGCATTTTAAAGCTGATACTTTGTTTATTAAAAAGTAAGACAGCACAAAGCTTTTTGCGATTACTGGATGGCAAGTGCGCTTCAAATAACAGGAAGTCCATGCATTAACAGAACACAGCATATAGACTAAGATCTCGATAAGAAGATCGACCGGACAAGTGTAAATGCATCTGGTTGTTGAAACCACATATGGTAATTTTACTCCTCCCATAATATTAAAATAATAGACGTGTGAGAGCGTTTTATAGGCTATATGGCATGCTATAGTCAGATATGACAGCGCAATGCAGCAAGCATCACCGCGGATGAGTAGCGGAGTATTTCTTCAGCAAGAGACGAGCAAACTGAATGAACCTGAAAGTAAGTCGCAGACGCTCAACACACAATCTTCTTCATTAAAAGTAGCGAGACCAGCCTATCTTTGGAAAAAAGTCCTTTCATGCAAATTATATATAGTCGCCAGTGGCGACCTCAGCAAAAACTTCACTCGCAAATTAATATTTTTAGTCGCAGTTTGGAGCCCTGACAACATTCTATTATCATTAGAGTTTTTATTTATTTATTTACTATTTTCAGTATTATAAGACATCTGGGCAGGAAAAGTAGGAGGAAGACTGCGGAGCAAATTAGGTCCATATAAAATATTTACCTGGGATCTTGAGCGCCTCTAACCTGGGGAGAAGCTTGAGAGTGAGGTGAGTGAGTCTTCACACAATTCCTAATAATGCTTCACTCATTTGGACTTCATCATAAAGCTTTTTTAAACAAGTGTGGAACTGACAAATGATTGAACCACTGTCTTGTGCAGGTTACAGGGCTCGCAAAATTTCTAAATCCCTGGTATCCCTTCAGGCAGGAACTCTTCAGATTCTGGTAGCCCGAATATTTTAATTTAACTAGTCCAAATAAAATAAAGACCATAAATGTCAATCAAAAACATTTTCACATATCAACGAATATCAAGGAAAGAGTTTTATTTGACTATTTACAGGGTATCTGCAGAATTTTTTAAAATCAATTTAAGGCACTTTATGACTGAGCTGCAGAAGTAAATGAGTGGAGCTGGGCAATATCTGAGCCTTAAAATGACCCGATTTATCATTCAGATACAGGTTTCACAAAAATAACAATCTTACAAAAAGGTATTTCAGCCTTTAAATATTTAAAACATAAATATTACCAATATTGTTTGGATTTATAGAAGGCACCACACATTAAAAAATACTATAGTAATTTATAATAAACACTATAGTGATTTTGAACCATGCTATAGTAAAGTGTGTTATACTCTATATATTACAGTATTTACAACACTTTAATGAATGCTACAGTAGTGAACTGAAACTGTATACTTTACAGTTTACTGTAGTAAAAGCTAAAGAATACTAGTGTATTGTTACATACCCTATAGTTGTAGAAAACAGTACAGTATTGGGTTTATATTACTATAGTTGTTATATTACCAAGCAAATTCAAGTACTTTACTATAGTATGGTTCAAAAACACTATAGTATTTATTCATGCAACTCTTATGTGTCTGCTGCATAAAACATGGGTGGATCTAAACATTAGAGAGGCTTTTTGACCCTGGACTGTTGTTGTGATTTGACGATGACTATTGTTATTGTTTTTCTGTAGTTTTTTTTTCATGCATTCAATTAAAAAATAAAAAGAGAGGCTTTTTGGAAATGTAAATTACTCTGTGCATGAGGTGGCGCTTTAAGAGCAGCAGCAGAAATAAAGCGTTCTCTGGTGACGGCTGCTCATAAACACGGCTTCATCAGGCGTTTTATAGGCAACATTCAATTAATACGGTCGGTTCCCTTCAGAGATATATTCACAAAGACATCCCTGCCTTGTTTTGACTTTAAAACCTGCAGCGCTCAGATTTATTCAATGGCATCATTGCCTTTTGAAGTTGAATCCAGCCGTATCATGATTCTTGCCTTCCACCCCCAACTGTAAGACCTCTTGAAATTACAATCAAGACTGTTCTTATACCATTTAATGCATTTAAAACTTAAGGCCTTAAACTCCCTGCCCTGTATTTAAGGTAGCCCGAAAACACAATCTCTGGATAATCTGAACAATATCCCCACACCAGACACTTGGGTGTGTTAGATTATTATTATATAGAAACACGAGTGGATTTTAAAGTTGCACTACCATATTGATTCATGTGTTGTAAATCTTATATGGTTGAGGTAGCACTGGGACTGCATCAACAGGCCAAGTTTGGAGGCATTTTATTTGTCCGGGATGTCAAGGCCCTATCTAAAGTGTTTTTGTCCCCCATTCATATGAACAAAACTACAAAAGCTAAAAAAAGAAAAGGCTAAATGAGCTAGAAGCATAATTAAACTTCCAGTGCGGATGATCCTGATGTTTAACGCGAAGCAGGACTCATGAATAGCTCAGACACCGGATTGAGTCTCATTCACACAAACATCCTCTTTTCAGTCGTTTATTAACTGAAGTCAATGTAACAGGGTTATATGAATATTTCTATGAACATATTGGCATCTGCTGTCAGAGTTAACCCGTCCTCAGATGTTCGTGTTACACACAGACAGTCCCTGATTGAAGGAAACTGAACCGATAATCAAGAGCAAGCCCGTTTGACTCACTGTGTCCTGATCATCTTTGACTCGTGTGGCCACTTCAAACTCTTCATCATCAGACTGGAGCTCGTGATCTCTCTTCTTCCTCCTCAGCAGCTTCTTCTTCCTCTGCGCCATCGATAAAACCCGCTGCTGTCGGGAAACGTCGCTATTTAATCGAAGAAAGCAGGCGCTCCGTGAGATGAAAACACCGGAGACTTTCAGAAACACGTGTGAGGACGCTGCTGCGCACAGAGATGACGTCAGAGAGCGAGGCGCTGCTGCAGTTCACGGCTCTGCCGCTCGGTGGCGCTACGAACAGAGCAATAATGCAGAAATATGTTTCCTCAGCCAATCAAAAACAATGCATAGATTTTCTTTATGTACAACAGTGTATGTGTGTATATATATATATTTATATTATATTTAGTAATTTAGCAGAGCTTTTACAGCTAAAACTTTATAAATACTACATATACACATTTGAAAAATAAATAAATTTAATAAGAATGACAACTGGATACAACAACATTTACATTTATTACATTTATTTATTCATTCAACACACATACCTATTTTTACATTTCCTTGCATGTGTGCACAACACACCTGTACACATAAATACTGTTTATTTTGTATATTGTGTATTTTTGTCTTTAGATATTGTAATTCCCTATTTAACCTTGTTGTATTTTTACTCTGTTATTATGTTTGTCTTGTCGTTGTATGTGCTGTGGAAGCTTCTGTCACTAAAGCAGATTCCTGTCATGTGTATACCTGGTAATAAAGCTCTTTCTGATTCTGCAGCAGCACAAAAAAACTAATTTACTGTGAAATACCATTGAAACATAACTATAGATCACCCACACACAAGCAACCGATAGTTTCACTGTCATTGTTCATACAATCATTAAATATTGTAGAACAGAATAGGTGATACAGGTTTCATTATGGTACTACATGTACAGTAAATACATCTCTGTAAAAGTACTGCAGGAGTAGAGAGAATACTACAGACACAGTGGAATCATTGAACAAAGTTTGTAATATATTGATGCAAAACACTACAGTACAATCACAACATAGGTTTATCTGAATCACAGCAAAAATACAGTAATTAACTATGAAATAGAAAAGAAAAGACAGTACTGTAAAACATCAAATGCAGTGTTCCTCAACTTGCTTGTACTGTAAGAAACAAGACAGGAGTGATTACTGTACTTCTACATTGTCATCAACTCTGTTGTGGATTTGGCCACAGGCTCTCATCTACATCACAATGGATGTTTTCATTAGCCAAACATCTTGGAAAAAACCTTCGGGCATGGCCAATCCAGGCCGGACACTGGTCTGCTGTGATGTCATTGCAGGCGTCATCCATGGCCTGGAGAAGAGTGACTTGTTCATGAGGGTGCCTATCATGAACCTTCCATCTCCATGCGGAGAACAATTCCTCAATCGGGTTAAGGAAGGGAGAGTATGGGGGTAAATACAGGGTGGTAAATAGTGCATGGGCCTGAAACCATGCTTGCACCACATGAGCATGATGGAACCTGACATTGTCACACACAATGACATAGGTCACACCTTCAGCTCTACAAACCTGATCGAGCTCATCAAGAAAGGTGACAAGGAGAGCTGCATTATATGGTCCAATATGAGGTCTGCGTCCCACCACACCATCTTCTGATATAGCCGCACACATGGTAATGTTGGCCCCACGTTGTCCAGGTACTTGGATGGTTGCCCGCTGGCCAATGAAACTCCGACCTCTCCTCCTCAACCCGGTCTCATCCCAAGTCGTCACATATTGACGCTTTGGTTTTTGCGTCGCTTTTTGATGCTCAAGGTACCCCTTTAGCGTCACTTTTCGACGTGAAGGGAAGCGTAACTTTTCGGCGTCGATATGCTAACGTGCTATTGTGAATTTTATCGTCATAATAAGGTTGCCATTATTGCATATATGTAGGAGTGATATTTTTATGTAAGCAGTCAAAATAGTGACTTATCCAACCCCTGCCCCTAAACCTACCATCTGTGAAGAAAACGCAAGATATAGGAGGCAGATGCAAGTACTGGCATCATCTATTTAAAAATGATTAATATACGCTAAGTGTTTCCTATTTAAAAAAATGACCTTCCCTTCACGTCGAAAAGTGACGCTAAAGGGGTGCCTTGAGCGTCAAAAAGCGACGCAAAAACCAAGCGTCAATATGTGACGAGTTGGGATGAGACTGTGTTACTCCTCCTGGTCTTGGCCAGATTAAAACCTGCCTCATCCAAATATATGAATTTGTGATGGTCGTCATCAGCATCCAGCTCCATCACCCTCTAAAAATACATTCTGGAAAGAGATTTAGAGATTACTGTACAATGTAGAGTTTTTGGGAATGTTTTTACAACAGCCATCTTGAAACTGAACTTACCTGAACATACTCAGTCCTCATTTGCTTCACTGTCTGCATTTCTTTAGAAACATTTGTTATGAATTAAGTGTCTAGAGTTTTGAAAAATGACATGAAGGTTCTGTTATTAGTGCAAAAATGATTGTAAATAACTGTATTATTATTATTATTGTTGCTATTGTTGTTAAATGTTGGCAACATTTCTCATTTTCATTTAGGTTAAGTTGATGTATACTAAACTAACTAAAAATGAAACAACACACAGTTCTCTGTAACACACACAAATCTAACAGGAGTTAATATTACAGCAAAGGTGTTTGCAAATGTTTGCTTTTGAGATGTCTTTGTGATATTTTGAATGCAGCGCTTAAGAGATGTGAGGTGTTTTATTAAAGCGATAGTTCAACTAAAAATGAAAATGATTTACTCGACCTCAAGCCAGGTGTACATGACTCTCTTCTTTCAGATTAATACAATTGGAGCTATATTAAAAAATGTCCTGGCTCTTCCAAGCTTTATAATGGCAGTGAATGGGGTCTTACACAGACTCCTTTATTCCAGATAAGCTCCATAATAGATAAATCACACTTAAATGTAGATTACAATAATACAGTTATTACAGCTTCATGTTTCTGTCCACGTTTCCAGCAGCTCTCTGTTCAGGTGTCATTCTGTATTATATGTTTATTACTTTCAAATTCTTAAACGCTTAAATTGTTTAAATGCATAGTTTTTACACATATCGTAATATTTACACATCTTAATCATTCAAATGAAAGCACTTATTAGCTCACTATGCACGCTAAAACTGCGTTACATGCAGACAAAGTCAGCTTCTGTGTATAAATAGCACGCAAAATACAAAAAAATCATGCAATTGAATAAGCATTTTCATGAGACCTTGCTGATCGCGCAGAGACTCAGTGACCCGTTTAGAAGCCAAAGCCCTGCTATCTGAAATATGTCATGAGTTGTGTAAATATATCTCTCAATATCAGAGAGAGACCATATGTTACGCTGGTGAGCGGAGGCTTACGGCAAAGCTGCCTTATCCACAGCATTACAGACTCTAAGAAAGGATTTACTTTACAATTCTTGATTAGATAGAATGTCTCTGCTAAACGAAAGTAGAAAGAACGCACACACACACACACACACACTCACATTAACGTGATCATCATCAGCGTCTGATCTCACACACACACACACACTCGCACACACACACTCGCACACACGCAGAGCAGAGAGAGAGGGCAGGAGGAACGCGCTTTCCTCCTCCAGACGCGTCTCCAGGCGCGCAGACGGCTGCAGGAGGAGATGCTGTCTCTTGAGGAGTCTTGAGACGCGCTGGTAGCGGACAGACGGACACTGATGACTTCACACGCGCTGCTGCTCTACGGGATCGGACTCACTTTATCCGCACTGCTTTCCACACAGGGTGAGTGTGTGTGTGTGCGTGCGCGTGCGTGCGTGCGTGTGTGTGTGTGCGTGCGGCTGGTATTTATCACGTTATGGGGACCAAATGTCCCCACAAGGATAGTAATACCAGTAATACCAGGACATTTTTAGGTCTCCATGAGGAAACTTATAAACGCTTATAAATGATAAAGAAAGAAGTTTTTTGAAAATCTAAAAATGCCTGTAGTTTCCTTTAAAGGGTAAGTTTAGGTGTAGGGTTGCTGTAGGGCAACAGAATATACAGTTTGTACAGTATAAACACCATTACACCTATGAAGAGTGGAACATGGAACATGGAAACACAATGTGTGTGTGTGTGTGTGTGTGTGTGTGTGTGTGTGTGTGTGTCTGTGAGTGAGTGTGTGAGTGTGTGTGTGTGTGTGTGTGTGCATGTTTATGTGGTTTATGAGGACACAAATGTGTATAATGACATGGGTATGACAGAGGTATTACAATATGAAGGTGGTTTATGAGGACACTGCCTATGTCCCCGTAATTCAAAAGGCTTAAAAACATACTAAATGGTGTTTTTTTGAAAATCTAAAAATGCACAAAGTCTCCTGTGAGGGCTAAGTTTAGGTGTAGGGTTGGTGTAGGGCAATAGCACACACAGTTTGTTCAGTATAAAAACCATTACGCCTATGGAGAGTCCCCATAAACCACAAAAACCAACGTGTGTGTGTGTGTGTGTTGGAAAGATGATTCATGAGCATAAACTATGTTTTCTTTTTCTTTTTTTTAAATGCAAAAGTTGTTCTTATAGAGGTTGCATTGGGTTTATAATTAGCTAATGAGTCTATGTCCTCATTTAGAGCTAAATAGTAATGTGTGCGCGCTTAAAAATGGTCACATCTAAATGTACATTTACATTTATTCATTTAGCTGACGCTTTTATCCAAAGCGACTTACAATTGCTATATATGTCAGAGGTCGCACGCCTCTGGAGCAACTAGGGGTTAAGTGTCTTGCTCAGGGACATTGGTGTCTCACAGTGGATTCGAACCCGTGTCTCTCACACCAAAGGCATGTGTCTTATCCACTGCGCCATCACCACCCGAAATGTAAATGGGGAAATAACTCTATAATGTTCTATAAAAGGGAAGGGAAGTGGTGTGTGGCCAAGTATGGTGATACTTGGTGATACCCATACTCAGAATTTGTTCTCTGCATTTAACCCATCCAAGTGCACACTCAGTAGTGAACACACACCCGGAGCAGTGGACAGCCATTTATGCTGTGGCGCCCGGGGAGCAGTTGGGGGTTCGGTGTCTTGCTCAAGGGCACCTCAGTCGTGGTATTGAGGGTGGAGAGAGCGCTGGACATTCACTCCCCCCACCTACAATCCCTGCTGGCCCGAGACTCGAACCCACAACCTTTAGATTACGAGTCCGACTCTCTAACCATTAGGTCATAACTGCCCCAATAATAGTAATATTTATGTCCTCATTTGTAAGTCGCTTTGGATAAAAGCGTGTGCTAAATGACTAAATAAATCAATTTAAAAAAAAATTTGCAGGGTGACGACTTTGTACAGTCTGTGTTTCACACCTAATGTATTAAAATAAGGGTGTAAATGTGCTTAAAAGACAGAGCAGATTTAACAATATAACAGAGACAGGATGCTTATTGGAGGCTTTAACATAAATGTAAAAATAAATCACATTTTCAAGTGAAAGGCTTTGATAAATTAGAATTATGAATCTGGGAGACATGATATTTGGTTAAATGGATGCTTATGTAATAGGAGTTGATGGATTATGACAGAAGAACAGGCTCTTTTGACTGTCATGTACTGTAACAGTGTGAACTGATTATTATCTGTATTATTATAGAGTCTTTATGAAATATGACTAATTCTGAGTAATGTTGACATTTAATGGGTCAAACACACGCTAGATCTCAGTACATGCTAAACTCAGGCTCACATAAGCACATATGATCGTTGTGTGACCTGCAGCACCTGAACAGATCCACACACACACATATGTTTGTTTTTGTGAAAAGTGGGGACATTCCAAAGGCATAATGGTTGTAACAGGGTGAAGGAGACGTGCGGCTCCATTTGCAAGCTTTTATTAATAAACATAGAAAAATAACAGACAGGGTCAAAACACCAGCAAACGGGTATGGCACGGGCAAGACACAAGAGTAATCCTATAGGGCATGCGTGGGTCCTCGATCGGCAAACAATATCCAGAGGGCTTGAGAAGAGGGGTAGTCTGATAACCTGAGCAATAATCCAAACGAGGTACACACAAAGTCCAAAACGGTGAGATGAGGGTAAATCCACGATACAAGGACAGGAAACGAAACTATAAACAAACCAAACTAAACTAAACTAACAAACTGGCTCGGTAAGGCAGCTAACACTAGGAGAGTGTTATACGCAGAACCAGACTCGACAAAGACAGAGAGAAAGTTCAAGGCTTATAAAGCATGTGTAATCAGTGCAATCAGCTGTGTGATCAGAGCAATGTGAGATTGGTGACAGCTGTGTGTCCTCAGTGCAATGGATGATGGGAATTGTAGTTCGTGGATGAAGTGCAACAGTAGTGTGGTGCAAAAGTCAATGTGATGGAGGAGTGACCTCTGATGGTGAGTAAACGGAAGTCCACAGACCAGATTCGCGATAATGGTGTTTATACTGTACAAACCGTATTTTCTGTCGCCCTACACCTAAACCCACCCCTTACAGGAAACTTTCAGCATTTTTACTTTCTCACAAAAAAAAACTCATTCTGAATGATTTATAAGCATTTTGAAAAATGGGGACACGGGGAAATCACCTTCATAAATCACCTTCTCCTTGTTATACCTGTCATACCCATGTCATTATATAAACTTGTGTCCTCATATGTCACAAAAATACGCTCACACACACACACACACACACACGCTCACACGCACACACACACACACACACACACACACGCTCACACGCACACACACACGCACACACACGCACACACACGCACGCACGCGCACACTCACACACACACACACACACACAGATATACACACACACAGACTCACACACACACATGCTCACACACACACGCTCACACAGATATACACACACACAGACTCACACACACACGCTCACACAGATATACACACACACAGACTTACACACACACACACACATGCTCACACACACACACACACACACACACACACACACACACGCACACACTCACACACTCACACACATGCTCATGGGCTCCCCAGGGCTTCACACTGATTTCAACTGATTTTTATTAAAGTGATTTTCATAAGAGCATTTGCTGGGATTATTGGGTGTCTGAAATCTGGCCAGGAGCGTTTGCTTTGGCTATTTACAGTTTTTTACAATCACTTTGCTACTATTTTCAGAACCTTGAAACTTGAACCTTGGTATGCAGTCATTTGACAATTGAGAGTAGCATAATGTTTAGTGCATGCTGTTGCTGCCGCTGTCTTGGTCCGTGGCCTTGTCCTCTACCACGTTCCCCCACACCTCTCAAACGAGGCCCACGACCACCTCTCAGAAGGGGTGCCTGTCCCCTGCCATTCCTTTGACCAACACGTCTTCCTCGTCTTCCTCCCACCACTGCTTGACCTCCATTGTGACCTGATCACCTGCTGGCTCCATGTTACGTATCGCTATGCTCTTGCAATTGGATCCCAATCAACTCTTTATATACTCATTCCACAATGTGCACTCAATCATCAGTAACGAGCTGGCAGAATTGGACAAGCAATTACAAGGGCCTGCATCTATACAGTGCAGTACTGTCAATACTGTAAATAGTCTGAAAAGGTGGTACAGTATTTGGGACCATAGACACAGTGTCTGATGAAGCATTATGATAAAATATTAGGCTACATCCATGGATATTGTAGTCTAATTGGTTCATGCTCCATGCTAATTGGTGACAATGAATCTCGTTACAGTATCTTGAAACTTTCATGATTTAAACATGGAAGATTGTTTGTCTGTTTCCATACAACTATGCATTAAGAGTAATGGAACAGTTACTTATCATGTTGAGCAGTTGTATCAATTGATAGTTAGATTATTGTAAGGAAATGAATAGACACTCATTTGAAATGTAATGTGTGAATTGCCTTTTGAAATAGTAGTACTTTGATGTTAAGTTGTGTCATATTGAACAGGTGATTTTTGTTGAATGAACAAATGATCTGAGTTTTATGTGTATTGTATCCAAGCAATTGAGAAAAGGGTTAGAGTTTTGAAAAATGTGCATTTTGATCATTGGTTGTGAGTTTTGTGTCTAGAGTTGTGAAAAATGATATCAAGGTTCTGAAAATAGTAGCAAAGTGATTGTAAAAAACTGTAACGGGTGGCACGGTTCAAAGATGTCACGGTTTGGTACGTACCTAGGTTCGGGGGTCACGGTTCGATTTCGCTACAACAGGAAAAAAAAGAAATCTACTATGCTCAGTTTCTTTTCATTTATTTTGAACAGAGAGTAGTGCAAATTACAAAGATGTGAAAATACTAAATATTACATGTTATATATATAAAATCTGTTTTGTTTTCATTGTGAGTGTACACAAATAAAAGCAGACCTTTGTACAGGGATTATTAAGACAATAAGTGTTTAAAGTTGATTCTGCTGGAATAAGGAAACAGTTGAAGAGATCGCACCAGAGCGCGCTGTGGCGGGAGGAGCAAACGACAGACACAGTGGGTGTGGCGTCAAGCCTCGGAGAGGTTTTTATTAAACAATAAGGGATAAAATAAAGTGTCCAAAGGGGGAAAGTGTCCAAATAAACGGGGAATCTGGTGTCCTCGTTGTGCCGCGGGGCTTGTGAAGGAGGGTAGTGTTCGTCAGGGAAGGGTCCAGGGAAGGGGCGGAGTCCGGTGGCCGCACGCGCTCCCCTCTCGGGGCCGGGAGCGAGTGGCGGCGGCGTCTCTTGCGCGGCTTCGTCCATCTCCTGGGTTCCCGGCGCTTCTGGGGGACTCGACGGCCCGGCATCCTGGCCCGTCAGCCGCCTAACGGGTGCGGCAGTCCTCCTCGACGCTCCCTTCCTGGACCCACGAGGACACCAGCGTGCATGCACGGGGAAGAGACCGGTCTCCCGAGGAGAGGCGCGTTCGGCATTTAACGGCGGCGGTGATGAGGCTCTATTCACATCAGGTGCGCCTCATCACACGCCGCCAGCCCTAGGTGTTCAGCGCCCCTCCTCTCTCACACACCCACTCCCGTCGGGAGCCTGGTGAAGGGCGGCGAATACGGGACGGGGTGGTGATGATAGAAAGAGGGGAGGCAGCCGACTCGTCACAGCGCACACACACACACACACACACACACACGCACACAAACAACAACAAAAACACAGACATCAGCTCCAGCATTGCTAACTTGACAGCGCCGTTGGTACTTTGGTACTTTCAGTGAGCCAAACATCAGCGCATCCGCCTCTGTGTTACCGCTGGAACGCGACTGAAGTGCAAAGCCTATCATTTACATAATAAATAATTGTTTAGCATTCAGATACATTGCATCACAAATATGGAAATATTATGGAATATTTGGATTTGTGCCGAATGAGAAAGGTAGGATACACGAGCACAAAGCTCCATTTCACAAAAAGTGCACAAGCCTTTAAAGTATACTCCTTTGTCAGTCTATGTGTCTATCCTCAGATCAGTGGAAAAGCTATGCTACTGCCACCGGTTTAGTCTGTAAATCTAGAGACCCGAAATGTGAGTTCAAGAACCCACAAGGGGTTACTAGTTTGGTGTTGCATGAGTCATTTCTACGTGTGTATGGTTTTTCAATTTCAGCGAGTCTGTATTTGGCCAATCCATAAGAAGTCGTTAAACTGTATTACGTAATTTGTTAGTTTAGCTGCTCTTTGGAGTACCACACACCTCCTAGATTTTCCTGTGATAAAAGGCCACCTCGGCTCTGTGGGACTGAAAGAGGCACCAGTCATTCAAACACACTGAAAGACTTAGAAGTCAAACCATACCGCAAAGCCCAAATAATATTTAAACACATTAATCATGTTGCAAACTAATTAAAATTGCACAGTACTGTTTTACTGCTCTAATGGAACGATTTAAGGGGGCTCACTGAGGAAAAATAAAGGAAGAAATGTACAGTTACGTAAAAGTGCATTCACAACAGTGTTGTTATTGTTAACTAAAACTTTTAAAAAGTTTTTGTTAACTGAAATAAAAATAAATTGTGAAAATATGTAAAATACGTGAAAAACAGAAACTGCCAACTAAGTTAAAGTTGAAGTACCAGAATTACTAAAACTTGAAAATAAAACAGAAACTTTAAAAATATCAAACTGACAAAAATCACACAAAAAAATTACTAAAAATAAACTAGAAACTGAAAATATGTAAATAAAAGCTAATCAAAAATATAATTAAACATTATAACAATATATAAATAATATTAAGATGACACTTATTCACACAGTGATTCCACTATATAACTATTGAATATCAGTTATCAGCCGAGTTTTATTATATCTCAATAGTACTGTACACTCACCTAAAGGATTATTAGGAACACCATACTAATACTGTGTTTGACCCCCTTTCGTCTTCAGAACTGCCTTCATTCTACGTGGCATTGATTCAACAAGGTGCTGAAAGCATTCTTTAGAAATGTTGGCCCATATTGATAGGATAGCATCGTTTCCATCCCAAGAGCGGGAAATGTCTGATGAAGGTCATGAGACCGAAACATGTTGAGACCTTTTTAAAAACTTAGAGAGTGTATTTTTTTAATTATTATTATTTCTATATTTAAATGGATTACAAAAGTGGAGTATGATCAATCAAACAGATCAAATGATGTATATAGAGATGCGTATAGAGACGTATGGATGTTCTCCTGTGTAAGAATCTATAGTCTGCCTCGACCCAACTTCCACTCCACAATATATTTGATCAGGCTCATTTCCCAAACTGGCTTAATTCTTATAGAGAATAAGAAAGTCAACAGTTGTTTGTAGACCATTCGGGATGATCACATCCTGAGCAAAAGGTGACCAAGTGTAAAATAGGAGCAGGTGTGGGACACAGAGAACCACCTCAGACAAAGAGGTGTCAGAACTTGATTAACATACAGACTACAGCTGTTACAAAAGGAGCAACTTCATTTACACGTAGGGTAGTAAACTGGAAATGTATAAAAGGTTAGAACTTATGATGTTCTGGGTTCATTCCGACTCCGTTGAACCCAAGGTACTGCATGTGCTTGTCACTGCTATGCTGCAATAAACTTCTTCATCAAGATCTTCAAAGTCCTCTTCACTTTTTCTTACACCTGCATGCAGTCGGTATAATGAGTCAAAAACAACACAGACTGCTGCTGACGGAGTTCATGAAAAATGAAGATGTTTAACTCATAGTGCTCCAGTATTAATCACACATGCACACTACAGAGAAAAAATTAACCATGAATAATAATCAATGTCTGTAAGTCCGTAAATCTATACATACCTCAAAGACAGTGTTCCTCACTGTGTTTTTTTTTTTTAGTTTGCCCTCTTTTTTTATACTATAACAATTTTTATTGAAAAACGAATAATAGTAGAAACATTAATGACTCATTAATAAAAATGCAATAAAAAAAATCAACGACTTCATGAAAATGTTTATCTGAATTTGGCTTAATTCAATTAATAAATTATATTCCTAAATGCATTTAGTTATTCTTATAAATCTAATTTTTATGGATCAAATCAGGTTGAAATAGCATACAAATTCAAAATACAAAAAAATATATATATTAGTTTGATCTGGTAAAGTGTTTATTTTTCATATAACATACAACACATTTTTGTGAAAAACTAATAGTAAGAGAAGAAAGCATCAAGAAAATCCTAAAAATGGTTACATTTACAGATTTTATTCAAGTGTTAAATATTATGCAATATCACTGATTTTCTGGGTGCACTGAAGTGGGAATAAAGCCCTTCCAGACTGTGCTGGTGCTGCAGTGTTTGGTCTCTCTGATGATGATGATGATGATGATGTGCTTCTCCTCTCAGTCTCCGGCCTGCAGTGTTACGGCTGTAACGTCTTCCATGGGCAGAAGTATGTGGACGTGGGCTGCACTAATCCAGAGGTCATCACGTGCACACACTCACACAAGGGCTTCAAGCACCGCTTCTGCATCAGGACCGAGAGCAGTGAGTCACCTTCGCCATCTCAAGAACATCTCTGGCCTTTCTTACTTGTTTTCACATCCACTGAGTATTTGTGTGGATGAATCGACACTGACCCACATATGCAAAGATTACACAAATTTAATCTTCTGCTATTCTTTGGACATTCGACAGGAAATGACCTCAGATATAACTGACATCTGTACAAAGAATTTGCAAATATAAACCTCACTCCGTATTACTGTTAATCTGGGATGATCGTGTGTTCAGATCATTCACTGTGAAAAAAAAATTATATGATATGAAAGGAACTCAAAGAATTCAACCAATCTGAAGTTAATTTGTTAAGAAGAGAATCAGTTAGACAAGATTTTAGCTGCAATGCCAATTACTGCCAATCTGATTATGCTTCAGGGGTCATAAACTGCCTTTGTTTTTAATGTTGTACTGTTCTCTGAGGTCCACTTATAATGGTTTGAAGATTTTTACATCGAGAAACATCATAATTTAGAAGTAATGGATCTGGATCTTCATTAAAAGTAAAGTTCATTCACTCTTTCCGTTGGGATCAGAAGGAAGGCAAAGCAAACACTGTTTTTCCACAGCTTGGTACTGCACAGCGTCTTGCTGTCTTCAGAGCATCTTTGTTCGGTTTCTGTGTAGACCTGCCAGTAGAATCAGTGGGCGGGGCTAAACAGGCAGCGATTTGGAATCGGTGGGCGGGGCTAAAAAGCAGTTATGTAGAATCAGTGGGCGGGGCTAAACAGGCAGCGATTTGGAATCGGTGGGCGGGGCTAAACAGGCAGCGATGTAGAATCGGTGGGCGGTCTTAAACAGGCAGCGATGTAGAATCGGTGGGCGGGGTTAAACAGGCAGCGATGTAAAATCGGTGGGCGGGGTTAAACAGGCAGCGATATGGAAACGGTGGGCGGGGCTAAACAGGCAGTGATGTAGAATCGGTGGGCGGTCTTAAACAGGCAGCGATGTAGAATCGGTGGGCGGTCTTAAACAGGCAGCGATGTAGAATCGGTGGGCGGGGTTAAACAGGCAGCGATATGGAAACGGTGGGCGGGGCTAAACAGGCAGTGATGTAGAATCAGTGGGCGGGGCTAAACAGGCAGCGATGTAGAAGCAGGAGTTGTGCTCTTCCGCGGAGGCGGTGCTTATCCACACACTATAACATCATAGAGTAGAACATTCCACAAGCTGTCGTTTTGGCAGACTGCCTTCAATATAAGCTGTTTTTAGACTAACGAGAAAGATCTGAGTTCTGAAACTTACAGGATGCTTTTATAGTACAATGACCTCTTATCTATCAAAAGATCAAGGGTTTCTCAGTTCATGACCCTTTTCATGACCCAGCAACTGAACTTTTTTAAGTTGAAGTAGGTGTTGTTGCTTTTTGATTCACAGAAAATCGATGAGTTTGTTTGTGCTCAGAAACACATCAGTCTCAGACGTGCCGGTCTGTTATCATTAGGCAAGCACAAGCTCAAGCACTAAAGAGCGTCGATAATGAAGCGCGCTGACGTTCACGTCAATCTCCTGGCCCTGCGAACAAACGGCTGACGCAGCGCTGCTTTCCACCGGCTCAGGAGGACAGAGCTGCGGATGACAGCCGTCAGCAGAGAGATGCTTTGAATTGTGTCTTGACCGGTGTTTCTTTAATCTCAGCAGGAAGCATTTATTTGCCTGGACTGTTGCGTAACTCGTGTACGGCCCTTCTCCTGTTTGTCCTCTGCTGCTAAAATGCTGATAGTTTGATGTTGTCATCTCTGAACACAGCATGTCTCAAAGAACTGAAACTAAACCCTGAATGCATTTTCATTTTTCTAACCATCCATCCATTCTCCAGCCGTTTGTTCTCTGTAGGGTCATGATGATGATGATGATTCCATCTTGAGGCCATTAGAAACTGAAAATTACATTTTTATTAAACATGAAAGTGCCACTAGCCTATATGATGAGAAACCTCCAGATGGACCTGAACACAGAGTGCTAAACCACAGTTACTAGTTTTTTAAATCATAGTTTTTGTTTTTTCTTTTTGCAAGTGGAACTGAGCTACAAATAAATCATCAAATATTTGATTTTAGTACAGAAAAACACCAAGTAAAGTAATTTGCTGCTTATTAACAGTTAGTAAGGTAGTTAAGTTTAGCTGGGGTAGGACTGAAGGAACTAAAACATGGACATGCAGAATAAAGCATTAATATGTGCTTTATAAGTAATAAACAGCCCATATATATTAGTAATATGCATGCTAAAATACAACTAGTTAATAGTGAGAACTGTTCTCTAAACCTAAAATGAAATGTTCCCTTAGAAAAAAAAAAGTTTTTAAACCTTTAAGAAAACTGGACGTTTTGAACATTAGAAATGAAGTTTTCATAAAACATCTTTCCTTGTCACACAGTTTCTGAAAGCTGACGCTCAAACAGCAGAAGCACACACCAAACCTGCAAAACCAGACACTAATTCTCAGACTTTGACTCAGTTTTCACGCAAAACACAACACACAGTTCTCTGTAACACACACAAATCTAACAGGAGTTAATATTATGGCAAAGGTGTTTGCAAATGTTTGCTTTTGAGATGTGTTTGTGATATTTTGAATGCCGTGCTTCATTTTGCAAGAGATGTGAGGTGTTTTGCATTTTGTGTGCAATTCTTGGATTTGTGTGTAAAGTTTTGAAAAAAAGAGGCAAAGTTTTGAAAATGTATGCAAGCAGCTGAAAAAAAAAACATTAGCAAAATATTCTTAGAACATATTTTTGTTAGTTGGCCACTATTTGAGCAGTTTAGCCTAAAACAAGGTCAACAGAGTTTCATTCACTGAGACACAAACAGATCTGATGTGTACATGCACTGCAGCGACCGCATGATGGTCACGGTGACACACGAGTCCCTGAGCCTCGTTATTAATGAGGTTAATTATCAGACTCAGAGTCTGGCCTCGAGACTCGAGCTCCAGTGATGCAGCGCAGATCAGAAGAGAGAGATAGACAGTGCTGGGACGGGTACTTTGTTACAGATTACAAATTTAAAATGTAATAAGAAGTGCAACTATTTCAATTACTTTATTAATGTAACTGATTACTTTTTGATTATTGTTCTAAATTTCTAATGAATATTTTCAACTCATGTTGAAGCATGTAAAGCAGACAGGGTTACTCTTACAGTAGAACTCAACACTCATTACTGTTAGACTTTCAGATTCAAGATTATGAATTAAGATTATGATAGAATTAAGATTATGTTCATTTAATTTTAAAGCACAACCACCACACCATCAGACTTTAGCAGTTCTGTTTGCTTTGAGATAGTAGTTATAGTAATAGTTACTGTATATAGTTTAATAGAGATACTGTTTTTGAAATTAAATATTTGCATAGCTACGACAGGAAACACTGGCATCTAACTGTTACGGGGCTGACGAGACGTGAGACATGCGGATCCATATGCAAAGCTTTATTAGAAAACATGGTCATACAGGCAGGGTCAGGAGACAGCAAACAGGTATGGCAGAGGCAAGACAGAGCAATCCGGGGAGCAAGCGTGGGTCGATGATCGGTGAACAGTATCCAAAGGGGCAAGGCAGAGAGATAATCCAGAAACGAAAGCAATAATCCAAACAGGGAGCGAACAGAGTCCAAACGGCAAGGCAAAGGGGTAAATCCAGGAAACACGGGCAGGGTCAGACACGGCAAGATAAACAAGGCAAGGCAAGACAAGACAAGACCAAGACTAAGACTATGGCTCTGTAAAGTAGCTATCGCTTGGGGAGTGATAAATGCTAAACAATACTCGGCCCCGATGCTGAGGAAGTCCATGGTTTATATAGTGTGTGTTTGGGTGATGGTGATTGCGAGATGGTTCTCAGGTGTGGGCGTGATCATTGTGAACAGCTGTGTATGAGTCCATGTGGTGAACGAGTGACCTCTGGTGGCTAGTGAATGGAAGTGCATGGTCAGGATTCGTGACACTAACAATGCCTTGGAATAAACAATTAATCTTAAGAAATAATGCATATACATAAACCCAAATAGTAAATAAACAGTTATGGAATAATGTGCACTGTAAAAAAAAATCAAGTTGTTTCAACTAATTATTATTTAGTATCTAGTTCCAGATTTTTTTACGTTCAGTCAATGTTTCTCTTTATAGTGCTTTTTATTTGTATTTATTTGTATTATTATTATTTAGTTGGCTCAAGTCCATTCATACTGAAAAGTTTTAATTGGTCAAACATTTATAAAACTACAGCAAATTATTTAAATTAAAATTGAACCATTTACTCCATATGTCTCATATGTCACCTAAACTGAGATTTATTTATTATTTGGGCATCATAAGAAATTGCTGTGGAACTAGTTATTACATTTTCCTAAACGCCTGAAACATTGGTGGCTCATATTTTAGAACAATCAATACGATTTGGGAAGAAAATCAATTAAATGTGTGTGTGTGTGTGTGTGTGTGTGTGTGAGTGATAAATTATTCAGATGTAACCCCCCCTAATCATTAACATTTTCATAAGTAACTAACTTAATTACACATTTTTTCTCAGTAACTAACTGATTATAACTGGTTACATTTTATTCTAAGGTGTCCTTGTTACAGTTTAATTATACATTTAGGGACTGAGTAATATTAATTAACTAAATGTACTTACTATATGGTTAGGGTTAGGATGAGGGTTAGAGTTACTTCTATGTAATTATGCACAATTTATTGTTATTATAATAGTAAGTACATGTAACGTGTGTAACAAGGACAGCTTAAGGTGTCCTTGTTGAATAAATTATGTAACGCTGTTACAAGTAACTAGTTACTCCCCAACACTGCTGAGGGCTGACAGACTGTCTCTCTCTCTCTCTCTCTCTCTCTCTCTCTCTCTCTCTCTCTCGCTCTCTCTCTCTCTCTCAGTTCAATTCAATTTAAATAGCTTAATTGGCATGACAAAAAATTTGTATTGCCAAAGCATTAAGACAAAGAAAAAGGTTTAGAACATCTGGACATTAATTTATATATTATAACTAATATGTAGTGTATATAACTAATATGGAAATGTCATATATACACACAGATATGTATAGGAAAAAAATTAAATTAAATAAAAAATAATAAAAAAAGATAATACAGCAGTCTGAAACAGGCCGAACGAGACGTGAGACGTGCAGATGCATTTGCAAGCTTTATTCCAAGACGTGGTCAAAAACACAGGCAGGGTCAGAACATCAGCAAACCGGTATAACACAGGCAAGACAAAGAGTAATCCTAGGACAAGCATGGGTCTTTGATCGCCGAACAATATCCAGAGGGCTTGAGAAGAGGGGTAGTCCAATAACATGAGCAATGATCCAAACGAGGTACAAACAGAGTCCAAACGATGAGACAAGGGTTAGTCCAAGATACACAGGCAGGAATCAGGAAACAAGGCAACACGAAATGACTAGACTAACTAGAACTGGAAACTAGACTCAGTAAAGCAGCTATCACTAGGTGAGTGATAAACGCAGAACAATACTAGAGACTAAACAGAAACACAGAATGGCTCGGTAAGGCAGCTAACACTAGGAGAGTGCTAAACGCTAGAACAATACTCGGCGATCTGAAAGAGGAAGTCCAAGGCTTATAAAGCGTGTCTGAATGGATTCAGCTGTGTGTGTGCAATCAGTGCAATGGATCATGGGAACTGTAGTCAGGAGTGACATGTAAAAGTCTGTGTGGTCTGAGAGTCAATGTAAAGAGAAGACGACGTCTGGCGGTGAGCAGACAGAAGGCTTGACTGGATTCGTGACAGAGTCATACTAGACTTAGAATTGGATCATTATGTACATGTGTATCAGTATTTTAGTTTTGGCCTGTGTGTCTATTGGTTGTTTGATTCTTGTCCCTCAGGTGATGGCACAATGCTATGAATTTTGCAGCTATATTTGGCTTTTTTTTGCCAAGCATTAAACAAAGTTGTCTGTCTCTTTCTCTGTGCAGCGGCGCTGGGCATGGTCCTCACCAGCGGCTGTGCCACCTCTCGCCACTGTCAGCAGCAGGAGCTGCCCGGAGTCTCCATCCACTGCTGCGACTCGGATCTGTGCAATAGCGCACTTCACTGCAATCCACTGCAGCGCACGCTCCTGCTGCTGCTCGTGCTCGCGCACATGTGCTTCTGATCCACTGCTGATATAGCAGATATAGCAGAGATATAGCAGATATAGGCTGGGACAATAATTCGATGCATTGTGAATTGAGTAATTATTCGGCATTGATTCTGAGATTATGATAATGCATCATGATTCTCTCTGGAATGGATTCTGAGCTTAGTTTTTAACAGCAGACAGCTCTGCATGCTTTAGAAACAGCCATACTCTGCTCGCTTCCAGCTCCTGACACACACACCACTTGAACCTAAAATAATCATTCATACACTGTAAAACAAATTCCATAAAATTACCATAAAAATCGGCAGCTGTGGTTGCCAGAATTTTACTGTAAAAATATAGTAGCAAGGTTGTATGGATTTAACTTAAATTTACATTTAAATACTGTAATTTCATTAACTGATATAATGTTAATATACCAACCTATTGAAGTACTGAAATCTGTTTTGTTCCTTTGTAATAAACTGATAACCACCAAAAGCAGGAGGTGATGAGAAAGTCACATGATGAACCAAAGCCCATCACAAGCAGCTTTTAAATATTAAAATATATAGAAGGTGCACAGTGTTATTCACACAAACACTAAACACCATCGTAGTAACACACATGAAACTGAAATAATGCAATAAACATTAATTTAACAACATTAGGTAACATGCAACCCTAATGTACACACCTGATAAGAAAAAACTAAGAATAAACAGTTATTTCAACAAAAAACATCAAATTTGAAATGTAACGCAGAGAATTCTAGAAATGTCAATTTACGGTATTCGCTGTCAATTATACATTCTTTTTCACTTCTAAAAACGGTATACTACTGTAAAATTACATATAATGTCCAATACAGTTTTTCACCAGGGAACTTACCGTTAATCATTTAACAGGTTTTTACTGTAGCATTTTTACAGTCTTTTACCGTTAAATTCACTGTAATTTTTTACAGTGTAGAGTTTTAAAAGGTTGAAGCGAATTAAAGGGTGTTCATAGTGGGCTGTGTTTACATTAATCTCACATCATAAAAGCATAAAAGCCGAGGTGCAAATACATTTAAGCACTCAACCGAACGCACAAGCGCTCTTCTTCGTGAGCATTTGAGTGTGTTTAAAAACTAAGCTCAGAATCGATTCCAGAGAGAATCTCGATGCATTCCAACGATCTCAGAAACACGATGCATTGATTTATTGTCCCAGTCCTATCCACTACACAATGAACTCTGAGAAAGCGGACAGAATGTTGGGCAGCCAAATACACAATATCCCGCTGTAAAACAGCACTGACGTGATGCAGAGCCATCGAAGCTCAGCAGCATCATTCTTCACATGTGGATTTGTGTTCATTTGGATTATGTGAACAATTGTTCTTTCAGATGGTAAGTTATGTTCTGCTGGGTAGCACTGTACATTACAGTCCTGTTGTTCATGTATATACATAGCAATTATAGCAATGATAATGACTGGGTAATCACTTACTGAACCGAACCCACTGATTTTAATGAAGATCATGTTCGTGTTAAAGGAACAGTTCACCGAAAAATTAAAATCTGCTGTTAATTTACTCATCCTCAGGCCATCCATGACATAGGTGACGGTTGTTCTTTAGTAGAGCAGTAAATACGATTTTTAGCTGAAATCGTGGTCCTTGGCGATTCATAAAATGCAAGTCAATGGGTGCCGTCACTGTGAGAGTCAAAAAAGCATATCAAAAAAGCACCACCCCAGGTGGCGCAGTGGATAAGACACGTGCCTTTGGTGTGAGAGACCCGGGTTCGAATCCACTGTGAGACACCAATGTGTCCCTGAGCAAGACACTTAACCCCTAGTTGCTCCAGAGGCGTGCAACCTCTGACATATATAGCACTTGTAAGTCGCTTTGGATAAAAACGTCAGCTAAATGTAAATGTAAATATCAGGCATCATAAAATTAATCCCCGTAGATCCTGATGATATAATGAGTGAAATGATTGTCTGAACTGAACTAAACTGAACATTATTTATTATAACCTTTAATTCAGAGCTTCAGGCAAATGGCCCGGAGTGATGTCCGCTCACTAACGAATCATTCTATTGAACCAGTTCTTTTGAATCATTCTTTCTCGTATTTGATCCTGTGATGAATCAACTGATTCAGATCCTCCAGCAGTCACTGAACTCAGGAATCAGTTCGACTCGAAGATATGCGCATGCGTGAACCCAGGGAAGAAATGAAAGATTTTATGGTTTCTCATCGTTTATGTAAAAAGGTGAGCTGATGAAGACTAGTTTATTCAGAAATATTAAATCCAGACCTGGATGCCAGATCCTGTCAGATAATATCAATTAGTCATCAGAATTCTTTAATAACCCTAAACCTGTTAACAAGAGGTCTTATCTGGTACCCAAAACTGGATTAACAGTCTTCTATCAGCCAAGAAATGCTAGAGAAGAGCAGAAGCCGGAGACGAAGTGATGATTAAAAACCAGCAGAGTTTATTGAATCATCTTGATTGTGTTTGTTTCAATGACTTCATCTGACCAGTGTAACGTAATACAAACGTAATATTAATATGTAATTTAAAGAACTAGTTTAATTTAGCTCAAAGGGAATCATTTATGATTTTATAGGGATTTGAACAGAATCAGTGTTACGGCGATTCACTGAACGAGCCGTATAACAAACTCTGCACTAGATATTAACATCCAAATATAGTGAAAACACTATTAAACAGCATTGTAACAAGATCGGAAGATTAAGACATTAACTTGTGAGCAGAAAACACAAGATACTTCTCTTTCAATATAAATCAGATTTTATTTATATAAACCTAAGACATAATCTAATCTAACACATGAACACAAGCACACATTCACACGCTGCAGAAAGAGAGAGAGTGAGGAAAGGATGAGTTTAAGAGAATGGAAATGTGAAATCCCAAGTTTACAGCAATATATTCAATTGCATAGACCTGAACAACCATCAATCACTTATTTAACCCTCGCTTTGAGTTTCTCACTGAGGCTAAGATTGATATTAACTGCACCTGATTCAGTTAGACCCTGGAGGTGTTGCTTGCTGTGCTAAGGGAACCCCTTTTGTCGTCGTCGTTGCAGGAAAGGGGTTCCCCGAAGTGTCTGATTGGTTGAGCGTTCAGTAGTTGTGAAGTGAGGTCTTGGGAAGCCGATGGAGTTGTGCCTGGTAGAAGTTTTGAGGCGGTCACAGACTCCAGTTGAACTCGGAGACGAGGCGTGGCGGCAAAACTTAACACAGTACACGAAACTCACAACGGAAAAGAAAATAAGGTAAAAGAATAAAGGGATGTAAAGAGACTAGGTTGGTTTTCTTCCCATTGCAGTAGCAGCTGGCACGTGGGCCAGAGCACGCTCAAAGAGCAACGTCAAAACACTGTGGCAAAAGAGAAGAAGAGGAGAAGGGAGAGGACCAAGAGAGCTTTGATGAGTTTTTAAACTCTGCTTTCAGACCGTCCCATCTGGACGTCTTGACCAATTAGATACTGTCCTTGCTCGGGGTATTGCTTTGTTTCTCCACCCCACTAATAAATCAACATGTTAACTTTACAGGCTCTTGCTAAGTATACTTTTGAACATGATTTCTATAACAAGACTATGATGCATTTGACAAAGAATTGATTGGTAGAAACATTTAAAGCAAACTCATACATACCAAGCATGAATATTACCCTTTAAGGTTTAAGCTATTCAATACTTATTAAAAGCAAGACATACACAATGAGTGATTAAAACAAGGATAGTCAAATGTGTGGGTTACAAACATAATATGGGGTTCTGCATAGAAATGATTAGTTTCATTAAAAGTTGAAAATGAAAGTCTTTTAAGATGATTTTAGGTGCATATGGAAGCAGACAGTCTTGGTGAACCAAGGGATATCAGTCGGGTTCTTTGTCTTCTATGTGTGGGGTAGTCAGTCTAAGGAAGCTCGTGAATTCAGCGTGGAACCCATGTGATAGCCATCTCTTTGACCATCAGTCCTGATTACTTGCTGGCGGTCTCCTTCCTGAATTATCATTAAGTGTCCTTTTGTCTCAAGGTTGTAAGCTGTTCTGTGTAAGAGGCTCGCAGGTTAGTTTGCTTGCTTCAGAGCTGGAGCTAGGACTGATTTACAGCGTCCTGTTTCCTTGGGCCTCTCGGTGGAATTACAGCTCCTCAGGTTTCAATGTTCGGATGCATCTTAAATTTGTCTGATTCAGTCTCTGATATTCTGCACCTGCTTCACATAAACCTTGAGTTTCCATAAACATCTCTTATTCATGAAGACAAACAGCCCTTGAAACAGTCATAAAACTAAACAACAATGGAAAAATATTAATAATATAAATGACTAATTAATGAATAATTCAGTGAAATGAGTATACAAATGGTTATAATGATGATTATAAATGATTGTGATTGAATTGAATTATAAAATGATGAAATGATGAATGATTATAGGCTCTAGATGAATGAATGAATGATGGCAAAGTTTCGCTTCATAAGCACTCAATATATCATCAGGAGCCACGGGGATTCATTTTGTGTTGCCTGATATGCTTTTCTGACTCTCAAAGCAACGGCACCCATTGACTTGCATTATATGTATCACCAAGGGCCATTGTTTCAGCTAAAAATCTTCTACTGTTCTACTGAAAATAAAAAGTCACTTACATCTTTGATGTTAAATTTATAGCAAATTTAAATTTATGGGTGAACTATCGCGTTGTTAATTTATAATATCCAGTTCTGTCATGAAGTGCAGGTGAACTTCATATCTTTGTAAATACTGATGTTCTGTCGTTGTTCTGCCTGTGAACTCGTCATGTGTATCACATTATAAACACAATGTTTGTAAAACTAAATCCACATGTACTGTGATTGATCTTCTGTGAATGTGTGATCCGTGCTCGATATACAGGATTTCAGTTTCCAGACAGATTTCAGCGAGTGCAAGTCAGTATGAAGGCATGCTCGTGCTCCATCGACTGGCATAGATCTGATCAGTGACTTCAAAGGAAATATAGCCATCCTTTATGATTATATGAGCTGTTCTGAAATCATCTGAATAAAGGAAAGTCTGAAGGATCCTGGAAGCGTTTTCTGTGAGTTCACAGCTAGCTATCTGACATTACTCTGGTTTAAAAGATGAAAAAGAAATTCTGATTTCACCAGCGTCAGTTTATACATCTGCTATAAGCAGATTGATTTAAAATTCAAGTACTTCAATATTTGCTAAATAAGTTTGTTAGGTTAGACTTTGGGGGTTTTCAAATGTGAAGGATGGTGTTCATGTGATGAATGTGTGGATGAAGGTGTTTAGGACCATCCAGCACTGCCTCCTGTTGTCTGCTTCTTTCAAATCAGCCTGATGCATTATGAAGACTGACCAGCAGATATAATGGCTTTGACAAATAATACAGGCTCAACTGGTGCAAATGTTTTCAGGTAATCTCAGGTTCAGAGCGGGGGTATTACAGCAATGCCACATGAACCATTTTTAAACTTTTAGTTAATTATTTTGTACTACACTATTAAAAATAAAGCTGCTTCACGATGCCATAGAAGAACCTTCTTGTCTAAATGGTTCCATAAAGAACCTTCAACATCTTTCTGTTTCATAAAAGGTTCTTTGTGGCGATAGAAGGTTATAAAAAGGTAAGAAAGAGATGGTTCTTTGACTGAATGGTTCTTTGTGGAACCAAAAATGGTTCTTCTATGGCATCGCTGTGAAGGACCTTTTAAGCAGCTTTATTTTGAAGCGTGTAGGTTTCATGGATGCCAACAAAGAACTTTTTAAGAGTGAACTTTAATGCAAAAAGGGTTTTTCTTCCGTAGTATTTTTGTCTTGTTTTCTAGTATAAATGGCCACAAATTCTGGAATTAAGATGCATTTATTTGACAAGTTATTACAAGATATTATGTCTTGTTTTCTGAAAAAATTATCAAAATTCTAGTTTTTGCTAAAAACAAGTACAAATATCTGCCAATGCAGTAAGAAAAATAATCTTGTTTCGTCTTTGAATTAAGATTTCTTACCCCATTGGCAGATATTTTTGCTTGTTTTCAACAAAAAATAACAAAATTTAGATTTTTTTTTTTAGCAAACAAAACTTAAAATCTTAAGTCATTTCATCCTGATTCAAGAATGTTTAGATATTGATTGTAGGGTTAATTGTGAGCTGCTGGTGTTTTCTCAGCTGCTCAGGTCGTTGCTGCTGTTTCTCAGGCCTGTTGTTTTTGCTACAGCTCTAACTGACTTCCTCTTTTCTTTTAGCATCTGAATTGCTGGCTTTTCTCTTTACTGCATCCACTGTAAACAAGATAGAGGCAGTGGTTGTCATTTCTATTTGTTTGTGACGCGGTGAACACCGGTGGGCGGGGCCTATGGTGAGAAGATGACTATTGGTCGATGTCTTGCTCTGGAGGCGTGTTTATGCAAATGTTTGTGCCCAGGTGACGTCACCTGGCCCCTCAGATCCAAAACCAGCCATTTTTGGAGCTTGATTAACTAAATGCTTTTATAACGAGGAGGATGTTTAGTTCGAGCAGACATGAAACTGGAAACTGTGAATACTGTAATCAGGAGCAAAACGTAGATCAAGTTGTAATGAAATGTCCAAGAGACAGCGAGGAAAGAACGTAACAATTTATCTGATGGTCTCTTAGTTGCTTATCAGCATGTGTAGCAGGTGTGTAAGAAAGGATTTTGTGATTCCACTTGCCATGACCATATTTGGCGTTTCCTGCCGCCATGCTGACTTGGGGGGTTGGCGCACTTTGCCGCTTCCCAGTCTGTATGAGAAGTCACAGCGGTAGGTCGCACACGTTTTTGCAGGGATTCAATTAAGGCCTTATTTCATGTAACAGATGAATTCACATGATTATATTTGTATGATTGTGATTTAAATCCCTCTGTGATGCACACTCAGGTGTTTCGTTGATTTATTATTATTTTTGTATTATGTGTAATATTCTCTCTTTCTCAGCGTCGTGCATTGCTGCCGCACGCTGGTTTATATGCTGCACGAGTCCTCATGCATGTTCGTTTGTGTTATCCAGGTACATGTTTTATTGTTATGTTCTCAAAATGAGTTTTTGTGAAAGTATATGGCCCAGTCTGTATGAGAAGTCACAGCGCGTCGTGCATTGCTGCCGCACGCTGGTTTATATGCTGCACGAGTCCTCATGCATGTTCGTTTGTGTTATCCAGAATAAACGAGAACATGAAGGCAAGAATTCCTGTATTTCGTCCTTGATTTCTACACAACGCAGAAAACACACCGCTACAACTGGTGCCGTGACAGTGGCTTCGCTCTTCGTGGGAATGATGCAACACGCGAGTGGAGGCGTGACCGGGGTGATAGGCCAACAAGTGCATCGCAGAAACGTGACTGAGTGGATGAGAGGTTCGCCATTTTAGAAAATGAACTGTGAACTGAGATATTCCTGATTCGTGAAAACTTCTGGTATATTTAGTGGACTGAAATATTTTGATTCTTGAATTGAATTAATTTTTCAAAGGACTTTAAATTCTATTTTGAAGTGTGAGTACTTAAATTCTGAATTACATTGTAGATAAAAAAAAAAAAAAAAATTGTCAATTGCAAGAAATATTGTGACTTGAATAGTTGATTCTGATATGGAGGGTTCTAATAGTCAGAGCGGTATGGGACGAGGGAGAGGGGTACTGAGGTTTGCCCATGCAAAGATGGATAGAGCTGATCAAATTGGTCCACTTTTCTCAACCCCTATTCACACAAGAAGTGTTGATGTGCAGACACCTACTGTGTCTCAGTCTCGTGCAGTCTCTGATGATTCTGTGCATTTATCTGATTTAAACGCTGTACCCGTGAGCCTGATTAATGACATTGTGAAACAGATAGGCAGTAGCATTGGCCAGAACATTGTTACCTGTCTTGAATCAGGGGGGTTTGGCCAAAACAAACAAAGTGACTCAACTTTCAATATGAGTGAACTGTCAAAAGTTAGCTTGATTGTTAAGCATGATATTAAAGAACCTCCATATTTCAGAGGTGATAGGGAGGAGAAGATTTCTGTGGATGAGTGGGTGGAAACAGTAGCAGTGTATTTGAGAAAACGTGAAGTGCCGCTGAAGGACCAAGCTGATGAAGTGCTGACTAAGTTACAGGGCAGAGCACGTGATGTGGTGAAGGTTGGACTGAGAAGTAACCCATTGATCGACCTTAGTAAGGGTCCAAAGCCAGTTTTTGACCTGCTCAAACAACATTGTAGTGATGCAGTGTATTCGTGCATGCCTTTGGCAGATTTTTACGCCACTTTGCCTTTGCAAAATGAGAAACCTTTCGACTACTGGATTAGGCTGCACAATGCTATTGACATTGCTGGGGAAGGACTGAAGAGACAGGGTAAAACTCTAGATGACCCCTTTCGTGAAGTTACTGTAATGTTCATCCGGAATTGTCCCGATCCAGAACTGTCTCTTATATTTAAGTGTAAGCCGCTGCATGAATGGACTGCAGCTGATGTGCAGGTTAGACTGGATGAGTATCAAAGGGAGGATAAGTTTCAACAACGCAAGTCTAATGCATATGTGAATGGCATCGCATGTCATGCTCAGTCAACGGACGTTTTGTGTTCTCACAGTCGTGGTTTAGAGACAGCTGCTGTTGGGGTACCTCCACCCTACGTGACTGAGCAGTCTACTCAGGATCAGTCCTTGAGTCGAATCATCAGTCTTTTGGAACGAGTTTTGGATCAAGGATCTTGTCAGCAGACAACAAGAGTGTTCAGACCTCAGCATAAAGGAAGGAGTGTTGTGCCTAAACAAAATGCGGCATGCGAATTATGTGGCGATGCAAGTCATGATACTATTTCACACTGTCGAATAAACCGTCTGTGCTTTAACTGTCATGCCTCTGGCCACAGAGCATCAGCTTGTTCTGCAGGGACTGCCAACAAACCACAAGTTCAACAGGGTAGTCCTGACTCTGATGAGCTGGGAAACTAGATGGCCCACATGAGGAGGGGACTAGTGGAGGGCCAAGTGTAATGTCCCCTGACAGTGAGGATATTGACTGGGAATCTGTTTATTCTGACTTTTGCAATAATGTTGATGACAAAACGAGAGTGATTTTTCAAAATGTGCAAAGACTTAACACCAATGATGACTTGTTCTTTACTGATGTCTTGGTACAGGATATTTTGCTTCGAGGAATGCTCGACAGTGGGTCTATGGCCTGTACTATTAGTTGTCAAGCCCTGTCCAAACTCATTGAAGCAAAAGTACTTTCCTCAGGGGATGTAGCCCCAACAATGCTCACACTGATTGGCTGTGGTGGTCAAAGAACAAGCCCACTGGGAGTATGTGACGTCCAGATGAAAGTATTCAACTGCTCCTTCTCTGTACCTGCCTTAATTGTTGATGGGCAGAATGCTGACCTAATTTTGGGAAGTAATGTCATAAAACATCTCATTCATGACATGAAAGTATCCAGTGATTTCTGGGGGAAGGTATTTGACTCACGAGGCAAAGATCCTGATACAAGTGCTTTGATGCAACTCTTGAGCAATGTTGAGTCATGGAAAGGAGCGGATCCCCCTACAAAAGTAGGCACTGTAAAACTGAAGCATGCTGTCACTTTGGAGCCCATGAAAGAACATATAGTGTGGGGAAAGTTGTTCAGTGACAAAACCCTTTCTGCGGGCAGTACAGTCGTTGTGGAGCCTAGCACAGCGCGCACTGCACCAAGAAATGTGTTAGTGGGCAGGATAGTAGTGTCTTTATGGGGTGATGGCAGCACTCCAGTTAAAGTTATCAACCCTTCGAACAAGCCTATCTGTCTAAGACGAAACTGCAAGCTAGCTGATGTTTACACCTGCATGGCGCTTGAAGACTTTGATGTTGACTGTCTTGACATGTCAGTTCAACAGCTGAAAGATCAGCAGTGTAATGAAGTGAACACTGAAGGACTGGAAAATTGCAGCAGTAAACTGTGCGGAATGGAGAGACTACACTGCATGCTGCATGGTCTTGCTAGCTCATCGCTGTCTAGCCTGGGGCTCCAAGATATCGACACTGACTCAAACTCTTTGACACCTTACTGGAGAGGGAAGTTGGTTGATCTGTTGGTTAAGTATGAGTCAATATTTTCACGTCATGGACTAGACTGTGGCAAGGCAAAAGGCTTTGTTCATAGAATCTGCCTAAGTGATACTAAACCTTTCAGACTCCCATACAGAAGATTGTCACCCTCACACTATGAGAAACTGCGTGAGGCCCTGGATGACATGGAAGAGCGTGACATAATCAGAAAGTCAGCGAGTGATTATGCGTCACCTCTGGTGCTAGTCTGGAAGAGGAATGGTGATCTGAGGCTGTGCACGGACTTCCGCTGGTTAAATGCACGCACCGTTAAAGATGCACACCCTCTCCCACACCAAGCGGATGCACTTGCAGCTTTGGGTGGTAACGCATTCTTTTCCACAATGGACTTAACATCGGGTTATTATAATGTGGAGGTGCATGAGGATGACAAGAGATTCACTGCTTTCACTACGCCATTTGGTCTCTACGAGTATAACAGGCTTCCTCAGGGGCTATGCAATAGCCCTGCGACGTTCATGAGGATGATGATGAATATATTTGGTGATCAGAACTTCACAAGCATGCTGTGTTACCTTGATGACATCCTCGTTTTCGCCCCTGATGAACAGCTTGCTTTGGAACGATTAGAGATGGTTTTCCAGAGACTTCAGGCTCACAATTTGAAACTGTCTCAAAAGAAATGTCATTTTATGAAACCTTCCATCAAGTTCCTTGGACACATCGTGAGTAGTGAGGGTGTTGCTACAGACCCTGAAAAGGTCAGAGCTATTGTTGACATCACTGAACAGGATCTTATGGAAGATGGTTCTGATGTTCCGTCACAGACAAAAATAAGGTCATTCTTGGGCATGGTGGTTTTCTACCAGCAGTATATCGAAGGCTGTTCTCGCATTGGCAGACCCCTCTTTGCATTGACATCAGGCATGAGGAAACCGAGGCATGCCAAAGGCCAGAAGCGTACAACGGCAGGCAGAAAGCTTACATCATTGGACTGGACACAGGAATGTAGAGATGCCTTTTGTGCCCTGAAACAAGCTTTGCTAAAAAGGGTTGTTTTGGCTCACCCAGATTTTGATAAACCCTTTCTGCTGTCTGTTGACGCTTCTAGTAATGGACTTGGGGCGGTGCTTTCTCAGGTGGCCGAGGATGAAGTCGCTCGCCCCATAGCCTTTGCTAGCAAGTCATTAAATTATGCCCAATCAAAATATCCAGCACATAGGTTGGAGTTTTTTGCCCTCAAATGGGCAGTCTGTGAGAAATTTAGTCACTGGCTCAGGGGTCAGCGGTTCTCTGTGTGGACGGACAATAACCCTCTGACCTACATTCTTACGAAGCCCAAGTTGGATGCGTGCGAACAAAGATGGGTCGCAAAGCTTGCTCCATATAATTTTGACATCAAATACATTCCTGGGCCTAAGAATGTAGTTGCAGATGCCCTTAGCCGTGAACCGTTTGTGCGACCCAGTGTGTTCCATCGACTTACCAGAGTGCCCTATGGTGCTCTTTTGGAGGAGTCTCAAGTGGTGAACCCAGAGAAGGTCCAAGATGTGTTCCGCTGGTCATGTCACCCTTTCGAGAATCAAGCACAAGACAAGCCCAGTTCGGATTTTGAAGTGAATCATGTTGCTTTCCATAAAAACTCTTTTGTCACTCAGGAGGATGTTTCGGCCATTTTAAACTGCAGTAGGCAACAGGACAATCATGTTCGACCATATGCTTACCTGCTGCCGCAGTTAATTGAGTCAATAATTCCATCTCAGCTATTGGAGCATCCAGTACTGTCAAGGCAGGAGCTGATGGAATTACAACATGCTGATCCTGTTCTGAGCAGAGTGTTTCATTTTGTGGAGCGCAAGCGTAGGCCATCTAGGCGGGAGCGGAGCAAGGAATCGCCTAGTGTACTTCGGTTTCTGAGACACTGGAACAAACTGTCAGTGAGGGTAGGCTTATTATACCGTGTATCCAAGGATGTCATCACAAAGAATAAGACTTTTCAGTTTATTGTACCGTCTGCCCTTCGAAATAAAGTGCTTAAGGGAGTACATGATGAAGCTGGACACCAGGGTCAACGCAGGACGCTTTACCTCACCAGACGTCGGTTCTACTGGCAAGGGATGGAAAAAGAGGTGAAAGAGTATGTTCGATGTTGCAGAAGATGTGTTGTCAGTAAGTCACCAGAGCCTGACGCAAGAGCTCCGCTTGAGAGTATCAGGACATCAAGACCTCTTGAGCTGGTTTGCGTAGATTTTTGGTCTGCCGAAGACTCATCTAATAAGTCTCTAGATGTCTTGGTCGTGACAGACCATTTTACCAAGCTTTCACAGGCTTACCTCTGTCCTAACCAATCAGCGAAGGCGGTTGCGAAACAGCTGTGGGACAACTTTTTCTGCATCTATGGTTTTCCGGAGCGAGTACATTCGGATCAAGGTGCCTGTTTTGAAAGCAGATTAATTTCTGAAATGCTTCAGCTTGCTGGTGTTCAGAAATCCCATACAACTCCTTACCACCCTATGGGTAACGGCGCAGTGGAGAGATTCAACCGCACACTGGGCAACATGATTCGTGCTCTACCACCTAAAGCTAAGCACAGATGGCCTCAGATGTTGAAGTCGCTCACCTTCTGTTATAATGCAACAATTCATGAGACAACTGGTTTTCCTCCATTCCAGCTGATGTTTGGAAGAACTCCTAGGTTGCCCATCGACATGCTGTTTGACTCTGCACTGCTTGATGAACAGGTGGTTGACTATAATCAATATGTGCAGTCTTTCAGAGAAGATCTTTCACAGGCTATGAAACTGGCCCAATGCTCTGCTTCAAAACAACAGCAGAGGCAAGCAAACCTGTACAATAAGAAGCTCAAAGGTGCTCCAGTGAATGTTGGCGACAGAGTACTCCTGGCCAATAAGGGAGAGCGTGGCAAGAAGAAAACTGCTGATAGATGGGAGAGTCATATCTACATTGTGACCGGAATGAACAGTGAAGTTCATACCTTCAGAATCAGAAACGATGTGACTGGTACTGAGAAAGTTGTTCATAGAAATCTCATTATGCCAGTGAACTTCCTGCCTCTACGAAACGAAGTGTCCGATGTTGAAACTTGTGAGAGTGTCGCTTCAAGCAGATCAAGTCTGTCTGTGAATGAAAACGTAGAGCTGAGTTTACCTGTCGATGAATTGGACGGAAGAACTGTGTCGTGGGTGTCTGAGCTCCCAGTTTCCCAAGATGCTGGCCCATCTGAGTCTGATTCTGTCCAGTTAAGTGTAGATGACCAGCCTCCTTCCCTGACTGTACCACATGATGCAGACAACAGTAGACTGACAATTAAGACTGCCTGCAGGTCTTTGACTTCTGACGAATCTGGCGATGACAAGAACATGGTTCAGGCTGATGGTGTACATACTGATGCTTTAGCCACTGACCATTTGCAGCAATGTCCCAAAGCACCTTGCGGTCAGGGTGGGTCACTGACAGTCAGAACCAGATGTGGGAGGGTGGTTAAACCAGTCATTAGACTGATTCAGAATATGCATCAGAAGGTTTTGTCTGGGTTGTAGTGATTCGGTGTATCAAAATTATTATCTTTTGAGGATTAAATTTGTGATACGTTTCAAATATCTGTGATTTATGGTACCTCTGGAGGAAGAGTATTTCAGGGTGATCCAAAAGTGGATAAGATCTTATGGAATGCTGTGCAAAAATGATCACTGAATGTATGTAATGTGTAACAGGCATGTTATTCCTGTGGGTGTTTAGAGGATTTGCAACCCTCTTACATTTCTAATTCTGAAAAGAATGGTCTTACGACTGGAGTATTTAGTGTTTCATGTGACATACAGTATTATCTTTTGGTACTATGGTACAGATTACCCCCCCCTTACTTCCCTTTTTGTTCTTTCAAAATTGGTTACATGTACCTGTTATTTTTTTCTTAGGGGACTTTGTAGCATTTTGATGTTTTATGCTGTACATTTTTTTTTGTTTTGTTTTGTCATGTGCAAGTTGAAGTCAGCAGGGGGGAATGTAGCAGGTGTGTAAGAAAGGATTTTGTGATTCCACTTGCCATGACCATATTTGGCGTTTCCTGCCGCCATGCTGACTTGGGGGGTTGGCGCACTTTGCCGCTTCCCAGTCTGTATGAGAAGTCACAGCGGTAGGTCGCACACGTTTTTGCAGGGATTCAATTAAGGCCTTATTTCATGTAACAGATGAATTCACATGATTATATTTGTATGATTGTGATTTAAATCCCTCTGTGATGCACACTCAGGTGTTTCGTTGATTTATTATTATTTTTGTATTATGTGTAATATTCTCTCTTTCTCAGCGTCGTGCATTGCTGCCGCACGCTGGTTTATATGCTGCACGAGTCCTCATGCATGTTCGTTTGTGTTATCCAGGTACATGTTTTATTGTTATGTTCTCAAAATGAGTTTTTGTGAAAGTATATGGCCCAGTCTGTATGAGAAGTCACAGCGCGTCGTGCATTGCTGCCGCACGCTGGTTTATATGCTGCACGAGTCCTCATGCATGTTCGTTTGTGTTATCCAGAATAAACGAGAACATGAAGGCAAGAATTCCTGTATTTCGTCCTTGATTTCTACACAACGCAGAAAACACACCGCTACACATGCATATCACTAGAATATTAGCCATTTATTACTAGTAATTAAGCCCATATTAATGCCTTATTCTACATCCCTAATCCTACCCCATACCTAAACTTAACAACTACTTTACTAACTATTAATAAGCAGCAAATTATGAATTTATTGAGGGAAAAGTCGTAGTTAATAGTGAATAAGTGCTCTCTATTCTAAAGTGTTACTGGGAAGAAGAAGATGAAGGAGGAGGAGGTTTTAAGCTTCGAAACTTGTAGGATGTTTTAATGGTACAAAGACCTCTTATATGCCGAAAGATCAAAACAAATGAGTTTTCTCATGTCATGACCCCTTTAAAAGATGGAGTGCAGTAAAGTGCGCGTCCTCTAGCGCCGCGCGCCGGCGAGCCCCGGAAGTGCGTCACAGTGAGTCTTTGTGCCGCCGCCATCTTTCTTGACCAGGATCCGGATGATCAGCACCTGAACACTGATTTACAGCAAACACACGCGACTACAGGTGAGAACACGCGTGACAGACACACACACCACGCGTTCACACTCCGCTCTCCCGCGCGTTACCCCGCGGAGCGCGTGCGATCGGCGCCAAACGCGATCCTGAGGCGCGAATCAGCCGCTAGCCACCTAGCCGCTAGCAGCTCCAAACCAACACAACAACAACAGAACTGAAATATCACACACGAGAGAGCGTGTGTGTGAGAGAGAGAGAGAGAGAGAGAGTGTGTGTGTGTGTGAGAGAGTGTGTGTGAGAGAGAGAGAGAGTGTGTGTGTGTGTGTGTACTTGTACTTCTATTCTGGTGGGGACTTTGACCTGAATACACACCGCCTCGTGGGGACTCGTTTCACCGTGGGGACCTAAAGTGAGGTCCCCACGGGCAAAGCCCCACAGGCTCCTCCCAAACAGTGTTTAGACACGCCTCACGCGTTTTTTTCAAAGTCCCCATAAGGGCCCTTTTCAAGACAAAAATCTGTGTGACTGTGTATCAATGCGCCCCTGGTGATCACACAGAACATTGCAGTCCCCACGAGTAACATTGTTCCGGAAAAGTGCGGCACTTTTTCCACACTCTCTAGCGCCACCTATTGGTCAATAATAAAACGAAAATTGTAGCGCCACCTATTGGTCAATAATAAAACAAAAATTGTAGTATATATGTATTCAATATATTATTATACTATTTAATAAAAATTTTATATTACTTTATAAAATAAACAGAAATAAGTATATTTACTGTTGATGCACCAATTCAAACAGAAAATTAATTTTGACTAAGCAAATTCTTTGTTGTATTACATCATAAGGCATCAAATGATTGAACATTATTATTACTATTCTAATATATGATTATTATTTAATTATAATATTATTAAATCATGATCAGTAAATGATAATACAGTTTCCCCCTCTGGGATACCCTTGTGGCTGAGCCTTTCAGCATATATTAAACAGAAGAGTTTACTTTCAACAGATCACTAACAAACAATATACAGTATGTTCAAAAATCATCAGGCCCTGATAATATACAATCTTTGTACCTGAAATTGGCAGCTGCTGTTATTTAAACTCATCTGGATTATGTTTTTGATATTTCACTACATACAGTTCTAATTCAGCAGATTGTGGTCATCTGTTTTTGCAATTCCTTGCACAAATGGTGTGGTATTAGATAACTACAGACATTCTACAAAGCTCTGTGCTCTCTCAAAGCCTTAAAAGTGAACTGCTAACACACTATTTTAATGTATAATGACTTTATTATTTTGTTCTGTTGTTAAGCTAACAGAGCTGCACATGATACCCTCAGCCCATATCTCAGAGTTGATCAGTGGTCTTCCAATACTCCGTGGGCTAGTAGCAGTGTTGGGAACGTTACTTTTAAAAGTAATGCATTACAATATTGCGTTACTCCCTAAAAAAGTAACTAATTACGTTACTTAGCTATTTTTTATGGAAAGTAATGCGTTACGTTAGTTTTGCGTTACTTTTTAAATATGAGCAGGGCTTGATTGTTTTTAATACAAGAAATGACATTAATACAAATGTAAAAGCCCTGTATCTTGTGAAGGAAAAGTAAATTCACGTCTGTAAAGTAAGACGCAGGATAAGAAGGTTTAACACTCTTCGGCAATAAATAAACAATGAAGCACAATAGTTAGTTTATCTAGAGTCATGTTTGCTTATTAGTATGGCTGAACTGGATCATCAAAGGTCAGCAGCAAAGACATTGGTTAATAAAATGGGATTAGATACATTTGTGTTAACATATTTAATTATTGCAGTTTGCGTCATATTCTGAGATTGCATTTCACTGTTTTAATTCATTTTGATGAATACTAAATCTGTTTTTTGCGAGTGGGATGAGTTCATGCACATTCAGATTTAGATCTACAGTAACAGCATGCTCACAGGGCACTGTCACTCAATACATGGGGAAAGAGTAACTCAGATAATTTTGAAAAAGTAACTCAGATATTTTCTTGTAAATTAGTAATGCGTTACTTTACTAGTTACTTGAAAAAAGTACTATTATTACGTAACTGGCGTTACTTGTAATGCGTTCCCCCAACACTGGCTAGTGATGCCATGAGATTACAGAGAGCAATGCTTTAGCGTGACCTAATGGAGAGTGCTGATTGTGGGAGAATGGGGCCAGATACAGTACATCTCTCTTTATGAAGTTAACAGTACAGAGTGAGAGACAAACAGATCTGGATAAAAGAAATGATAAATCTGCTGGTCCAGCATCAAGATGTTAGTGCTGCTAGTGAAGTATAGGGCCGATGATTGGTTGCTAACGCTCCTGTCATTGCTCATGCAGTGTGATCACGTATGCCCTCAGTTCACAGAGTCACAGGAGCAGATAAAGGTCATAGGTCATCACAGGATGGAAGCTTTAGCACTAATATTCCTGTTAGTAGAGCGGTTCATCTGAATGAAGTGGACAGTGCTTCTCTCAGCAGATACCAGGGCCATGATGGGCTTCTGCTCTAATCTAGCAGCACACTGACTTCTCTGATTCCTAATGCTGAGTGACAAGATGATCAATATATCATAATCACTGCAGTCTAATGTGCGTATAGTACATATACACATGTAAATGTACACAAGTCTACACAAGCTAAGCATTATTGTATGTAGTTTCAAATAATTTTGGTAGGCTCTAAATCAGGGGCTTAGTCAGGAAAACTGCACCATCATTTGTTGTATTATAGTTGTACCATGAATTAAATCATGTTATAGCATTTGTAAACTGAATTGACAATTATCTGATGTAGTTTGCAAAGAGAGTCTTTTTCCATTCTCCTCTACCATCCCAACTGTTATCTAGGTGAATGCATTTATATTTACATTTATTCATTTAGCAGACGCTTTCATCCGATTGGACTTACAAATGAGGAATACAAGATTCAAGATTATTATTTGTCACATACACGATTATATAGAGAGTATATAACCAGTAGTGAAATGAGTCCGGTCCGTTCCATGGACAGTGCAAATATTATAGAATACAACACAGAGGAAATATACATAAGATGAAATAAGTAAAGAACTAAATATAAACATGTGCATGACAGTATACTGTAGACTTAAATATTAAGATAAGCAGGAATGTACAAAAGAGGAATGTGCAAACAGGTTGTACATGATTGTCATGTAGCAGCAATACCAAAAAAATTATAATAAGTAAAAATACCAAAAGACAGAAAGTGCTGTGTGCTAATGACACTGTCAGCATGAGGTAGAGATATGAATATCTTACTGATGTTAGTGATTATAAGTGGAGTGGTGTGATGTTAAGAGGCTGAGTTTGAGTTTAGGAGTGGAGGAGCCTGATGGCCCGGGGAAGAAGCTCCTCTCAGTCTCTCAGTGTTTGCCATCAGGCTACAGAAGCGCTTGCAGATGCAGCAGAGTGCAAACACAGTTACTAGGGTGCTTCCAGCCCTTGATGCTTCTGCAGCGTCAGGGTTAGGGTGAAGCGATTCAACTTAAGAGAAGTGCTAGCAATACACGGTTTCAATCACTGTCTAGAACATTACAAGCAAGGAGACAGATTTTGCTTTTATTTTAAAAACAGTTAGGAGGATGCTGTTAAAGGGTTTCAAAAGCACACATGTATCAATTCTTCTAAACTCTTCACACAGCTCTCCTAACCATCTTTCAGCTTGACACAGCAGTTCATTTCACATCCAGACTGCACTAAAACACACTTTATCACTCATAACACAGCAACCTAAAAACAGGAGGCATTATACAATGCTTTCTTTTGGAAAATTTCTTTACAAGACAAGAATGAGACTCTCTCTCTGTTTATAATTCACTGCAGTGTATGTTACATGCTCCATGCTTACATTTCACTACAACATTATTCCTAAGTTTTCCTCCTTTGTATAGAAGATAATGAAAGTGAAAGACTAACACTTGTGAAGATGTTCAGCTACAGCAACTGCTTTGATAACATTAGATTTTTTTACATTCAGAACATTTTTCTATATGATATTACAGTAGAAATGTTGCAAATTTCTGGCTTATTCATTTTTGTACTGTGCTAGGTTTTGAATCGTTTTGAAAACATTATGTAAACGTCACATTGTCTTGTATATTACATAAAGTTTTGGTGGTGTTTGTGTTGAAGTGATAAAGGAATTCATATAATTTGACAGATGTGGTCAATGAATGCATTTTGTGCCAAATGATAAAAATGATAGCCCACATAGACTCGCTGTGTGAAGAGTTTTGAAAAAGTGACCTAAGTATTGAGAAATGTGTCCTTGCAATTGTAAAAAAATGTAATATAGACAATTTCTAAGGACATCAACAAGAACAACAGCTCTGACTCCCATTCTGTTTCACACGCTTAATTTCAGTCCCTTCTAAGAATCCAACAAAAGTTCACGTTTGGTTAAGATATTCATGAAAGTCATTTAATGTTAGCTGCAACTCAAGCTGCTTCTTGTGTTGTGTTAAAATAGCTAGAAACACGCAGGTTCATGGATCTATGACACCTCAGTCTAGAAATGGTCTTCACTTAGTCAGAAACCATCTGAGAACAAGGCCTCAAGTAGAGGCTTCAGGATCACGTTTGGTCTCATGAAGACAAGCCTCACTTGTTTCAGTCCTATTTTATTTATTTTATCTCCTCTCAGAGGGTAAAATAATATCAGGTCTGATAATTACAAGGGCTAGTAATAGTTACTTTTTATTAATATCATAAAAAGGGAGTTCTAAATTGGATCCATTCCTTCATGTGTTGTTTTTAAATGTAAAATGTAATAGGCTATAAATTTATTTTTATATCAACGTTCTGTCATTTTTTATTTGAAAAAAAAAAAAAAACAGTTGAGTCATTAAATCTCCAAGGTTGGAAAATGCATTTATTTTGTTAGAGCAAATATGCTGATTCACCGATTTGCAAAGAAAACAGAAATCCCATAAAAACACAAAGGAAAGTCGTGTAGAGAAATGGTCGTATTGTAATGGAGCGGCGGGCGCGTTACACAGAAGCGGAGATGCGCGTCCCCACCGCGACCATCCCCTCCCCCACTCCTCCACACCTGCGCCCGCCTCAGAGATGCTCCACACACCGCGAGGACGACGACACATGATGGACGACGGGGAAGTAAGTTTATGCATGACTCCAATATAATATTGTGCTGTTCATGTAACTTACGTATTGTTTAGACATATATCGTAACTTAAAAAGTGACGTCAGTTTATTTCTGTGCGTTAGCGCTTTTCACAATCAACATAAACTTAATGCAGCTTTGCAGAAAGTATAGATTAATGTACCAAAATGACAGTAATGTTAACAATAATATATTAATTAGGGCTGTAGATTCTTATAAGTCTTAAGATCATGTTTTAAGGCCACAGTTAGAATCGCACGGTTAACGTGTGTTTTAGCCTTAATCCACTTATAAACGTCATTTACTTTAAAATGTTGTCTTAATGCTATTTCTGAAGGACATATTTTGACCTTGATGTGTAAACTAATGTCTGAAGCGATATGTGTAGTTGATGTTGGAGTCTGATTAGAGGCCTGCACGTGCAGAGCCATGTGGGGGGTCTGAGGCTGGATTCATGACTGGCCCACTAAAAACACCACCATTATGTGTAAAATATGCAAGAGACAAGTTCAATAAATACAGAACAAGTTTTTTCTACTTCTGTAATGCAGTTTTCTAGACTGGAAAATGCCATTTTCTGTCAAATTGTTCTGAAAACATCTAGCCTTAATTCACAATATGAAATACTTTAATATATTGACTAATTACACTATTGCAGCTTAAAGTAGAGTGTAATGTAATGTTAGATCGTGCTGTTTGAGTGACTGTCACACTTGTGCTTGCAGGAAGATGAAGCTGGTATCCAGTCACCTGTGGAGGACAGCTCTGGATGCACAGGTGAGATCATCAAGTTTATAGTGTGGCAAATATTACTCAAAATTATTCTTCAAGCTTAGAATTAAAAGTAGCTTTATGAGCCAGAGTAACCCAGGCTTATAAGAGCACAACCTTGAAATAAAATAAATACCCAACATAGCCCTCATACTCTCCTCTATCGAGTGCATGGATGTGCGTGACATACGCTTTCAATCTCACATCTTTTGTTTATAGGTAAAGAATTTAGTAATTAATTACTGGTCAGTTTAAATGGAAGTCTCAAGGCTTTTAACAATACAGATTGTGTCAAAGCACTTAATCTAATAGGATCTAATAGGAGAATAGAGATTAAACACTCAATTTTCAGTTAAAGGCATTTCATTATTGAATGCAGAGACGTCATTGTCTAGCTCAGTTTAGTTTAATTAGGATCTGTGTAATCAAATCAACGATAATCACTAGAAATGAAGTGTCCCCAAACAAAGGTGACTGTTCTTTCAGACGAATCCAGTCGGAGTTATATTAAACAATGTTTTTGATCTCCAAGCATTAGAACGAACCATACGACTGTTATTCCAGAGGATGTTTCATCCATCATAAATCATGGGTCACACGGCTCCGGGGGGTGAATGAAGCGATCTGTAGGGATCCCGTGCGTTGTTGTTAGGGGTGTGCGATATGACGATCTTTGATCGTGGATGATAAAAACATCCTCTGGAATAACAGTCGTATGCTTCATTCTAATGCTTGAAGATCAAAAACATTGTTTAATATAACTCCGACTGGATTCGTCTGAAAGAACAGTCACCTACACCTTTGAAGGTGAGTAAAAGACAGGCTGATTTTCATTTTTGGGAGAACTAGACCTTTAATTTGGAATAGAAACCTGCATTTTTTTGTTATAATGATTATAAATTTTCTTTACGGGTTTATTTAAAAAGAGAAGAGATCATCTGTAGAAAGTAAACCAAGTAGTTAATTATATCTGCTGCTTTTAGTTAAAAAAATTAATTTCAAAAACCAATTCAATATGTGTACTTTTTTTGTTAAATATTTGAAATGCTTTCAAATGACATACTATTTGGTGTGGTAGCATTAATCAGTTTAAAAGGACTAGACATATGATTATGTTATTGTGAAAAATACCTTTCTGAAATAATACATTTTAATTTTTACATGCATTCATTGTTGGTGAAAATGAACTTCTAGTGTCTTCTCTAATATTTTACAAACGTTTGAACAGCCTGCATTGTTCTTTGTGAACCTAAACAAGCTTTTGTCTTCTGTGAATTACAGCGGATGATGTGGCAGACGGTCCTGAAAAGAAGATCACTAGTGATTCACAGGTCTGGATTATTCAACACCTAAACTCTCCCAAGCCATTAGGGCTGTGCGATTAATCGAAATAGAATCGTAATCACGATTTGAGACGTTGCAATTTGCTAATTGCAAAGCCTGCGATGTGGACGTGCTATTCCTCCGTTCCAGAGCATATGCATGACTGCCAGCCTTGAGTGACAGTCTTACTGACCAACAGAGTGACCTCCGTTCTCCCCGATCAGCACTGCTCTAGCCAACTGATTAAACACCCACCATCTAAAAAGGGTCCGATCGAAAGTTAGGCAAATTAAAACTGAAGAGAAACGTATGTAACTACAGCCTCGAAATGACAGAAAACGAACAAAAAAGGTCATTTGCAAGAGCTGCGTCACAACGCATATCAAGAGCTCCCTTATCGGTTCTGCTTTCAGTACTGGAGAATAAAAGATACACATTTAGATGTTTTTATTAGTAGGCTACATCAACATTATCTTACACATTTTATCTCCCCAACAGATTAATTTGAAGTAAGTTTATACTGCATGTTGGCTAATTCAGAAGAGCGCGCACACAGCCGTGTCTCTGAATGCTTCTGATACTCGCTCCGCTCTGCCCCACGCTGAGCGTCTCACGCGTCTCACGGACGAGCCGGTTACACGCAGCCTGTCTCGTAATGCTCTTTATACTCGCGGTCTCGCGTCCGGTTCTGCTCCGCAAGTCTCTCACGAGCGCGTCTGGTAATATGGACGAGGCCTGACGCACGCGCACAACCTGTGTCCACTCGCGCCTGGCTCCGCGTTTAAAACTAATGTAAATTAAGTCTAACTGCTTGATAATTTCACTTGGATGAAATAAAACATTCAGCACATTTCCCACTTGTTCTTAAAATCTCAAATACTTAAAAATTAATAAATCAACCCATGTAATACTTTAATAACTGACTAAACAAATAGTTCTTTATTTATAAAAAATAAACAAATCTTTCCTGTGAAATTCAGTAATTCTGTAAAAGTAGTAATGCCATTATAATCTTCCCTGCAGAAAAACAAAAAAAGCCAGTAGACCCCCTCCCAAAACACAATAGAAAATGTAATGTATTTAAGGGTTACGATGGGAATTGTATTGGTTTTAATGTAAACTATAATGGTGTCTGCTGGTATTTGATGAATTCTATTGGTGGGATGTAATCTAGCAGATGGCAACTAGGGATGGGCGATATCTTATCGTTTGCGATATACCGTTGAAAATTCTCCTCACGATAAAAATTTGTCTCCTCACGATAATAACGATAAGTCTAGTTGATGACAGTTTTGTGCGCGCCCGATTCACTGTTCACGTGCGGAGTGAACAGTGCGCTCAAGGCACAAGCGCTCCTAAAAAGAAAATTAAGCGTAGAACCCTGAGATATATTTCTCATGTGAGGAGCCCCAATTTTAAGTTTTCTTTTTTTATTATTATTAATTTAAGTTGTTTCATTATCAGGAAAAAATGCAAGTGATCCGCGCGAGCACCTTACTGTCATGCATGCGCATTCTTTTCCGCACAAACACTTGAATATGAATAATAGTCTAGACTCTAGAGCATAGCCTCATAAACTTGTTTTAATAAATCGCTTATGCATTAAATAAAGATACAAAACAGGTTGTTAAATATGCTGAATATATTGTTCAAATATTTATAAAATGTGAAACTGTAGCTAATCTTATTCGCAGTCTAGCATTTTGCATCTGCATAACATAGTGAATTATTTTTTAACATGCAATGATACAAATAAAACCAAACCAAAAAAAAAGTAGACAAATAAGAATGATGTAGCCCACATCTCTTGAGCGTCTCACTCAGCATACGCGCGCCGAACACGCAAAATCTTGCTCTCTGCATGAATGCAACGCAGATAGCGACACAAGTTTGTTTGAAACATAACAAGTGTAAATAAGATAATAATATTAACAATGAACATTATATGACATTTAAAATAGTTTTGGCGATTTTTCCTTCAGTCCGCCTGTGCATTTCTGACCCAAACAGCAAAGCAATCTAAATCTCCGCGATGTTCTCGTTAAATATGCAATTTCTGAGATATTACAATGAATTAATTTCTAAAATGTTATGATATGGAAAGCCTGAAACAGATCACAGCAGTATAGCCATACACAGGCTTTCAGTCATCAGCAACATGCGTGCCAGTATGCATATGATTTAATATGAAGCGTCACACATTATTATGGTTGATAAGAGCAATTAATGGAGATGAGCTGTTGATCATAATTAGCATGGCCATAAGTTGGCTTTGTACAGAAAGTTTCAAGTTAATTGTATTAATTACTATATAATGAAATGAACTTAATCTTTAAAACGTTACGGACGTGACAGCGCTGAAGCGTCCTGACGTCATAAATCTAGACCAAATCCAGAAATCATCGCTGTTTAGACAAAGTGAGTGTATTTACTTTTCAGACAGGCCTCCATCTTTCTACAAAATACTTACTGTTGACATAAATTTAAAAATGGGCAGTCTTTGATATCTCATTTCAAAACATGAAATACAGTCGAATGAAAATGTATTTGTACTATAGGTGCACCCCTCATATGTGGTGGATAAACATAGCGATTTCCTTCACATTTCTATTGAAGCACGTTAATGCAGTAAAATACAGACCTAAACGCACAACTCAACTACTTCTTTTGGTAAAAACTTCATTTTTTCATGGTAAGGTTGACATTTGCATGGAATTATTCATATGTATTATATTTATATTCTAATGATATAGATCGTCATTTGTATCGTTATCGCAATAAATACCTGAAATTATCGTGATAAATTTTTTAGGCCATATCGCCCATCCCTAATGGCAACCAATAGAACAATAGTAATTCCTATTGGAATAATGCCCAAAACAAAAAGGAATTTTGTAATGTTTTTTAGGGAAACTATAAGAATTTCTGTAATGGTTTCTATTGTTTTGTTTTTTGTTTTTTTCAGCAGGGTAACGATACTCATACTGTGCTGCACATTATTGACAATATTGAGCTGAAGCTTGACTTTGCAAATTGAAAATCACAAATCAAATCGCAGTCGCAATATCTGTCAAAAAAAACATCGCAATTAGATATTTTCCCCAAATCGCACAGCCCTACAAGCCATTACAAAAGCCCATCTGCACCAGCAAGCATGCAGACGTTTGTGTCAGGCAAGCACCTGAACCCTACAGTCAAACACAGTTGTGTTGCAGGATACTGTATCCATTTCTAATTTGACTCTTAACGAGTTGTTTAGTGTAATATAGGGAATCTCCTGTGGCTCACCTCTGTGTCTGCTGTCAACAATAAGTCCTTATTTAAAGGTTCAGTTCTGAAGGTAGCATAAATAGCAAACGAAAAGCTTCCCAAAAAAACTTTAAAACGTAGTTTTTTTGTCTTGTAGTTTCAGAAGCATCACTTGAGTCGCCTCCAGAAACTTAGAGCGCATCACAATGCTTGTGAAGAACGATACATGAAGGCGTACACAAAAACTGTAAATGATGAAGAGGAGAAGACTTTATATTTATATCAGAGCATGAAAACAAAGGTTAGTTGTATTAAGTCTTTTGTATGGCTTCATTTGCTAGGTCAGTCTTATGTTTGTTAAAAAGTTAATTTTGAGTTATCATAACATCAAACTTATCGTTTTCAGTTAGCAGGTCTCTCTAGTCAGCGGTTGGTCCACAAATTGTTAACGTGTTAGCTTGCATTAGAGGGTCTGTGTTAGATTCAGACATAGTAGGTGCCCTAGACGGTGAGCCACGGGACGCCCAAAATAAAGCTTTAATAAAGCCTGGTGATTTTTACTCTTTTACTTGTTCTGATTAAAGAAATGTTGGGGAGTTCTGATAACCGTCTGTTTTCAAGAATGTTGAGGCGATCTGTGTTGTACAAGGTGAAAGGAGATCATTTTTGGCTAACATTGTACTAACTGAAGCACAGCTAAAACAGCTTTCCGAGCTAAAATGAATTGCCATTAAAAATGTGCATTTGAGTGTATTTTTCGGATCATTTTTCAGGAAAGACATCAGTGCTCCGACGGTAGTGATTGTACCGTGACCCTTGACCCCACTCCAGACAAGGACACGGACACTGTACCTGAGCTCCTAAGAACTGACAGCGTAATCGTAAGTTTATTATCTTAACATACTTATATGAAAAGTGTCCCTTTTTCCTGCACATATGAAACAATAATAATCTATAATAACGGTGTAATAATCAAGGAACTGTGCTGCTGTACCACGAGTGCAGCAGGCGTAATGATAATAGGATAACTTCCGTCAACATATCCAATGTGACCAACTGCTTGCACAGGGAGCGTGTCTTGCAAGCTGGGGACTATTTCCACAGGCTCTGTGTAATATCACTGCTCCTGCTGCACACATGGTACGGCAGCACAGTCCCTTGATTATTACGCTGGAATGAGAGGATAGTTCCTAGCCATATCGGCACAGAAAATATAACTTTTCATTTTCCGTCAGTCTTAGTACACGATGTAACTACAGAAGAGTCAAGTCTTAAATAGGAAAAATATCAAAACTCTTTGGTCATTTTTGAGTGCGATGCTAATGGTCTAATCCGATTCAATGATCTATGCTAAGCTATGCTAAATGTGCTACCGCCAGACCCGGAGATCGGCTGAATGTTTACTAACTGTTTAACTCTTGGGGAGTTGGAGAATGAGCCTATTTTCAAAAATAGTGGCTTGTTCCTTTAATATGTTGTCGGCCATGGCATTTCTGATCAAGACCTCTAACTCGTAGCTTTTATTCACAGCTTAACAGAAAAATGCTTGGAGAATATCTGTCCAGTTCAGAACTGAGTGAGGAAGAATATATACCAGAGACAGAGGAAGAATCTGAAAGTAACACTTCAGCAGAGGAAGAGAGTGGTTCAGCAAAAAAGAAAGCAAGAAACAAGAAAAGTCAAGGAAAGATAATGTCAAAAAAATCAAGATCTCGACCACTGAAAAGGAGGCGTCTGACACGTTCTTGTTCTTTGGCTAAGAGTGGAAGCAAAGAATCCTCTTCATCGGACAAAAACAATACTGGAGAATCCTCCTTATCTGATGAACCTGAAAGCAGGTCCTCTTCACCTCATAATTCTGAAGTTACAGTCATGATGCTGAAGAAGAAAGAAGACGGAGGCAGACTGTACAACAAGAAGTTCTACTGCCTATTTTGCTTCAAACCTTTCAGTAAAATGGCGCGCCACTTAGAATCGAAGCACAAAGACATGCCAGAAGTGGCAAGAGCGCTTGCATTTCCAAAAGGCTCTAAAGAGCGAAGACTGCACCTGAGTTTTTTAAGAAATAAAGGTACCCGTTCTCATAATGCTCAAGTGCTTAAAGAGGGAAAAGGATTTGTAATCCCCCGACAGCAATCTGTTGCACCAGTAAAACCAAGGGACTACTTGCACTGCGTAAACTGTGCAGCGTACCTGAAAAGGAAATCAATGTGGAGACACATGCAGAGATGCCACCTAAGCCAGAAAGTCAAAGGAATGAAGCCAGGAAAAACTCGAGTTCAGTCTCTTTGCACGTATACTGAACCAGTTCCAGATGGTGTGAATGCACGATTTTGGAAAATGGTGCATGAAATGCATGAGGATGAGATAACAAATGTGGTCCGCAAAGAGCAAATCATATTAAAATTAGGGCAGCATCTCTTTAATAAGCATGGCCATGATGTCACAAAACATGAATATATCAGACAAAAGATGCGTGAGACAGGGCGCCTGGTCCTCCAAGGAGGAAAGAACAGCAAATTGAAGGAGGTGTCAGATTTCTTCATCCCGGCTAATTTCCCTCATGTCATTGAAGCGGTTCACAGTGTGGCTGGCTTAAATGAGGAAACAAGCACGTACAAAGCACCATCTTTAGCCCTGAAGTTAGGGCACAACCTCAAGAAGATGGCTAACATTATTGAATGTGAGGCAATGATGTCCAGTGATAAGAATGCCCTTAGCAATGTGCAGGCCTTCAAACAAATCTGCGACACTAAATGGAGTGAGTGTGTGTCATCCCAGGCCCTCCGAAATTTGAGTGAAGCAAAATGGAACTCTCCACAACTTCTTCCCTTTGCTGATGATGTGAAAAAAATGCACCAGTATCTTGACAGCCAGAGTAAGAAGTATCAAACAAAACTCGAAGAAGAACCAAGCATCAAGAACTGGTCAGAACTGGCAAAGGTGACACTCTGTCAGGCAATAATGTTCAATCGTAGACGGGAAGGAGAGGTGTCCAAGATGCCCCTCAATGCTTTTATACTGAGAGACACCTCATCGACTCATCCAGATGTAGAGCTTGCTTTATCAGACCTTGAGAAGTCACTTTGCAAGCACTTCCAGAGAATTGAAATAAGAGGCAAACGTGGACGAAAGGTCCCCATTCTTCTCACACCAGATATGGTGACATCGATGGAGTTGCTTGTGAAGACTCGCCGCAACTGTGATGTGCTCGATGAGAATGTGTTCATGTTTGGAAGACCACAAGCACTCAGTCACTTCAGAGGATCGGATGTTATTCGTCAGATCGCTCAAAGCTGTGGAGCAAAACACCCAACTGCATTATCCTCCACCAAACTGAGGAAGCACATGGCCACCATGTCCAAGGTCCTCAACTTAAAGGACAATGAAATGGACGACCTCGCTGACTTCCTAGGACACGACATCAGGGTCCATCGCCAGTATTATCGCCTGCCCGAAGGAACATTACAGCTGGCGAAGATCAGCAAAATACTTATGGCCATGGAACGAGGACAGTTGTCTGACTTTAAAGGAAAGAACCTAGATGAGATCCAGATTGATCCACAAGGTAAACAGGCATGAATAAATAAGTAAACTCATTTACACTAGTGGTGGGAGAAAAAAAATCGAAAAATGAAAAAGTAGCCATGTGCAGTAATATTGAAAAATGAGGATGCGTTGCATTCTGATGCATGGTGATTTTGAATTGAATTGAAGCGTTGACATGATAATCTTAATCGAAACAAATAGTGAAACCAGGGCCAATTCGCACCCCTAATTTTAAAGGGTTACTCCACCCCAAAATGAAAATTTTGGCATTAATCACTTACCCCATGCCATTCCAGAGCTGTAAAAGCTGCAATGGAACGATACACTGTTTGCGTTCAAATCAAAGCGTAAATGCGTGTAGAAGACGTATCGTTGCATTGCAGCTGACACAGAGCAGCGCACGCTCAGCAGGAACACCACTGTCGATTATAGACATTTGTTGAATGTAGCGGTTTAAAAAATGTTTAGTTTGCTACCTGATTATTTTGTCTATGTGATTGCTGTATTTTCTAGAGAGAGTCCTGATGGACAGTGATGGATCAGAGTCTGAGAACGAGAAAGAAGCGACCGAAAATGATGCTTCACCTTCACCTTCACCTTCAGATTCAGCAGGTATGTAGTGTGTGTCGTGCCGCCTTTGCTCAGTAGGCAATAATGACCAGTGACGACTTGAATTAAAAACAAAAGAGCTGTTTATTGTGGTTTTGTGCAGTGTTATAGACCTTTATCCTGAGTAAGTGAGTGGCTCCATGATGGATTCTAACTTCCGTTTGGATGCTCTCGTTTTCCGGTCTCCATAGAAATCCGTTAAAACACGATAAAAAGATTGACTGAATTGAAACTTTTTCAATATAACTAAATATAAAAATGTGTGGAGGGTTAAGCTGTGCTGTTGTTGGCTGCCACGGTAACGTAATAAACTAAGGAATTCCTTTAAAGCACTTGTTTTGCGTTCCAGAAATCCTGTCATGTCCGGAGCTGTATGCAGCGCTTAAGTTAAAATACTGGGTGTTAAATAATAAAATGTTAAAATAATGTTTGCTCTTATCATTCTGTGGACAAAATCCTGTGACCCTCACCCCGATCAGGAGCTGTACATTCACAACCTTATTATGCATCTAACAAATACGTGGAACATTATTTGTCATCTACTGCAATCAGCTATATCAGCTATTTAATGTAAATGAGAAAAATCCTATACTGATACACAACACTGCCAAGGTCTCTGGAAGAGGTTTGGATAGGTGAGGGTTATGTGCTCTGTGGCTGAGTGAGCAGTCCGGTGGTGGGGATTTCATCCACTGCTTGTGCTGGTAATAATGCAGTGGAGAAGGAGCAGGAATCCGTTTCGACAGCCTTGAACATGAAGTGCTGGAGGATGCTGATCTCCTGGAGCACCAAAGGGTCCTAAAATCTGGAACATGCAGGTGTGGCCGTGGAGTAGGTGCAGAAGGTCCTTAGCCTGGAACACACAAGCAAAGGTACCTTGGGGTGAAGGTTTGCACGCCGGAGCTTAACCTTGTTGCAGATGTCTGTGTGTCTTCTGCCCGTCTGGGCTAGAGACCCAGAATTTGGTCGATCCGTTTTGGCTCTCTAGGATGGAGACTCAGGACGTGCTGCATCTGTTGTCTCGCTGGACGAAGACTCTGAAGTCTAAACGTAGAGTATCTCTTTCCTCGCAGGCTGGAGGCTCAGAATGTGGTCGTATCTGTTGCTGCCTCAAAGCTGGAGACTCAGGACCTGGTATCTGTTAGTGTCTCTTCCCTTATGGGACTCAGACTCAGAACATGGATGTTTCTGTTTCTATCTCCTACCCCGCAGGCTGGAGACTCAGATCGGTTGTTTCTGTTGCTGCCTTCCCTGTAACAGGCCGGAGACTCAGAACATGGAGTGTCTTTTGGGAAGGTACCTTTATCTCTTTCTGATGAGAAGGAGATTGCAATCTGGCACTTCTCCATTTCCAGGCTGTGATTGGCTGTTTCCATCAGAGGCCTTCTTTCCTCCTGTGAACCGTATTTGCATTGTCCAAACTCACATTCAGAAAAGTGTCACTAAAGCTTTTTCCAATGCATTATTCACTTACCAAACCACAACCAGAATACCTTTGGCAATGTTACGAACACATTAAGTCCAAACATGATGGAAGAACTTCTTCTTGCCCTCTAAGAGGTGTCTGGCCGTTGTCCTGGCATCTTTATCTGATGGCGTTGGACAGTTTGCTTATGTTAGTCCACCAAGATCCAATCAAAATGTAGTAAACCTTTGTCCACTGTTGTGGTCAGAGAGCCCTGTTCACTACAGATGTGTTTTCAATGCAGCTAACCTCGCGTCGCTTCATGTCATCTTCCCACTCATTAAACTATGATAGGTGCTTTACTGCAAAAACACTGTAAAGTGATGAAAAACGGCGCCACGTGATTTTAAAATCATTTGAATAGGTTTCACATTATATTATATCAGCTCGGAAAATATGTAAATGTGAGTAGAAAACAGAGACCGGAAATATAAAGCATCGTTCTAAACGTTCAGAAATATGTCTATACAAGAAGTGCATTGCGCACGCGTCGTTCATTATTCATCCGTCCAGCATGCTCTCAGTCTAGAAACGCATTATGGGCAACATATTCTGAACGTGTACAGGACAATAAATGAGTATTTAAACTGTTACTGCTGGCATTATTGGAGAACAATTAAACTTTCTCACTATTACTAATCTAATTTAATTCACAACAGTCTGAAAGGGAACGATGGGAAAGCTAGAAAAGGCTAAATATTACTGGAAGGAAAACATTGAGTGTGCTTGCTGATATTTAGGAGTTGTTATTGAATAATCTTTTATGTGTCCAGATAAATCAAAGAAGTCCTCTGCTGGAGTTGGACAACACAAAAATAAAGAACCACCCAAAGGTAATGCGATTTAATTTTTAGACCATTTGACCGATTCTAGATTTTTTTTACGATTTTTAACTAGTCAACTTAAAAAAATTTACTACAACATGATTCAAATGATCGTTTTCTTTATTAATCCTCTATTTAAAGCAAATTCTAATCCAGGTGCACCACATGAAGTTGTCAACATGATGTAAATGTTAAAGTATCTTTTACAGAAAAGATGCATGAACTACAACTACATCTTGTTCAAACTTGTCTTATTATGTTCAGATATAATAGGAGGAAAATGCTTTAAAATAAATCTCAAAAGTCTAGGTAATTCAAATTCAAAATGACTGAAGATAAAACACCAGTACATTATTATTATGTATAAATGCATCTTTCAGTCTGTCACATGAAATATGAGACATACAGTAGTTACAGGTTTCCATTGTTGTTTTTTTCTGTGTAACCCTGGATGTGTTTAACTGTTGCGCTCGCATCAGCTGCTCATTCTAAACAGCGCTCAACTTAAAAGACATTCACTCCCATATTCTTGCATGTTTTTCCTATTCCTCTGCACGCGTCGCATCTTTATCAACACAAGTGCATTCTATGTGAATGGTGCCTTGCGATATGAGCGCGTCACACGTTTGGTAATATTTTTATTCAAAAATTGTGAATCCTTGATTTCTAAAAAATAAAATAAATTTGAATTAATCGATTAAATCCAGCCCTACATCTGATATTGTTGTACTTGTAAAAAGAGTTAAATTCCGTACAGTGCTTTTATTATTTTTATATCCTATACAGGTCCTTCTCAAAAAATTTGCATATTGTGATAAAGTTCATTATTTTCTGTAATGTACTGATAAACATTAGACTTTCATATATTTTAGATTCATTACAACACAACTGAAGTAGTTCAAGCCTTTTATTGTTTTAATATTGATGATTTTGGCATACAGCTCATGAAAACCCAAAATTCCTATCTCAAAAAATTAGCATATCATGAAAAGGTTCTCTAAACGAGCTATTAACCTAATCATCTGAATCAACTAATTAACTCTAAACACCTGCAAAAGATTCCTGAGGCTTTTAAAAACTCCCAGCCTGGTTCATTACTCAAAACCGCAATCATGGGTAAGACTGCCGACCTGACTGCTGTCCAGAAGGCCATCACTGACACCCTCAAGCAAGAGGGTAAGACACAGAAAGACATTTCTGAACGAATAGGCTGTTCCCAGAGTGCTGTATCAAGGCACCTCAGTGGGAAGTCTGTGGGAAGGAAAAAGTGTGGCAGAAAACGCAGCACAACGAGAAGAGGTGACCGGACCCTGAGGAAGATTGTGGAGAAGGACCGATTCCAGACCTTGGGGGACCTGCGGAAGCAGTGGACTGAGTCTGGAGTAGAAACATCCAGAGCCACCGTGTACAGGCGTGTGCAGGAAATGGGCTACAGGTGCCGCATTCCCCAGGTCAAGCCACTTTTGAACCAGAAACAGCGGCAGAAGCGCCTGACCTGGGCTACAGAGAAGCAGCACTGGACTGTTGCTCAGTTTTGCATGTCATTCGGAAATCAAGGTGCCAGAGTCTGGAGGAAGACTGGGGAGAGGGAAATGCCAAAATGCCTGAAGTCCAGTGTCAAGTACCCACAGTCAGTGATGCTGGTGTTGGTCCACTGTGTTTTATCAAGGGCAGGGTCAATGCAGCTAGCTATCAGGAGATTTTGGAGCACTTCATGCTTCCATCTGCTGAAAAGCTTTATGGAGATGAAGATTTCATTTTTCAGCACGACCTGGCACCTGCTCACAGTGCCAAAACCACTGGTAAATGGTTTACTGACCATGGTATTACTGTGCTCAATTGGCCTGCCAACTCTCCTGACCTGAACCCCATAGAGAATCTGTGGGATATTGTGAAGAGAAAGTTGAGAGACGCAAGACCCAACACTCTGGATGAGCTTAAGGCCGCTATCGACGCATCCTGGGCCTCCATAACACCTCAGCAGTGCCACAGGCTGATTGCCTCCATGCCACGCCGCATTGAAGCAGTCATTTCTGCAAAAGGATTCCCGACCAAGTATTGAGTGCATAACTGAACATAATTATTTGAAGGTTGACTTTTTTTTTTTGTATTAAAAACACTTTTCTTTTATTGGTCGGATGAAATATGCAAATTTTTTGAGATAGGAATTTTGGGTTTTCATGAGCTGTATGCCAAAATCATCAATATTAAAACAATAAAAGGCTTGAACTACTTCAGTTGTGTTGTAATGAATCTAAAATATATGAAAGTCTAATGTTTATCAGTACATTACAGAAAATAATGAACTTTATCACAATATGCTAATTTTTTGAGAAGGACCTGTACATGCTATATTATATTTGTATATCCTGAGAAGAGAAGTGAAAAGATGTTTTTGTTGCTGTTTCGCCTGTTAATCTTTGTTAAATACATGTGTGACACAGTTACTGGTAACCATTTAGTCAGTATTCTATGCCATTACTGAATATTGCATATATTGAAAGTCTTTTCAGTTTTGCTCATTTGTTTATAACAGGCAAGACTGATAAACAACTGCAGCCGAAAGGCAAGGACTTGGAGGAACCACACACAACGAAGAGTAAGCTATTTTCAAATGTCTTATGAAATAGGTCACACTTTCCATTTTTCTGTGAAAGTTCAGTCAAAATCAAGTCATTTCAATAGGAATCTGCACAAAAAAAACATTTGGATGACAACAGAATTCCCTTGATTTTCATGTGGAGCTGAAATTTGGAGAGGTTTGACACGACCGTATAGAAAGTGTGTATTTCTCAGTGATCTGCATTGATGGAGATTTGTTACAGCAGCATGGCAGATAGATCCAAAATGGACAAAGTCTTCATTTCAGTGGTTTCTTCTTAGACAGTTTTGTCCAATAAAACACTGCATTTTTGCGGCTTAATATTCATAGACAATAGTCCATATCGCATTTTGATTTA